>NC_051177.1:43489872-43861622 GCF_013339695.2 Rhipicephalus sanguineus
TTTTTTTTTGTTTTTTTTTTTTTTTTTTTGCAGCGTCGCACTTGCTCGTCCGGCGGAGAATGTGCCGTATTTGCGTAGCATGACAAGGGCGGTCACACTTTCTAAATGAGATTGCGTGGGAAGTCACAGGCTTCATTTATTCACACATGTGAATAACGGTAACGTTCGTGTACGGGTCCGTGTGAGGAGGTTGCCACTCCCGCGTTTGCATGGCCTAGCTTCTATATCCTAATTCTCGTCCAACACCTAGAGTAGCACGCAACTGCATCAGCCAGACTGTTCCACCTCCTTATATTAAATATAACATATTCCTGGGAAAAATGTAGGCTTAACCTTAATAATCTAACTGAGTTAGTTTTGTCATTGCATTACACACGCAGCACACCACAGGTCATTCACTCTACTGACTAAAATTTAGGCCTACGAAAAGGCCAAAGGCAGGCTTCAGAAACAAAAGTTACAATGAGATTTTTTTTTTTCCGAGAGGTGTACTTGTGATGGAAAGAGAATGCAAACGCGCAGAATCTGTTTCTGTTAGCTCTAAGCTAACATTATATTCGCAACAGTAGCCAGTTCGCTTATAAAAGAGGGGCTATGTCTAAAAAGCACAGATGTTTGTTTCTCGTTAGGACCTTGATTACTTATTGCCAGCTATAGCTAGCACTAAGGCTAGATGACAGCTTTCCCTCTAATACTTTCCTTTTTATCTGCAAAGAAATAATGCGCTTGTGACAAGACGCTCTATCAAGCGAGGAAAGAACCGCTATTGGGTGCTGGAGGGGACGCTGAGCTGCGGGCGCGTAGGTGCAGCCGAGTCATTGCGAGATTCGCACCGGAAGCGGCGCCTTATTTACGTGGCGATATCCGTTTTCTCAGCCCTGCTGCATGCCGTCTTCGTTACGCTTAGTTGTCATCGTCCTGGGAAGTCCCAAGCGAAAAAAATATATGTATAAGAAGTCGGGCATCTTATATCGAGCAAGCAGGCAGCCTATTCCACCAAGAGCAAGCAAGGGAGGAAAGGTTATGCGGGATGCGTGGTGTGGTATATTTCTTGCTGTCTTTGTTCCTGAAAGAAAACGGGAGCTAATACTTACTGTCATTGGTCTCGTCGCTTCGTCCAGCTCTACGCAGTTGTCGGACAAAGGTCCCAAGCTTGCCGAGATCAATCAATCAATCAATCAATCAATCAATCAATCAATCAATCAATCAATCAATCAATCAATCAATCAATCAATCAATCAATCAATCAATCAATCAATCAATGAAATTGGGATTTTAACATATTTGGTTTTAATGAGGCGCTTGTAACATTCTCTTTATAAGCCTCGTTCTAAATCTCTCTTGTCTAAAGCTAATCCAAAGTTTGATCACTCATTGATTTAGCCTATCGCGAGGTCGAACTTTCTGGTCACCGTGAGTAGAGTTCTCATTTAGAGTTGTAACTATTCTCGCAAGCGAGGAGCTCGAGGTAGAATATATCGTCGTGTATGGGTTAGTGATGCAGAACTATCGATGGTACTATCGATACTATCCATAGCTGAGTCACTATCGAACTATCGATGGTGAAAAATACTATCGATAGCGCTATCGACAGTAAAAAATTCTATGGTATTATCGATAGTATAAAATCAACAGCGCGCACTCACTGCAGAGTAAACTTGGTTCCCCGCTCTCGTGGTACATAGGGGAGCCGGAGGAGCAGGCTGAAGGGCAAGAAAGTTGACATGATTGAGTTCTTCGCCAGTGTTTTGCTGACACATGATTATAAAGTCAAACTCTTCAGCTGTAGCGGAAAGGAAACCTTTACATGTGGTGGGACTGCGCGGCTTCAAATTGATATTGCATTTTGTGATTTCAAAATAAAAAAAATATCAAGAAGTTTATTGTAAGGAGTAACTGGTTGCTTTTGGATGCGAATTTATTGATGGATATATTGGGCCATTTTCACTACGGAAATAATTAATTTCTGTGCCAAAAATTGCTCATAAATTAAACGAAGCTGGTAGTAGGCTATCGCAAATATCTTCGCAATATGGCCTGCCAGCAACCGCATCATTATTCACACCACAATCGATAGTACCGTCACGTGGTTGTGACGGTGAAGAATGCTGCAGCAAGCCTGGGAAATACGGAGCTCTTTATTTGGGCGAACTTGTGCCCAGAAAATCAAAGCTCAAGATACAAGCGATACGTGCTGCGCACTGATTGCGGCGGGAGCAGTCGTCAGCCGTTGAGTAATCTGATCATTGGTGGAACGCGTCGTCCTTTATACATCAGTCATCAAACCTTCCAGCGTTATCGCTGGCGCTCGCGTAAGCTCTCGAGTAAACTTGACGATTCTCGTCCGGCGCGTAATCTTAACAGAATGATCTCAAACAATTGTGAAGCTTCTAAAACATTACGGCGCGGTCTGCGTCAAACGTTGCTAACAGTCCTTGTGGGTGAAACCCGAATACATCAAAACAAAGCAATAAACACGCGTGGCAGTAATATTGCTAGTAATATTACGATGGCACTACCGATCGCACTGTCGATAGTTTGTTTACACTATCGATAGTTTAAAAAAAGCTATCGATACTATCGATAGTCAATTTACCGATAGTTCTGCATCACTAGTATGGGTTGATCGCTGAAGGTTATTTCGGAGAATAATAAAACGGATTTTAGGCTTCGTTTCTTCAACGTCCAGCATTTACTGTGCATTTTCAATCACTTTACAAACTGCGTACTCAGATATGCTGTAAAAGTGCACTTTTAGCTAAAAGAACCTGGGTATATTAATCGATTTAGAGAATGAAATTTCCCTATTATATTCATTTCTACCGATTTGTGCGGTTTTTATTTAGACCGTTATGGTCTTACTGATCCGAGTTCACCCAATCGCAATTTTTAGGTTGGGTAAGTACAAACACCCTAAATTGAGCCTCATTAGCTTGATTCTTTGTGCCCTTGTGCTGTGTTCATATAATATCACGTTTTCTTTCCATCATCGTACTGTTCAATTCCGAACCGTGCCTTAGTCTAGCATTGCTGACACTCCCACAACTTGGAGACGGCGAGGCATTTGAGTGATGGCCGCAGAAAGCCCAACGTTTCACTGTACGGCTTTATCTACGCTGTCTTCGACAGGGATTCTTGCTCTACCAGGCAAGAGTCCGATTCGTGGCTTCCTTCGTTTTTACGACCGACCGTAACGCTAAGCGAACCGCTTCATAGTGAGGACCGAGCAATACCCGAAGACGGTCGCTGAGTAAATGGTGGTTGTAACGATGAGAGCTCATGGTCAATGTTTGTATTTTCTTTCTGTGTTTCTTAAGTTTCTTAGTGATACATTGTTTTTATTGGCCACTTAGACAAATTAGGAGATAACCTTAACGATCCAAAGTACTGCGTGGTGTTTTTTCTTCTTTTTTTAGAAATGGAAACCGAGCTCGCCGCGACTCCAGTATGGTACGTGTAATGGTTTGCGGGTTTACGCTTGTTATTAAAGTTTACCGAATTGGTAACCCGTGTGTCATTCACGAGTTGTTTTTACCTTGGACCAAGTTCACTCGATGTCATAGCAAGGTCCATTTAAGGACGTAGCTGAAACAGACAATAGCGATATTGTGGGAAAGATCCTCCTGCAGCCTTTATGAGAACGTAGCGTGATACCGTCCCAACGTAGGGTACGCATAACAGTCCAAAAGCACGCCAAGAGAAACATAATAAACGTAGTTATTTCATTCCACTCCCCACCACAAGCAATTTCCTACATGCTATGCCAAGAAATCAATACATGGCGGCAATAATGATATAAGCTGAAAATTTTTTCCCAGTTCAGTGTTATGTTCCTGCACTTTCGCTCATCAGAACATTGATATAATATGAAGAGAAAATCACTGTCAACTACGCTAGCCCGCTTTAGTCAATGGCCAATATGAGAGTGAACCGAAGAAGACGACGAAGTGTCTTCTTGGCAGAACGCTTGTTTCTGTGCTCTCTGAATTTTTAGTGAAACCTTCGCTTTTTCGAGGTGCCTCGCCTCCCCGTCTTGCGGCCATGGACGCGGAGCAGGCCAGAGGCCCGTCTGGCAGAAGTCACCGCGGCCGTCAATCGCAAGGAAGCGAGTTGGCTCTCCCAGTGACACTGAGGACACCGAGCTGTACTCTATGTCAGAAGACGACACATCAGACGACAGCTTCATACCCGTCCGGGGTAAGAGGGCGAAGAGGAAGATCATCAACGCACCGCCTTCGACGCCTGCGAGTACAGCGACTATGCAGTCAAGGCCTGCGCGCTGGCCGCATGTCATCATCTTCATGCCGGAGGATCCCTCAAGCAACCTACGACTGCTGAACAGGCAAGCCCTATCCGTTATTCTGGAACGTGCGGTGCCGGATCAATTAAAGACATCAGAATTACTCCACGGAAGAACATCCTTGCCATAGACGTGAACAACGTGAGTTGCTCTGGGGCAGCTTCAACAAATGACGGAGCTAGGCGGCATTAAAATGCGCCCCTTTATCCCGATGGATGATACATCTATAGCCGGTGTAATTTACGACATCGACATTGCCATTCCAGTGCTGACTTACCTACCCTCATCAAGCCGGCAAACGAGGGCATTGTCATTACGCAAGTGCGTCGCCTTGGGAATACGCGCTGCGTAAAATTGATCTTCAAGGGGGATTGCATACCATCCACGTGAAAGTCGGACATTTCCGCCATCCGGTTCGGCCATTCATACAGAAGCCGCTTCAGTGTCATCAGTGCTTCAGGCTAGGACACGTCAGAGGCGTGTGCCCCAACTCGTTACTCTGTCCCCGTTGCGCTGAACCTCATGCAGAAGACACCTGCCGTGCCACTACTCTGAAATGTGCCAACTGCAGCGGTCCTCACGCTGCCTCGTCGAAAGACTGTCCTCGCATCAAGAAGGAGCGTGAGGTTCTCAAGCAAATGGTTCGAGACAACTCGACCCACAGGGAGGCAGCCGAAGTTGTCAAGCGTCGGCGTCGACGTCGGCGTCATCGTACGTCTTCTAAGAACGCGCATGCCCGATATGACAGTGCCCACTCCGTGGCGGCACCACTCAGTCGCGCCGCGAAAGTGCCCACCAGTTCCACGAAGGCAGCGGAATAAGCATCTTCCTCCAGAGGAATGGCCTACGCTTCCGACCCGGCCCCTTGACAAGGAACCTCGGAAGGTCGCCGCTCCACCGGAGCCATCTCCGGTCATGGATGGTATACCTAAAACAGATCGTCAAGTCATTTCGGTGCTGCGTTCCCTCATGGGAGCTATCCGCGCGATATTAGAGGACATGGGAAAACATCAGCTCGAAGCGCACTTAGAGTGCTGGACGCCTTAAGCCCAGTGCTTGAATCTCTCGACTAGAAAGATGGCTACCCACACCTCATCCTTCCGTCAAGAAGTCAAATCAGCGTCCATCATCCAATGGAACGCCAGAGGGCTTAAATCACGCCTTTCAGATTTTCGTCAGTTTGTGTATAGTAATGTGTTTCCACTGATCGTCATTTGTGAGCCCAATTTGTCGAAACCAACCAGATTGTCAGGGTACGAAGCTGTCATGTCTTCAAACAACGGTGCGTGCTAGCAAGATCATCGTTTTTGTTCGTCGTGAACTCACCTATGTGGTGCAACCAATTGCGCCTCACGATGACAATCAATATGTATGCATCACCGTTAAAAAGCACAAACTCCTGTTTACTCTCATAGGCGTGTATATATCGCCTTCAAGCAATTTCGATTCACGAAGATTAGCGGATATCTTGAGTGTTTGTCCTCCTCCATGGGTTATCATAGGAGATTTCAATGCGCACCACCCTGCATGGGAAGTCCAAGGACAAATGCAAGAGGACGAAGATTAGCAAGCGCCGCCTACCACTATGGCCTTACTCTACTGAATGATGGTTGCCCCACTTTTCTTCGAGGCGTGACATACGGAAGCTGCCTCGACCTTGCTTTTGTCTCTAACTCTCTCGCCAGACGTGTCAAGTGGTTTCCAGATGTTGAGACACACGGGAGGTGATCACATTCCCATCTACCTTAGCATCAAAGGCTTGTCAAGAGCTGGTCTACGGAGGACCATTCGAGCGACCTCAATGGACCACCTTCAAATCTGACATGGAAGATGCTTGCAGCGAGGCCTACAATCTGGGTTACAGCAAACAATTAAGAGTACAATGCAAAAGGCCACTCGCACGTTGACAATCTCTTCCACGCGAAACGATTTCGACATAGAGTTGGAACGACTTCGAGCACTGCGGCGCCGGGCGGAGCGTCGATATCGGCGCACGAAATCAATTCACGACCTTAGGGCAGCCAGGAGGATGCAAAAGAAGATTCAGCGTCGCATGGATAAATTAGCGTCGGAACGTTGGACAAGGTTTTGCCAGACGCTAGACCCCCGCAAGCCACTTTCCCACATTTGGAAAACTGTGCAAGGTCTGCGTTGCCTTCCGGAGCAACGTTTTCCATTCAAAGCGCTCGCACTCTTTGAAGGGCGGCAAGACATCGATGTCGCAGAAGATTTTTGTGCGCGGATCGCCAACCAAACGACTCGTCCAGATTCTCCAGCCCGAGGTGACGTCCCCCATATCCCGTGACTGCCGCATGGACCTCCCTTTCACAATGGAGGAGCTCGAGGCGGCACTAGCTCTCTGCAGGCGTTCTACCACTCCGGGTCCAGATGGTATTCCCTATCGAGCCTTGTGCAACCTGGGAGGAGCCGCAAGGAGAGAATTGCTGAGCCTCTACAACTCCTCATGGCAGGATGGCAATGTTCCCGACGACTGGAAAGTAAGCCGTTTGGTGCCTCTCTTGAAGCAGGGTAAATCGCCCCTCGAACTCGCCTCATACCGCCCAATGCACTAGCCAGCTGCGTAGGAAAGATGATGGAAAGAATGATCCTTGGCCGCCTGAGTGGTATCTTGAACACTACAAGATTTACCCGAATTCCATGCTGGTTTCCGACGTGACCGCTCTTCCATCGACAATGTAGTTGATCTCGTTTCGTATGTTCAGCACGAAAAGTCCCGTAAGCGACTATCTGCAGCTTTGTTCCTAGATGTGAAAGGTGCATACGATAACGTATTACATGAGGCCATTCTCGATGCACTTGCGGCGGTTGGCCTCGGTGGTCGAATTTTTTTCGTGGATTGCAAGTTACCTGGCTGCAAGGTCATTCTTTGTGTTAACAGACGATGGCCCAACTACACGACGCTATACCTCCAGGGGCGTTCCTCAAGGCGGAGTTCTCAGCCGACGCTATTCAACCTCGCACTTATTGGGCTTGCTGACTACTTGCCAACTACCATCAAGGTTTCAATATACGCAGACGACATCTGTGTCTGGACTTCGGCAGTCACACGTCCTCAGATACGTGCGCGGCTTCAAAGAGCAGCAACTTTGACAGCTAGGTACTTGTGTAAACAAGGTCTCAGCATATCACCAGAAAAATGCGCACTGGTGGCATTCACTCGGAAACTAATGAACCTTATGTCATCTCAATCAACGGGCGGCCCATTCCTTATGCCAGAACTCACAGGTTTCTTGGCGTAATCATCGACAGGGACCTATGTTGGAGCCCGCACGTGGCCTACCTGAAGCAGCGCCTGACAGCAATTTCCCAGTTATTCAAGTTCTTGGCAGGAAAGACGTGGGGGATGTCAGTGGACGCAATGCTGGAACTCTACAGAGCGCTCTTTCTCGGTTTTCCTTAGATATAGCCTGCCCGTGCTGAGTAATACTTGTAAGACCAATATTCGTGTTCTGCAGGCAGTACAAGCTCAGGCACTCAGAGCGTGCCTTGGTTTGCCCAGATGTACGTCAATAGAGGCAACTATTGCGATTGCTCGTGACCATCCAATGCAAACTCACATTACGGTGGAAGTCCTGAGAACGCACATCAGACATTTTGCACGTGCTCCCTGTCATCACCTTGCAACACTGCCTTCAGAGAGGCGCCACGCATCATTTTCTAAAACTATCGTCAAGTACAACGACAACTTCCCTCGGGCTTCACACTGCATCTAAACCACCGATGCCCCCTTGGTGTTTTATTCGACCCACAGTTCAACTCAGTGTACCAGGGATCCGGAAAAAAATCTGAGCTGTCGTCACCTGTGTTGAAACAACTGTCTCTGCTTCTTTTGTACGAGAAGTATGCGGACAGTGTACATATATATACAGATGGTTCCACAAACATCCAGTGTTCGTCCGGTGCGGTGGTTGTCCCAGCAAGAGCTATTACCATCAGCTTTAGGACCGACCACTCCACGACGTCGACAGCTGCGGAACTAGCTGCTCTGCGCGCTGCACTTTGTTTTGTTAATCGGGAACCACCTCAACATTGGTCTATCTTCAGCGACTCAAAGGCAGCCCTACAATCTGTGCTATCTGCTCTGCGTCGCGGGCCATATGAACAGCTCGTTTTTGAAATTCGAGGTCTTCTCCACACTTCATATGAGAAAGGGCACCACGTGACGTTTCAATGGCTGCCAAGTCACTGCGGCGTCATAGGGAACGAACAGGCCGATAATGCCGCTCGGACAGCTCATGAAAGCACACAGGAAGATACCATCCCACTTTCAAGGTCTGACGCTGCCAGCAGTCTTCGAGGCCTTGCACAGGAGATCACGCTCGCTCTATGGTGCCACCAAGCAGCCAAACCAACCGGACTAATCGTCAACGCCACCTGTCCTCTTTGATGCATATCTGTATGCCAACTGGACTCCGCCGAAGAGAGGCCACACTGCTTTATCGCTTGTGGCTAGGGGTGGCATTTACGAAATCCTATTCCTTTCGAATTGGAATGGCCGACAACGCTCTCTGCGATGCCTGTCGTTGCGAGGAGACGCTACACCACGTCCTGTGCGACTGTCCGGTATATAATGCTCAGAGACAGTCATTGGCGTCCGTTCTAGCGCGCCTTGATAGTAGACCAATGTCTGTTCAAACAATACTTGCAATGTTGTCAACAGAAGACATCACAACTGAAGGCGACGAAGGCACTGCTGAGGTTTTTGAGAGCGACTAACTTGGCCAAGCGCCTGTGACAGAAATGTCGCGTACCACGCAGAGTGACCAACTACCACGCAAGAGTGACCGACTGTTTCTATGTGTGCTATGCTACCACGCAAGAGTGACCGACTGATTCTATGTGTGCTGTGTCGTGCTATCTTTTATCTTTCTCTCTCTCTCTCTTTCCTCTCATCTTTAAATCTCCCCCACCCTGTCCCCATGTGTAGGGTAGCAAACGGTTGTCCTATACTGGTTAACCTCCCTGCCTTTCCTTCTCTACGATTTCTTCTCTATGAGCGTGAACCATATAATGTCCATTCTTGTCACTCCTCGCATTTGAGGACCGATGTGAAAGAAAGAAGACAAGAAAGAAAAGAAAGAAAGGAAAAAAGAAAAGAAAGAAAGAAGAAAGAAAGAAAGAAAGAAAGAAAGAAGAAAGAAGCAAAGAAGAAAGAAAGAAGAAAGAAAGAAAGAAAGAAAGAAAGAAAGAAAGAAAGAAAGAAAAAAAAAAGTCAGCCACAGTATGGCTTTTCCCCATAGCAACGTGCATAGCATAAGAAGAAGCTTTAGCGCTTGAATTCCCTTGTCTGCTGCATCCCAAGCTACTGCATCCTCTGCTAAATGCGCCTAACTGCTCCTCAAGTGCGACTAAACCAGGGTGGTGTATGTACAAGCCTATGCACGAATCACGTCATGCGCTTGCTGCTCTTGCGCGGCATCTCAATGATTGCAACTTGCAACAGCACGCTTGAAACTCTCTTGGTGAAATACTGGTAGCTTCATGTGTTCACCGCTGGCTCAACAGAACACATAACTTTCTAATAGAATAATCTTCTTTTCGAATCACTCAAGGTTATACGCTCATTTCTGGATTCGTTTCGGAAGAGTGCATAGTTGTCCCCTTTTAGGACAAGTACAAATCACTTGATGTCTTATCACTACAGTATTTTCAAAATGTATGCCTCATGTGTGGTAGCATTAACGACTAAGAATTTGCTGCCGCCTGACATCAACCTTTCAGTCATCAAGTTCGACGTTATTAAAATTATATAAAAAACATGGTTGGTCACTCTGTCATACGAATCGGTATAACACGATTTCCTCACAGAAGTAGTTGAATGTTTATTGTACATTGATACACGAGAGTTTCCACAATGCCTATTGGCATTTGGCAGCCATAGTACCGTTGACGTGGATGAACCCACGTTGACGCTTGGTGGCTCATCTCCATCCCCACGACTAACGACCGTGAACGTGATTAAACCTTTGTGGTAGCTGTAGTAGTTAATATACACCTAGACACAGCATTCGGTAAATCCCACGGAAAAATGGCGTCAGCATTCGCATAATAAAAACTGTTAGGCGACATGTACTCTTTCAAAGCATCGTCATTCGAGAAGAGAAATGACAACGTGTGCGCTCTGTAGTAGTACTGAAACCTACGCATGTGCTCATTCATGCACTACCATAGAGCGCTTCAGGAACGCGAAAGGCAGATTTCGTAGCTTGAACCGAGAACGCGCGGAGGCGTTCCGCTTCCCGCTCACGTGGCCCTCGCGGCAACAAAGCACCCACATGATCGACAATCGACCGTCGACGTCGTTGCTTTTCAGCGCCGCTTCTTACAGCGGTTTTATTAGTCGTTGCTGGTGCACTCGAAGCAGTAGGCGGCGGAGAAACAGCGATGGTCCATTTTGAAGTAGTACGCTGTCGAAGAGGCGTCACACGCTGACGTGAAGGGCGAATCACGTAACTACGTCGTCACCGAGTCGAATCACCGTGCACGCCGAATTTCACCGACCATAGAGTTTCCTACAATATTGCAACGAAAGCCTCCGCCACGCTGAGACTGCGAAAACGCTCTTAGTGAGCGTTCGTCAGTGTCATGATGCATTACTCGTGGTCTCTCAGGTTGGCACCGGCAACGCTCCGTTGCTACTGTTGCTCAGCCCGTTCGATTCGCATGGGGAGAGCGTAATCAGAGAAAGCGGTGTGACAGGCAGAAGAGCGTCACTGACTGGACGCTACGCGCGCTGTGTCTCCGCGTTTATAGACTGGCCGTGACTTCACATGGTCGGAGCGGGAAACGTGGTGTCACAGCCAGGCGAGCGTCGCAGAGCTATTTTTAAATATGGATGGATGCTATGAGCGAGCCTTAGGCTAAAGTCACCACCTCGTGGTGTTAAGGCGTTAACAAAATAGGCAGTTTTAGAATAGCGTACGCTAAGATGGTGTTCGCTGCGGTCGCCCGCTATTTCCGTGCGGCTGTGCATGCGTACGACGCATGCGCAGTGAGAGCAAACGCTAACGCAAAGTTTTGCGTTCGCTATTGTAAAACTCCCTAAGTAGACTCCTCCTTTGGGAAACGCGCCGAATGAGACGGCCGTAATAAAGGCGCTTTGGCTCAGCTAATCGCGGAGGCCACGCATTACTTCACTTCACCGCACCCAGACGGCGACACCACCCTGCGAGCCAACGTTACTGTGAGAGGAAAGTGGGAGATATAAAAGGCGCATTCATGAAGCCTCCTGCATGTGCAACGGTTGCGCATCCAGTCAGCTAACAGCTGATGGTGCATCATTGCACTGAATCACTGTACTTGTACTGTTCCCTGGTTTACAATTAGTGTGTGGACATCCTTATGTGTGTGGCAATAAAAAGAAAAAGAAAAGACTGCAGCTCACTGGATAGAGCGCCCGCCATCTACCGTCGCGGACCGAGAGGTCATGGGTTCGACTCCTGTTTTCTTCTGTATTTTTTTTCTTTGTCGTCTGATCGTGTGCACTTTTCTGACGTATCTTCGTGCCGGAAATACGTCATGAAACTCTTGGTGGACCCCGGCATAAAACACTTTCGTGTTAAAAATATAATTCTGTGGTTTCACATGACAGAACCGCATGGACGGTATGATAACGAGGCACGCTGCGGTAGAAGAATCCGGATTAGCGCTATACACTTGCGATTACATGGGCGTTTCTTGGTCACTGCCTGAAATGTAGCTGCCAATGCCGGCAATCGAACTCGGGTCCTCCTACTTAGCAGCGCAACGCCACAACCGCAAAGCCACCGTGGCGGGTACAGTGCAACGTTGTGCAAAAATTGCAGCGAATGTTACGAATCAGGGGCGTAGCCAAGGGGGGGGGTTGGGGGGGGTTCAAACCTCCCCCGAAATTTTTCAATTTGGCTTGCGTATATAGGCACGCACACATACAAACGCACGCACGAACATACATAAAGTATGGTTGAACCCCCCCCCCCCGAAAAAAAATTCTGGCTACGCCCCTGTTACGAATGCCGTAAGGTGCATATCGGTTACTGTTTTCTTTTATCCTTGTTGGAAGAAGGAGGCTGAAATCCTGGTGTCACGGTAAGTTCCTCAGTTTTTCTTGTAGGCAGATTACTCGAGCTGCTGCTGAGTTGTTTGAGAGGGAAGATAGTCGTATAGACATTACCTTGTGTTTAACGCTGTATACGCTCCTTGTCTCACGTGAGACATTGTACAGCAAGACCGGAATGCGGAAAAGCAATAATAATGCAAAATGACTGTCCATCGACGTCCATTCAATGCTGTTAGTTTGTCTATCGTTAAAACGAAGAAAATCAATATCTTCCGCGAGTCGCGCCTCCGTAAAAATAAGTTGTGTTTCGAATTCATGAATACAGTCGGTGCATGTGAAGCAACCAGCATGCTGGGACAGACGAGTATTGAATACTTACTCTGTCGACTTGCTTTACATAAGCGATTCATGTCGCTGCATGCCTCTCGTTAACATGGTCATATATCGTCCCGTAACATATGCAGCTCTTGGGAAACCTTCTCCACTGAATATTTGAGCTTGGCATCACCGCTAGGAAAGCAACTGGCAGTGTCCTTGCGACAGCTTACGTGGAATAAGAGCTATTTGTTGTTGCGATTATTTTGCGATCTATGGCAATATTATTCGATATGCTATACTCCACCCGCACGCAACGCTGTTACCACACATTACGTATACAAGATTGCACAAACTTTGTTTTTACGGCCAAAGTGTTCATGGCAAGTTCTGCAACAGTTTTAGCGTCGCCGTGAAGGCCGGCATGTGCTGGCGTAATATCAAGAATAAAATACAACTGAACGTTCGTCGAAGTCCCGGTAATTAGCTTCGAAGCGTATTAATAAAGGATAAATAATATTAAGGTTACCTTTAATACATCTTTTTTGAGCAACCACTACTCACAGCCTCCGGGTTGCCATTCACTGGTAATTTGTTATTCTTGCTTGTGACGTCGCGTTATAACTTGATCAGAACAACTTTCCAGTAGGCAGTGTTTGCTTAACTATGTATTTATGTTCCAGTGAGATTTACGTAACGTAACCTGGGTGTGTTCAGATAAGGACAGACCAAGGGGGGTCCCGACTATTTTTTGTTTTGCACGAAATTTTTATATGAGCTGGGCAAATGTCTCTATAGAAAGGAATGAACCTTCGTTTTGCGGAAATTATCACGGATTTTAGGAAAAAATTCGCGTTTCACGACAGGTGGAAAAAGGCAATTCTGCAACTTTCAGATTTCACAACTTTGGAGGCCTATCACTAAAAACTTAACGCATTGTGGACATCAGTGTTAATTTTTCGTAAATCTTCAGCAATAGTACGATCGGCCTACGGAAATTTAAATTTGTGTGACTGACAGTACATTTTTGAAAAATTGCCAAACTTTGATTTTTGAGCGGCTGCCTCTGGCTGACCCCAAATTCAAGGGTCTTTTTTCGCAGTTTTCGCTAAAGCGCTGAAGCTGAAAATATTTCTCGCAAGTCTACGAAAGGTTTTTCGCAAATTAAGCAAAACGTTATGCGACTACACTGCATATTTATTTCGTTATAAAATCCCAAAAATGCCATAATTCCAAAACTAGCGAAAATTGCAACATTTTAGGGTCGTTTTAAAAAAAATAATCATCACCGATTTTTATGAAAATGATGGACTATACCCGGCCATGACTGCTAAATATTGTGCTGCAAAAATATGTTGCATTATTTTGTTTGAAGTGAGAAAATTGAGCTTATTTTAATACCCATGTATGGTCTTAACATCAATGTGTGGCGTTCTTATAATAAAATAAATTTAATAGACATATTTAGTTCGTAGCTCGCTTTTCTGGTTTTAATAATGACGATTGACCCAGCTTGTGTCTTTTTGACCGCTTTGAGTCACAGAAAAGCTGAGCTTGAATTTTCAGAGCTCCCCTGTCAGTACATTCAGGCAGCCGGCGCCCGAGAGCGCGTACAAATGAGAGCTCGTGGTGTAGAGTGCAAATTTTTCTGCACGTCAACCATTTTAGTTCACATCATACCACCTGTCTAACGCAAAAGAGATTTAACTAGTATTTCCCTAACAGTACGGGAAAATGTTATTGTTGCGTTAGTGTGCCTAGACCCAATTGCTCGCTGCTGGGTGGTAGAGAAAGGGGGCCCGAAATGTGAGGTTCGCGTTTGTTTCTTTAAGGAATATGATTATAACTTGCCCTAAGACTACTTGAGGGCCATATTTCGATGAAAATCCTGCAAAAATATCTTCCTATACTTTATTAATAATAAAAGCCTTCGTGTTACCATCTTCAACTGCGTACTTACCCTGATTTTCTTCCATCAAGCAACGAAATTTATGGACTAGAGTTGGTTACAATAATGTACAGGTGGCTCGAGCATTACCATTGTATGGGAATATTAAGACCGTTGCGGTCTTAATATTTCAATGAATTTATCATTCGCAGAAACGGGTTGAGATGGTGGGAATGAGGGAGTTATGAATCTACAAGAAGCACGTTCATGTTCCGCATTAAATAGTTTATTCACGTCACCTAGAATGAGTAATATCCATTCGGGCAATCAAATTTTGCACACTGCAGATTCACAACTCCTTCCACTCTGTGTCTGCGCACCGCGCTACGTACAGGAAATTCCCTTGGTCCGATTTCATGTGTTTGCACATGTGGGTTGCCTGAATACCTTGAACCCGTCTGGCAAGTTTCCATTCCTCCTTCTTCAGTTCTCTGAAGGCTTCCACTTCACTCTCGCTTTTTTGGTTTTAATAATGACACCCAAAAAACTGCTTTTCAGGGGTGAGGGGAACGCTCTCTCCTGTCTGGGTCCGACCGCTGCAGGCGCACCGCGGTGCGTCTCGCATTTCACGACGGTCACGTGTTCTCCGTCACATGTTCTCGGAGTGCTTGGCTGTTATACGTACTTTTGTTTCCCTCTCTTGCGGGTGGCATTCAATTACGCTCTGGTCTTGTTGTACGCGCTCTCGCGTGCCTGCTGCCTCAATGTGCCGTAGTATGGATACAGAAAGAGGAGCTCTGAAAATTTAAGCTCAGCTTTTCTGTGACTCAAAACGGTCAAAAAGACACAAGCTGGGTCTATCGTCATTATTAAAACCAAAAAAGCGAGAGTGAAGTGGAAGCCTTCAGAGAACTGAAGAAGGAGGAATGGAAACTTGCCAGACGGGTTCAAGGTATTCAGGCAACCCACATGTGCAAACACATGAAATCGGACCAAGGAAATTCCCTGTACGTAGCGCGGTGCGCAGACACTGAGTGGAAGGAGTTGTGAATCTGCAGTGTGCAAAATTTGATTGCCCGAATGGATATTACTTATTCTAGGTGATGTGAATAAACTATTTAATGCGGAACATGAACGTGCTTCTTGTAGATTCATAACTCCCTCATTCCCACCATCTCAACCCGTTTCTGCGAATGATAAATTCATTGAAATATTAAGACCGCAACGGTCTTAATATTCCCATACAATGGTAATGCTCGAGCCACCTGTACATTATTGTAACCAACTCTAGTCCATAAATTTCGTTGCTTGATGGAAGAAAATCAGGGTAAGTACGCAGTTGAAGATGGTAACACGAAGGCTTTTATTATTAATAAAGTATAGGAAGATATTTTTGCAGGATTTTCATCGAAATATGGCCCTCAAGTAGTCTTAGGGCAAGTTATAATCATATTCCTTAAAGAAACAAACGCGAACCTCACATTTCGGGCCCCCTTTCTCTACCACCCAGCAGCGAGCAATTGGGTCTAGGCACACTAACGCAACAATAACATTTTCCCGTACTGTTAGGGAAATACTAGTTAAATCTCTTTTGCGTTAGACAGGTGGTATGATGTGAACTAAAATGGTTGACGTGCAGAAAAATTTGCACTCTACACCACGAGCTCTCATTTGTACGCGCTCTCGGGCGCCGGCTGCCTCAATGTACTGACAGGGGAGCTCTGAAAATTCAAGCTCAGCTTTTCTGTGACTCAAAGCGGTCAAAAAGACACAAGCTGGGTCAATCGTCATTATTAAAACCAGAAAAGCGAGCTACGAACTAAATATGTCTATTAAATTTATTTTATTATAAGAACGCCAAACATTGATGTTAAGACCATACATGGGTATTAAAATAAGCTCAATTTTCTCACTTCAAACAAAATAATGCAACATATTTTTGCAGCACAATATTTAGCAGTCATGGCCGGGTATAGTCCATCATTTTCATAAAAATCGGTGATGATTATTTTTTTTAAAACGACCCTAAAATGTTGCAATTTTCGCTAGTTTTGGAATTATGGCATTTTTGGGATTTTATAACGAAATAAATATGCAGTGTAGTCGCATAACGTTTTGCTTAATTAGCGAAAAACCTTTCGTAGACTTGCGAGAAATATTTTCATCTTCAGCGCTTTAGAGAAAACTGCGAAAAAAGACCCTTGAATTCGGGGTCAGCCAGAGGCAGCCGCTCAAAAATCAAAGTTTGGCAATTTTTCAAAAATGTACTGTCAGTCACACAAATTTAAATTTCCGTAGGCCGATCGTACTATTGCTGAAGATTTATGAAAAATTAACACTGATGCCCACAATGCGTTAAGTTTTTAGTGATAGGCCTCCAAAGTTGTGAAATCTGAAAGTTGCAGAATTGCCTTTTTCCACCTGTTGTGAAACGCGAATTTTTTCCTAGAAATCTGTGATAATTTCCGCAAAACGAAGGTTCATTCCTTTCTATAGAGACATTTGCCCAGCTCATATAAAAATTTCGTGCAAAACAAAAAATAGTCGGGACCCCCCTTGGTCTGTCCTTATCTGAACACACCCACCTCACTTTAACGCGATACCGTTAAAAAGCCCGTGTCGCAGCAAATCCGTTGTCGGCGTCGGCCGCTTATCCCGTTAGCAAAAAAATCACGCCATATCCACGGAATGAATGATGAAAAGTGGGCGAAGCTTGAGAGGGGGAGATCATCGGTGAAACCGCAACCCTCCCGTGAAAGTTCGCCCATTACATCATTAAGAAAGACGTGAGACTGTATGCGTATATACAAATCAACTTTTATTTTGTTCTTTTATTTTGTTCGTCTACTGTCTACAGCCACCTGCTCCATCCGGTGACTCGCTGCGAAAGAGGAAGCGCGTCAAGAGCGATTGCCTTTAATTGCGTCAGTCACGTGCGAGTGACGTCATGACGTCACTCACACTAGCACCACCTGCTGAGTGAGTCATACAACTAGGTGTTTACGAACCGGTCACAGAGGAAGGACAGACCCACGACGTAGTAAAGAACAAAGAACACCACACAGGCGAACGCGCACGAGAGTGTCACTCGTCATAACTCGTCAACGTCGTCTCCTTCTTCTACTGCATAACAGAACGCGTGCAGTAAAGAAGAAAGAGTGCCACACAGGCGAACACGCACGAGAGTCACTCGTCAACGTTGTCGTCTTCTGCTACTGCATACCAGAACTGCATACTAGCTCGTGAGAAGCGCGTGTTCTGGTATGCAGTAGAAGAAGATGACGTTGACGAGTGGTTACAAACCGGTCACAGAGGAAGAACAGACCCGCGGCTTAAGGAGCTTCACCCCTAAAAACCCGATGGACGCAAAGAATAAATGTCAGGGTTAGAGCCGCAGTGGAAACCATGCCTACAACAGGGGCACCGACCACTACATTGCAAAATTCTTAACCCTAAGCACTCCTTCTTTCACACTTATAGAGTGCTTTGTTCCATCGCAGCTTACCTTAACATTATTTTTTTTTTTGCTGAAAGCACATATTTCTGAACTATTTTGACATATGTTCCCAGAACTCTGCTCCCTAAAATTCTTGCCGCAACACTAAGTCCGGCCAGCCACGTTTTCATTACTGTAGCAGTGCCACTTTCGCTCTCTCGATTTCTCATCCGGACATGGCAAAACATAAACTGGCGTTACCTTGCTTCTGAGCGCGCACGATCTTTTTGGCACCAAAGCGGGCGTCGGTATCCAAGTCCACCACCGGAACTCTCACAACAAACGTGGAGGCGTTCGCAGTGTGAACCGGAAGCATGTTTTTGTCAGGTGCCAGGAAGGAATGGATTTACAATGGGACAAGACCGACGAAAGCAAGAAAATAAAGACTGCTTGCCTATATTCAAGTCACGGCCTCCGGGAATTCGTCTTCATCAAGTGCACCGCGGGCAATACCTTTGAAGAAAAGCTCGGTCTGCTCGTCCGTTTCATTTATTTTACAGCTTCTTCGAAGAGTTCTCTCCAAGGAAAAGCTTTTCGAGTGTCAGTCAAGAGGCTCTTTTCAAAAGGTACATCACCGGTGGCCGGTCTCTCGCGACTGACTCGAAAGTAAACATTCTTTTTTTCT
This sequence comes from Rhipicephalus sanguineus, assembly GCF_013339695.2. Lineage (NCBI taxonomy): Eukaryota > Metazoa > Arthropoda > Arachnida > Ixodida > Ixodidae > Rhipicephalus > Rhipicephalus sanguineus. Next base: position 43,508,556 of record NC_051177.1, read on the forward strand.
TCTCTTTCCACCTCGATCTTCTGTGATGGGTGTCGAGCCCTCCTTCCATGAATGAGAATGCTTTGCATATTGCTTACGGCTGCGTTTACTGGAAGAGACTGGTACCCACGATGCCTACGTACAACCGTTATCCACAGCCTCCGCTTCTCGGGGTGACTCTTCTCTAAACTTCTCGGCCTTTGCGGACTCGGTGACTAGCTCGCCTTTTTTATATGACTGCCTGCACACTGGAGCCAGCCCTCCCTTTGTTGAACACCGATTCGAAAAGCACTTTTGTACACTTCGTGCTAGCCCCATTTTAATAGACGCTTAGTTCGTGCTTATTCATTCAGTGCGAGCGAAAACATTTAATTAAAAAGGCCAGTACATAATATACGCAGAGAAACACTGAGGTCCGTGTTTGAAGTCGCTTCTAGGGATTGTTACCTTTGAATCCAGGCTGCTTCTTTTCTGCCGTACCTTTTATCTTTTCGTTTTTTTTTTTTTTGAAACTGTACTTCGTTTGTATGTGTTCGGTAGTGAGGTCCTTTTCCACGCCTGACATTTCGTGAGGAGAGGCGAGGCAAATTTCGTATGCATGGGAACAGGTTTGTTCCAGTGGAACTGTCGCTGAACAGAAGAAGGTGGTAGGAGGGGGTGAAGACAGAAGACAACATCAGGTGGCAAGAGGCGAGGAAAAGAACAAGAAACCGTGCCGGTGGGATAGTCGCTTGGGCGGCTCGCCGTAAGTCGAGGGTACAGCGGGGCGCCCCGACTGCATTAGCATAACTGATGGAATTCCCGAGAGGAGTGCGCAAATCTACCTCTTGCTACAAGATGCGCGGGCGAAAAAGCTTTCTGGTAACTCTGTTCTTTTTTTTTGTTTCATTTTTTTTATCTCTCGCATTACCAGCCTCATCGCCTTTCTTTTTTGTGGAAGATGGGTTTTCACTGCAGTCGCCCGGGAGGCTGAAGGAGGCAATCAGGACAAACGCAGAGAAGAGAATGACGTTATAGAACAATAGGACGGCTTTTTCGGATAAATTGGCGGGGGTTTGGCGCCGTGAAATTGCCAGCGCGAAATTCGCTGTAACGCCTATATCTCGAAAATTAAGTTGAATATTATACACAGAGAAACTGAGAATGAAGGAAAGGCATTGAAGGTTAAGTAGAAATCGTGCATTTTCCTATTTTGCACGGCTGTCACCGTGAAAGTGGTGGGGGTTGTTTTGTGGTGCATCGGTATTTATTTGCTACTTTATATGTTCTTGCATTGCAGTTTGAACCCTGTGTAATAAATCTTTTGTTATCCGCTGCTTAATTCTGTGTTTGCTTCGTGCAGGTTTTTACATATAAGTGTATGTAGTTCCTGTATTCATTTTTCGGAAAATACGAGGCATTGCCCGCGGTCAGGACAAAAGGTAGCGGTTTTCCTCCTGCACTCTAAGAAAAAAAAAGAGTCAAAAGATGGTCATGGAACCGTGACTCTCTTCGGGTGTCCATCTGACCGCTTTTGGAAGGTACAGGCAGAGAAAAAGAGTTAGCATTTCGGAAGGAGTCACTGGACGCTCCTGAAGCGCGTTTCGATTGGCTTCCGTGATAAAAGAGCCACCGTATACGCCATACATATCGCGCGCTTGCCCTTTGGCGCTGTTGTGGCGCCTTGCTCGCCGACGGAGACGGGGTCGGCGCCGGGGTGGCGCGCCGCGCCGCTTCTGCCTCCTCTCTCAGTCGTCTCAGTATCGTCGCCTATTGGAATGCGTTGCGTGGTTGCGTTGGTTGTGCGGGTTGCGTGTCTTGAAGTTTCATCAATTTCATGTTCATGCGCGTCTTCGGTGGTGTTGACGCCGGCACCGTGCACGAAGTGACGCTTGGAGGGCGGGACATTCACGGAGCTGCGGACAACGGGCGCCAGTTAACGGTGAGTGCACTGCTTTCGTATGTACGAATTATACAGCTTTAGCTGGGCGTTTGCAGCAGCTCTGCGGAAATTATCTGCCAGCCATTTCAAACAGCAGCCTGTGTCCGCGGGGCTGTTGCGGATGCCCAACTAAAGATGTCAGTTAACGAATTGCCACCGTTATGCGCGTTGCTGTACAAGCTCCCATAAAGTGAGCGATGCGAACAATTATCAAGGGTCATTTCTTGCTGATCGCACGTTGTGCATGCACTGCTGAAGGTTAAAGATGTCGTTTTGAGATGCACTTTAGTCTACCTTATAATAACATTTCCATCGACCTTGAGTGTGCTGCGTGGTTCCGCGCGTGGGAACGTGAAAAAAAATCACAGCATATCCACGGAGTGAATGATGATGAGTGGGCGAAGCTGCGGAGGTTCATCGGTAAACCGTGAATCTTCCGTGAATTCTGCCCAGTACATCATCACCGACGTGAGATCGGACGCGTTTATACTAAAGGTTCGATTAGAGTTATGACGACTTGCAGCTCACTTTAATTTTACATGTACGCTGTGAATTTTTATTGTTTAGAAAACCATTGCTTTAGAAAACATCTGTCGTCTTTCGTTAAGCAGCTGGCGTCTTTTCGTTTTGGTTTTAGAAAACATCTGGCGTCTTTCGTTGGTTTATTTCATCAATCAACGGCGTTTTGAACAAAATTTTTATTGTTTAATCACGCACAGGAGAAATCTCACCAGGCACTACCTTGGAGGTAAACAATGGCTGGTAATGGGAATGAGAGACAGAAGAAGTCGGCTTTTAGCTAACACTTACACTTCTACATCTACTAACGTTTCCTACTGGAACATGCCAATGGCTGGGGAATGAGAGACGGAAGAATTCGGCTTTTAGGTAACGCGAACGCTGCGAATTTTTTATTGTTCAACAACGCACAGGAGAAATCTCCCACCGGCACCACCTTGGAGGTCAAGATCTGGTACTAGCGTTAAGACTGGTTACGCACTACGAGGGACGAACGGGCGCCGCTTTAAGGAGCTTCGCCCCTAAAAAGCCTGTGTTGTTGCGACCGAGTTTTTGGATCAATCCCACCGCTGACTCCAGTTGTCGTGCCGGTGTATTTGGATCCGTCCCTTCTCGACAACCATGCTGTTGCTACGAGAGGGCAGCGTCGTACCCGGACTCCGTTTGGTAGCGTAGTCGAGTCTCCGGGTTGAGGAACTGATGCTATAGCAAGATGGGAAAACAATAACAAGTTTACTGGCACATTTCGTACACTCAATTACATCGTTACAAGGGAAGAGTTCAGCGACGAGTGAATTGGATGAGCCTGTTACCGAGGGCTCAGAGCCCCATTTCTCACTCAACACCGTCGTTTTAACCCCTCAGTTTGGCTCCTCCCTCTTGATGACCACCAATCACACACACGACACCTCCCACCATGGCACAGTCCATTTCACAGTCGCGGAGGGGTCATGGCACACTTGAAGCGGCAAGAGTCCCGGCACGCAGGTGGGGAGAAGCAGGATAACAGGTTCCTCGTGCTTGCCCATGCAGATCTTTTCCCGACGGCAGCAAAAGGGTAGCGGAGACTCCCGTCCAAACATACCCGTCAGGTGGCTTCGGCAGCGTACCAAGCCAAGCCCAGGTGGTCCATTGTCTCCGGCTTTGCCGTCCCAGACTTTTGAGGCCGAGATTCTGTCCATTGTTGGTCACTCGCCGTCACAGGAATTCCGTTTTGTGGAAGGATGCAGGTATTCTAGCAGTGTGAGAACGCCTCGTCCGCAGATTCTCATGGTCAGCGCTTCGCCACCGACTGCCGGTCATAACAGCGTACAGAACGCTCAGACGCACTGTATATAATGTTTTTTGTTGGCTTAAAGACGATAGTTTGAGGTGCAGATATAGTACGGTGGCTTCCAGAACGTACGCGGTAGTCATTCAAGTTGGACACGCCTCGCCGGTAAGGCGAAAATGCTAGACTTTCGACGGCGCCCGTTGTTGCGGCCGCCGCAGTGCACCTTTTCCCTTCGTTTCTGTTTGCTTTTTTCATGGTTTGCCAACATCTGCGATGACGCAATAACAGAATCAAGTGAGTGTACGTGATTGTGGGAGTTATGCGTGCTAATTATAGCATATGACATGTCTGATCTCGACGTAGACGGCGTCCGCACGCGCTGGGTGTCGTTCGGACCCGCGTACTCGCATGTGTTTATCTGAGTATGGGTTACGTTTGTAAAACATGCGGTCAGTAACCGCTCACGGCGTGTCCCTGACTGTCGGAGGATGTACTTGGGTGTCGGGATATGCCGGCGCAAAACCGTGGTTATTCTGAAACCAAATTTTGAAGTGATTTCCCTAGAAAAAAAGTGTTTTATTCGTGTATAGCCAGTGCCTATTGCGAGACGAGATTTTCGCTGCCTTTTACGTGAAAATTTGTTTTCGTTGCGAAATTTCAACTAAACACTCGTGGCAGATGTGTGCACAATAACGGTGTGTTGAACAAAGGGTGGTTTTAAATACAGATAATCAATGTGTGTACTTTGGTTATTCCCAGAATCCCGGATTACTTCTCCCGCCTCTTCACTCCAGTTGAGAGCCACACTCGGGAAAACAAAGGTGCCGCTCTGGTCTGGCGCCTCACCGCTCGTGATGGGAAAATCAACAGCGGCGTTCGCCCTGTCAACGAGGCAGTCGGTCCTACATTTCTTTTGGTTGGACAAGACGACGTAGGAAAAGAGGTGAGTGGCACCGACGCAAAGCAGCCTAAACCAATTTCGTTTGTTGTTTAAAAGCAGCTCACATCATCTTGTGCTGCAAGTTTGTCACCAGTGACGTGTTACAAAAGGTACTATTTGCAAGTTGTGTTTTACACGGAAGTGGCAAAAAACTTGGGTTTTTACCATACGTGTTTGCATTTGTTGTTTTGTTGTGAGCCTTCATTGTGTCTATGTGAACCACTTATTTTGTAGGTTTCGAAAACCTTTACTGCAATTTCATTTTCTCAACATAATATCACGTTCTGCTTTTCAGATACCGTTTTTCATGGTGCTCACGCTGAACAGGAGCGACAGCCTAGCAAGCCACAAGTCTGATGCCTCCAGCCGTCACCCCTTTTTGATGCATTCTTAATCATAAGGAATAAAGATTGAAACATGATGCCCATTTCGGCAGTTTATTTTGCAACATATGACACTATGCACATCAGTCACACATTTTAGTTGGCTATGCTCATAGAAGCATGCAAATGAGGAATACCCAAACTTCTTAATTGGAAATCACAGACCTTTTCGCGCTTTTTATATAACTGCTGGAAGATATGTGTTGTTTTGACGAGTTTTATTAAATTAATGGTAAAACTGAACTATTCTTTTTTTTTTTTTTGCAGTCGCTGAGCAGAACGGCAAGTATTATTGGACTTGCTTAAAATGAATACTCCACTTTTTTGTACAGTAGTCGCGCAAAAGTAGAGCAAGGGTCAAATGAGTAGCTTAAAATACTCGTGGAGTCGCTTGACGCTTCGGTGTGGGTCACTTGACCCCCGTAGGAGTGTTACCGGCAAGAGTCGTCTGACTCCCTCTAAGTGGTTACGTGATCCTTCGAATGAGAGTCTTTCCATTCTTCCTAGAGGGTCAGGGGACTATCCTAGAGCGACCCGACCCACCAAGAGAGTCACCGTGACTATTTAAAGAGTCCTATACGTGGCAAGTCAGAACTCTCCGAAAAGAGTCACGCATACTCTTTTTTTTCTTAGAGTGATGTGGTCCTGCTCGCGCCTCAGATATCAGTCTCCTTTACTTCAAGTAAGATGTGCACAAAGTACCACGATTGCAGAAGAAAAAAATGTAGACGATAAAGTAACGCCACTTTCACTTGAATGACAAATATTACGTTGTATATTCGAGAAAAACCAATTCGCGACAAAACGAGAACATGTGGGCGAAATAGCAGATCGTCAAGTATTGCCTTGAAAACTAAACCCTGTACTTCGACGTTTGACTCTTGTCGACAGACTTAACACGCACAACCACACAATCGCGGACATTCGATCTGGAAGCAAGAAGAAAAGCAAATGGAAAAAGGCATGCCTTACCAAACAAATCGAGGCAGCATTCACAATGCTAAAATAATGAAAATAATAATAAGAAACTTAGGCAGCCATGGTACGCATTCGAGAATCCCGATAACGTACGACATGTAAGCGATGAAAATAAAGAAACGATTGTGTTGTTTATTTAATGTGTTGCTGCAGAGCTTCTCTGGTTCCTGCAAGCCGACATCGAAAAGCACTCGAATCCGCAAACTCTGCGAGTATTTGTTGACACCGCGGGCACATTTCTTTTAAATTCTAGAACCTTTCCGCCCACAACACACAGTGGCAGCAGTCAAGGGTGAGTACACTTTTGTACAGCGCTCAAGCCAGTCAAAAAAATGCTCGTGGTATCTAGCATCACTTCCAGTCGAACCTTTTTGTTTGTTTTCAGAAGGTACGCTGCCTTATAGGCGCAATACAATGTACGACACGTAGAAGAAAAAAAAAACGGGTCGCACGCATACAAACAAGCTTGCATTCGAGCATAAAGTCTAGCAAGGACCGTTGAAGCGGTCCATGTACCCAATTTTTGCAGGTCAGGAAGGCGATCCCTACGATCACTGGCATCAGACGCGCTAGCTCAAGCCTCAGACACAACCAGAGCACAGATGTCACGTTCACTACTTAGGTAAAAAAAAAAGAAAACAGAACATTCATTCCTGTACTACTGCAAGACAACGAACTCGAGAAATCTTGGGCCACGGCTTAGTTATGGAGAGATTCGAGGAGATAAAAGAGCAGGTCTCATGAAGCACTTGCTCCGATGTGGAGACTAAATTTCTCCGTGTACTTTTCGATTCTGCTGGAGGAAACTAAGCCTATGTACAGTGAAATTCGGTACATGACTGCATACAACTTGAATATGTGTCTGTCATCCTGACGCAATAAGATGATAACATGTGATTACATTGTCTGTTAGTTCTCATTAACATCTTATCTAACAAAGAAAAACGAGAATGGCTCGTTCTTTCCTACATCTTCTTTCCTACGCGTGTAAGAGTGAGATTCGTGTTCACGAAGGCACAGAAACGCCCATACAGGCATCATATCAAACACAAAGATCCCCTTGCTAAATCAATATTTATAATTTTGAAACACTCTGTGATATTTTTCTAATAAAATGAATGTTTCCGCTTATTTTCTGTTTTTCCGTCCAGTTCTCGCAGCTCCTGCGCGATACGCAACCACTGTCTGTAGGTGTAAGCGCTGTTGGTGTATTCAAAGAGTACACAACTGAAGAAAGATTATCGATTACCCTCTTGTCTATATATGTGTGCATGTGACTGTACGTATTACATGCGTGTACATGTGATCGTTGTGTATATAATAGTTATGACGCGACACCTGGAGTATCACGCTAGTAGACACCCCATGCTAACTTCTCCGGGGCTATCAATAAGAATTGTTATCTATCCAAAGCAAAAGGAGCTTGATGTGGGCGAGTTGGTGAAGCATACTGGTAAATTTAACGTTGCGCAACGTACACGAGGACAAGAAAGGAAGTATCAGTGTTTCCTGAAATAAACTTCAGTTGATAGTGTTTGCGCTTTTCTGTTCCTTTCTTGTCCTCGTTGTCGTTGCGCTACGTTAAATTTACCAGTATGTTATCTATCCACCTACCTGTGTACGCTACGTCCTGAAAAGTTACAGTTTCGCCGCAAGGTCGAAGCAATAAATGCGATAGTAAGAAATTGGAATGTCACACGAAGAACGAGAAGTATCTCGATACTTGCAGCGCGCCGCCCTAAGCACAAAGAAGGACGCCCGAAGAGAACGCACCGGCATACACAGGGCAAGCATGAACTAACAACTGTCACAGTTGTTACGTCCTTGTACTTGAGCAAAGCGCTGGAAGTGTCGACAATAGAGAATCAGACGCTCTTAGATATTTGTTCTTCTTTTAAACTGCGGCCCGTGGAGTGACCTCTCTGTGTTTCCTGCCACACTGGGGCGTCTGACGCAAGGTGTGCCTTTTGGTGTGCCCGGTGTTTTTTGTTTTTTTTCCTTCCACATCACGAGTGGGAGCAGAAAGAGGCCACTTTATCATGCGCGTCTCAAGGGCAGTTTTCAAGTTGAAAGAAAATGTACTCATATGAGCGTTGCGTGATAGAAAACACGCTCAAGCGCCTCCGAGATTTGCTTACCACCAGCGGTAAATGGTGTATATAAATATCTCTCGGTTATTTCGCCGGCGCGTGCGTGGAACATGGTTGAGTGGCAATAAAGAAAAAAAGAAATGGCGCATGGTTGAGTAGTCTAACGCAGCGCGCTGGGGAGCGAGGGGTCGATTGTTCGAATGCCTGCTCGGGTGCTTCGGAATTTCTTTCTTCTGTTTTATTTTTCATTGCGCCTTATATATATATATATATATATATATATATATATATATATGCACATACATATACATATCCTGGACATGACGGCGACGGAAAGAATCGGCTGAGAGAGTCCATATAATTGTTATGGCAAAAAACACCTTTGACATATCGTAAGTGTGCCTTGGCTAAGAAGTGCCAGTGCGTTAACCGTGAGCATGATTTGGAGAGCTTCACCGCGAACGACTGGATTCAGCTCACGCGATATCTTCAACGCATGGGCGACGAAAGTTCTTATCTTCATAGTAAAAATTATTGGGGTTTTACGTTCCAAAACCATTCTGTGATTAGGAGGGACGCCGTAGTGGAGCGTTCCGAAAATTTTGACTATCTGGCGTTCTTTAACCTGCACTTATATCTAAGTATACACGGGACTCCTGCAGCATTTCGCCTTTATCGAAATGCTGTTGCCGCGGACGGGGTTCGATCCCGCGACCTTCGGGGCAGTAGTCAAGTTCCACAATCACTAGGCCACCACGGTGGGTCAAAGTTCGATCTTCAAGAGCCAACTGAAACTGTTTCAGCGATCCATTCACCGTACAGCGCGGGTCCGTTCGCCGAGACATTTTCCTTTTACGTACGACCACGGTGGCGTCCCTAATGAAGGCGTCGACGGACACAATTTCTCGGGACCTCCACACCCGGATAGGCGGCGCACGCCCACATGAACGCGGCAGCGGCCGCCGGCCAAAGGGATCGATGCAATTCATTAACGCCGACATGCCGTCGTGGCCGACGAAGCTCCCATATCTGCGAGCGTTGGCCCTACACCACTGTTAGGGAAATAAAAATGAATATTCCGAACGAAGCTCTAAATAACGCAAAAGGAAAGAAAGCCAAGAAGAAAGGCTGCGAACGCTCGGGGTGTGTCCGTGTATCTGCTCTCGTGGCGTAAGAGTGCGGCGGCGAATAGAAGGTTAGAGTAGTGAGGATGACTCCCTCAATCAACAAACGCAATTTGGGTCACGCGAACGGGCCCTTCGGGGAGGGGGGGGGGGGCTGCTCCTGCTCTTTTATCTCAATGCTGATTAACACCTCGACCTCGGGTCGTATACTTGCCGGAGCGGAATAGATAGCGGCGATCTTGGCATCGCGAAGGAAGTTACTCATGACATGAGCAAGCGATCTACGATGTCGTGCAAAAGCTTCAACGTCAGCGGTCGCTGGCGCTGTTGCACTAGCTCTAGCGCAGGTGGAGCGCATAGGCGCACACTCTAAGAAAAAAAAGTCCCTTGACTCTTTTTTTGCAACTAATGAATTGCCACGTATATGACTGTCTTTACAGTTATGACCGATGGATACATGACAACACATTCCACAAGACACTTCTTCACTTCATACACAACACCGGCCTAACGGCGCACATTTAACACAAATATACACAACATATATTATGCCTTAAGGGCAAGTCTATGTCGCAAATTAAAAAAAAAAGACTATCTTTAAAGAGATGCGTGAACTGTTTTTGTGTAATGATCTCCAAAGAGAGTTCATGTGTCTCCTTAAAGAGAGCCGTACACGCGGCAGGTCAAGATATTGAATAAAATAGTCAAAGGACTTTTTTTAGAATGCAATCGGCCGCTGTGTTTCTCTTGGCCCTGTTCGAGCTGTGTTCTCGCTTAGTTCCGCTGTACGAGAACAACACTGATCGGGCGAAATATTTGAATGCGAAAAAGCAACATTGCTGAGCAAGCATATTCCAGCCGTGTAGGTTTAGAAATGAAGAAAAATACATTTACTCTTTCGAGGCCGTTAACCTTGCAAAAAGAGTGCAATTACGATCTACGGCTGTGTCCAAATGTCAGGGTTTCTTATCTGATCTTAAGACGCAAAATAATATGCGACTATAGCTGTCCATTCTCCGCGTGGCATCGTAAGATTGTGTCTTAATAAGTGACCTTACATAGCATCTTGCGTATTTTTTGGCAAGGTGTATTTTTAAGAAACTAGGTGTTTGTTTTAGATACATACAGTCGTCATTCTGTATACTGCTGGACTAGTTTAAGCTGTTAGTATCGCCGAGAAATGTTCACACGTCATAGCTGGTGAATTCAACGCCCCTCACCATACATGGGGCTACAAGGACAACAATGGCAAAGGAAATAGACTTTGACAAAGCACCAATGAACTGGATCTCACCCTAATCACAGATCTGAGCCTCTCAACTAGGATTGGTACATCCTCCTGTGGGGACTCCACCCCCGACCTTTCTTTTGTAAAGAACGTCACGAAGCCTCAGTGGGTGAACCTCGCTGTAGACCTCGGGAGCGACCACTGCATTCTTGCCACCACCTTACCCTTGGAGCGTAAGAACCAGAGAGAATTCCACTGCATATATTGGGATAAGTTGAGAAAGTTAAGGACAGAAAGGGAACAAGCCGGCCACAGACCAAGCTTAGAGCAGTGGGTCAAGCTGATTAAAGAGGACATCCAATCCGTCTCCTCGACCATTATCACGGATCTTCAGGTTGAAAGAATGGATAGCCGTCTCGCTCACCTTCTTGAGGCAAAGCAAGTGCTCCTGAACCAATGGAAGGGTCAGCGACTGAACCGAAGGTTGAGGAAGAAGATTGCTGAGGTGAACAGATCAGTAGAGGAACATTGTCGCACACTATCTAAGCAGCAGTGCGACGAAATCTGCAACTCAGTTGACGGTCAGCTGCGCAACGGCAAAACATGGAATACGTTAAAACATCTCCTCAACGAAAACAACACCAAAACGAATCAAAGGCATGTTATCGCTAGAATCTTGCATGAAGAGATAGAGATCTCTACGGAAAAGCAAGTCGTATAGCGGCTGGTGCATAAGTACCTCCCAACCAAAACAGGATTGGCACCACCAAGTGGAGAGTACCCTGGTACGCCCCAATCCAGGTCTGGAAGGCGACTTTAACGTCGAGGAGATACGAAGAGCCTTGCATGACCTTAACGGTATATCAGCCCCCGGCCCAGACGGTATATAAAACAAGGCACTTCGTAACGTCGATGACGATTCAGTTAAGACCCTAAAGAATATGGTAAATGAAGCATGGAGAGAAGGCAAGGTGCCGGAGCAGTGGAAGCTGGCCAACACGGTTCTTATTCCAAAGCCAGGGAAGCCTCCTAGCTTAGACAAGCTGATGCCATTATTATTGACATCATGTATCAACAAGGTTACAGAACATGCCATACTGCACAGGCTAAACAAGTACGTGGAACATAATGACATCTATTCACACAATATGGTTGAATTCAGGGCAGGGCTATTCACAGAAGACGCAATGAAGCTTATCAAACATCAGATCATCGACAACAAAACGAGAGACGTAAGGGCCATTCCGGGCCTGAATCTAGAAAGAGCGTTTGATAACATCTACCACTCGTTCATACTGGAAGCGATTTCCAAACTTAGTCTAGGGATAGTATTCGACGACTACACTCTAAGAAAAAAAAGAGTATGCGTGACTCTTTTCGGAGAGTTCCGACTTGCCACGTATAGGACTCTCTTTAAATAGTCACGGTGACTCTCTTGGTGGGTCAGGGTCGGCTCGCTCTAGGAGAGTCCCCTGACCCTCTAGGAAGAGTGGAAAGACTCTCGTCGGGAGGATCACGTTACCACTTATAGGGAGTCGGACGACTCTTGCCGGTAACGCTCCTAGGGGGGTCAAGGGACCCACACCGAAGCATCAAGCGACTCCACAAGTATTTTAAGCTACTCATTTGATCCTTGCTCTACTTTTGCCCGACTACTATTGAATATAGTGGAGTATTCATTTTAAGCAAGTCCAATAATACTTGCCGTTCTGCCCAGCGACTGTAAAAAAAGAATAGTTCAGTTTTAGCATTATTTTAATAAAACTCGTCAAAACAACACATATTTTCCAGCAAAGTTATATAGAAAGCGCGAAAAGATGGTCTGTGATTTCCAATTAAGAAGTTTGGGTATTCCTCATTTACATGCTTCTATGAGCATAGCCAACTAAAATGTGTGACTGTGATGTGCACAGTGTCATATGGTGCTAAATGAACAGCAGAAATCGCCATCATGTTTCCATATTTATTCCTTGTGATTAAGAATAAATCAAAAAGTCGTGACGGCTTGAGGCATCAGACTTGTGGCTTGCTAGGTTGTCGCTCCTGTCCAGCGTGAGCACCATGAAAAACGGTATCTGAAAAGCAGAACGTGATACTATGATGAGAAAATGAAATTGCAGTAAAGGTTTGCAAAACCTACACAATAAGTGGTTCACACAGACATAATAAAGGCTAACAACAAAACAGCAAAACACATCCTCCGGCAGCCAGGGGCATGCCGCGAGCGGTTATTGACCGCATGTTTTACAAACGTAACCCATTCTTAAATGCGCAGATAAACAGATGCGAGTACTAGGGCCCGAACGACACCCAGGGCGTGCGTACGCCGTCTACGTCGAGATCAGACATGTCGTATTTTAGAATTAGCGCACATAACTCCGACAATCACGTACACTCACTCGATTCTGTTATAGCGCCCAACGTAATCGCAGTGTATGCAAACCACGAAAACAGCAAACAGAAACGAGGGAAAAGAGTGCACGCCGGCGGCCGCAACAACGCGCGCCGTCGAAAGTCGAGAGCTCTTTCACTTTACCGGCGAGGCGTGTCCAACTTGAATGACTACCGCGTACGTTCTGGAAGCCACCATACTATATCTGCACCTCAAACTACCGTCTTTAAGCCAACAAAAACCATTACATATAGTGCGTCTGAGCGTTCTGTACACAGGCTTTTTTTCTTCACGTTCCCACGCGTGGAAGCACGCTGCACACTCAAGGTCGATGGAAATGTTATTATGAAGTAGACTAAAGTGCATCTCAAAACGACATCTTGCACTTTCAGTAGTGCAGACACGACGTGCGATCAGCAAGAAATGACCCTCGATTATTGTTTGCATCGCTCACTTTATGGGAGCTTGTACAGCAACGCGCATAACGGTGGCAACTCGTTAACTGACAGCTTTAGTTGGGCATCCGCAACAGACCCGCGGATACAGGCTACTGTTGGAAATGGCTGGCAGGTTCCGCAGAGCTGCTGCAGACGCCCAGCTAAAGCTGTATAATTAGTACCTACGAAAGCAGTACACTCACCGTTAACTGGCGCCCGTTGTCGTCCGCAGCTCCATGAATATTCCGCCCTCCAAGCGTCACTTCGTGCACGGAGCCGGCGTCAACACCACCGAAGACGCGCAACCAGCGCTCCGCGCAACCAACGCAACCACGCATCGCATTCCAATAGACCAGGAGACTGAGACCACTGAGACGACTGAGAGAGGAGAGCGGCGCGCCACCCCGGCGCCAACCCCGTCTGCGTCGCCGAGCAAGGCGCCACAACGGCGCCAAAGGGCGAGCGTGCGATATGTATGGCGTATACGGCGGCTCTTCCGTATACCGAAGCCAATCGAAACGCGCTTCAGGAGGGTCCAGTGACTCCTTCCCAAATGCGAACTCCTTTTCTCTGCCTGTACCTTCCAAAAGGGGTCAGATGGACACCCGAAGAGAGTCACGGTTCCATGACCCTCTTTTGACTCTCTTTTTTCTTAGAGTGACTACGTGCGGTCCTTTCTAACAGTTCAGAAAACAGTGATGATGATTGCAGATATCTATACCGCAGAAATTGAACTTGGAGCAAGGGGTACGCCACAAAGTGCAGTGATTTCACCAATGCTGTTCAACCTTGCTATGATTGGGCTGTCGAAGAGATTATCGAGCATCGAGTAATTGAAGCACACCATCCACGCGTATGACATTGCCACCTGGTGCACAGCGGGAAGGGAGGGGCAGAGTGAGAGCACAATGCAAGAGGCCATTGACATCACAGAGGGATACTTTCGTCCTTCCGGGCTCAGGTGCTCCACGAGAAAGTCAGAACTACTACTGTATCGGACTACACATCGAGGCCTAAATCCCAGGGGATGGAAACCGCTGAACGAGAAAGACACGCACCTAGGTACGAATAAAGGGGATGTCATCAAATTCCTGGGCATGATGATGGAGTCTAACGTGCTAACAAAAAGACTATTGCCAAGCTAACCTGGAAAACCGACAGCGTGGGGCACCTTATACGTAGAGTGGCCAACAAAAGACATGGGCTCATGGAAGACAACCTCATCAGGCTGATGCATGCGTTCGTCCTTAGTCACTTCACGTACGAGGCACCAATGCACAAATAGTTGAGAGCAGAGTTTGAGAACCTTAATGCACTCCTTAGAAAAATTACCAAGAGTGTCCTGGGCATACCCATACACACCAGCACTGAGCGTCTACTAGAGCTTGGCATTCACAACACGCTCGAAGAAAAACAAGCCAAGACAGAGCGCATTTAGCGAGGCTGTCTGCAACAAGGTCGGGGAGGAAGATCCTGCAGGAGCTGGGCCAGAACCCAATAGCGATTAGACTCAAGTACAATGATATTCCCGAAAAGATCAGGGAAAACATCACGGTGTCTCCTATAATACGAAACATGCATCCGGAGCACAACATTGGACGAAGTCTAGCGGGGGCCAGGAATATTATACTTTGTCAGGTCTCAAACGAGCAAAGAGCCTTTGTCTACGCGGTTTCCCACGCCAATCGGAAAGCTTTTGCGTCCGTGGTGGCCGATGGGGCTGGCTGAGTCGTCAACTCAGCGACAGTCAGGACGAAGGACCCACTCACGATAGATGATACCGAGGTCATCTACAGTGATTCAAGTGCAGCACTACGGGCCTTCGAAAAGGGTACGGTCTCGGGAAAAACGCTACGAATATTACAAGGCAACGAAATCAGGCATCACCTACTGAGTTGGTTCCCGGCTCACCTTGGACAAATCAAGGACCCCCTCCCAATCTCAATGAAGCAGCGCACGAGGCGGCGCGAGACCTCTCCAACCGCGCCTACCCGGGCATGCGTTCTAATGGTGAAGAGGATAACTGGAAAATTCCCACAACATATAACGAGCTGACTAAGCATTGTTATCTATGCAGGAGGATTTTCCCTCCACCGCATAAAAATGTCACTACGCCCAGAGCATCAAGGCTATTGCAAACCAAGACGTATCCTACTTTGAAAATCTTAAACATTATTTACCCTGAACTATACCCAAGTAATCTCTGCCCATATTGTGGGGAAATAGCTACACTAGTCCATATGCACTGGCATTGCACCAAATTCGCTCATTTTTCTAACATCACCTCTGCCAGATGGGAGGCCGAAGCCCGTCCTTGGCAGAACAACTGTGGGCTGTTCATCAAGCCCGCGAGGTGGCTGAGGGATTCGGCCGCTCGGTCCCCACTTGGGAGCGGCCCACGACACAGTGATCTGTGTTTTGGAGGACCAAATAAAAGTTTATCCAATCCAATCCAATCCGAGTTCAATCAGCTCGGGATTAGTAAGAGCAGGAAAAGCCAGGAAATAACGCGCGAATGTTTTTATATACTTGCGCATATTTTCTTTTTTGCGTGTTTTTTTTCTATTTTAAACTGCCGAATATTCAACTGTGTTGAAACAGGTCAAGTTTTAAATTTATCTCATGCTGTATCTTTTTTTCGTTTTTCAAATTCATGTTTTCTGACGCTTCTCTCATGTTACCGCTTGCCTTTTTGCTGGTTGGTTGGTTTCTTCAATTTTGTCGAAAATGGTTCACACAAGTATATATTTTTTTGCATCAACCAATTCTTGTTTCGATCTTTTCCTACGTAGCTAGAACTCGCGTTAGGATGGCAAAAAAGTCTGCAAAGTCATCGATCATCGTCTGCTTTTTCTGCAACCGCTTTTTTTCTGGGACCACTCGCTCGTGGATAGAAAGTGTCGAAAAATAGGAGCTGGCCCGGTAAGATTGGATGTAGCGCTGGAAACAGCGAAAAAACACCTTCATCGAGCCCGTCACGTTAGCGACGAGAAATGCACGCTGTAAAGGAATCCCGAAGGCAAGACGCCCACACACGCCACTCGCGCACCAAAGGCACGAACGATCACAGCAACTTTTGTCGAGATGAAAGCAACGAAAAAGACTCACTCATCAGACCTAAGGCATAAATCCGCTGTATTTGAAATCTGCGGACGTGTCTGCAGACATGAAGCGAAGTACGAGCGCATTAAAAAGTTTTTTTATTAGGTGTAAACATAGCACAGAGAATAATTATCAGGTGTTACTTTCTCTGGCACAGTTAAAAACAGGGACACATTCATATGCTACATGGAATAAAGAGTGTCGGAAAGTCCCCGACTGCAATAACAGTTGTGGAGAGCAATTTTAAACATAAACTTCCTTTTTTTGCACATTGGTTGCGAATCACTAAGCTGAGTTGCAAAAGTTGGTCTGATAAATATATTTCTGCTTTTGCTTTCAACCCAAAAGCCTCGTGCGATGCTGCAGTGTAAAGTTTTGTTGACATCACGACGATAGCGTAATAAACGCGACAGGAAATGAATGGCACGCCTGTGAGAGCACACCTAAGTTTTACTTGTCATGTATATAGGAAGGATCATTTAGAAAAACAGGCCCACGCAAAAATAAATATGGGGACTCCAGCCTAAACAACGAAAAGAGGCGAAAGCACGAATGTACAGTGGAAACTATATAAACACTTAAAAAAAAAAGTAATTTCTTTTCATTTCAGAAAATTTGCCAACTTTAGGACTATCCATAGCTGGCAGCTGCACGTTCGAGACGGGATTCTATAGCTCCTTTCCGAACTATGTGCCTTTATATATTTTTAGTCGCGTTCACTTCTCTCTTTATCCCTCATTTTGGCTGAAGGTATACTAGCGGTAAATTGTGATTTATTGCCCTCCTCTGATGATAGGGAAACTTCTAGAATAACGACGCAACTTTCTGATGGTGTCGACTTGACATTAAGGTTCACACACAGTTGCCGGCTTTCACCAGGTGAAGTTTATACTCTGATACGCAGGGCATTATAGGAAACGTGTGCATGTGAACCCCGTTAAACATGTATAAAGTTGGGTCTTCGTCGTTCAGGTTTCAAGAAGTTTTTCCGCAGTCGGTAGCGGAACTCGATGTCTGGCTGCCTGGATTACGCCGGACGCAGTGTGTTACATTTTTTCGGGACCTTCGCATGTTTGTTTATTTTGTTTCAGAAGCCCCCCGAGAGCTCTGCGCAGCATTTCTGGGGCTAAAACGAGCAGTGGCTCTATATATTTTTTTTCTACCACGTTTTCTCTGATACCACAGAAAAGAATTCAGGGTAAAGCTAGCGAAAACAGCTTGCTATATGACTTGTCCTTGAAGATGCTATACAACCTCCTTTAGTTTTATATAGTGCCACCTTATACCCAGAGTATTATCAGGATATCCGCACCTTCATTCGCCAGCGAGTTGTGCTGCTAAATAACATTTCGAATAAGCCAGATAATTGCGAAAATTATCGTATCGTCTACAGCAGCTTGAGGTCTTTCATTCTTTAGCATGTTTAGCACTACAGGTACTCCAAAGATTAAAAATAGCCTGCGAGCTATGTTTAATCCTTAATTTGTTTTTCTTACTGTTAGCTGCAACGATACTGACCGTACCAACGGCAAGCTGTTTATCGGGAACACTTCACAGAAACTGTAGAACCTGGCAAAATCTGACTTGCTCTTTTAAATAAAGGATGACAATATCAAGGAAGAAATAAATAAAGACAAATAATAATAAATGCGTTCGAAGCATCCACGAATCATATTCAGATGTTGAAATTTCGATGAACGACAATCCCGTTGGCCGACTTCATGTTTACTTATACCCTTTTCTACAGGCCAAGAAAGGACAGCCACTCAGGCGAAGAGAAGAACACGTCACAGGCGCTGAGTATACCGATTAGCACGTGATATGAGTACGAGCGCTCATAGATATCGACATGCAGTGATACTCATCGATATGAATGTCCATGCGAGTGTCACTAATCTATGCATTAACGTCTCAACTAACGACACAGGGTAGAAGTACCTTGAATAGGTGGCGTCCCATGCATGACTAAAAAACGTTAAAAGTGGTCCTGACGCATAGCTGGTGCTGTCTGTATCAGCCCCGAAACTACCAGCAGCGTTCTCGCGCTCGAAGGCGGGACATCGCGTTATTCATCTCGTCGTCGTATTCTACCGGCATGAACGAAAAACGCAGCTGGGTGCAATAACAAAACGCGGCGCCCGGCAGACACGTTCCAGAAGCAGGAAGAGGGCTTCTCCACGACGCACGGATCCTTTGCTAGCGGTACCGAAATCGGATTGCTGTTCGTTCTCCGGCGCTTTCCTTGTCCCTGCCACGAAAGCCGCTCTTTTGAAAGCACGCTCCGGTGGAGCTCAGCGGGTGCCCTCCTGAATGAATGGGCCGGGGTTCCCTTTTGCCGTCCTCGCGTCGCTGTTTAGTGTCTACGGTTTCTCCTTCCGTATCCTCATCTCCACATTTATCTCTCCGGGGTCTCTGGCACCTCTATTAAAGCGGTACTTTTGCTTCTTCCTTTTGTGACAGTGCGTATGTGTAAGCGTGGCACCTGTTCCTTCTTTGCCATCTGAGAAGTCGTGGAACCACACGAAGGCGTAAAAAAGTTTTTCTACGCCAAGTGTTATGCAGCTTGTACAGTGCTTGGCGATTGAAGCGCGTACACGGAGCGCGTGGCTGATGACGGTGAGGGTGAGAGCGTTCCGGACACCTGGTGACTTATCTTGTAGACAACCGCTCAGCCTGTGGTTATTAGAGGCGCCGGCGAAGCGCTGCTTGCAATGGCTTCAAAACACTGCGCTCAAGTGCCGCGTCGCGCGAAGTGGCTGGAACTGGTGGGCGAAGGATTGCAGCGCTCCGCCAGATCCACCGAGAATCACAGATTGAACGACTGTTTACCGGATGCAGTCACCGTGCGTCACCAATGCTCTCGCTCTGACCATCGCCTTCATTACCAGCAGCCACGCGCTCCGAGTATCGTGTTTCAGTTGCCGAGTACTGCACTTATCTGACCCCGATATACATGTTTGACACAGTTGAACTATATAAATGTATCTGTTGCAGTCCTTACTCAAGTGCTGCTATGCGTATGAGGACATTGTAGGTGAGCGACTGGTCTAATTCTTAAGAATTTCAGACGGAACAGTTGTTTGTAGCTGATTCGCTTATACAAAGTAATTATGGTGGATAGAACTCTCCGCGTGCTTTTAAAGGGACCAACAACCAATTTTTATGGTGACCATTTTCTTTAGCGCAACGGAAAGCTTACCGGTGAGGTTGTCTAATCACGGAACGGTAAGGTGGAGAACGCTGTGAAACGTTCGTAATAAGAATTCTTCAATCTGCGGCGAACATGAAGTCTTAAACACAAGTGACAACCCATGCTGCAAACAGTGAGCGCGAGAGCGGTTCGTGTTCGAGCGTGGCGGTTTGCCGCGCATGCGTGCACTCCGCGCGCATGTGCCGCGGCTCGACATGTTCCACTGGTTATTGCGAAGGCAGCGCCGCTTCTCACCGTGCAACTCCTTTTACCTCGTAAGCAGCACAAGATAGAGCCGGGATAGATAATAATATACATACTCTAATTTTCAGGACTAATTATGGCGCGCATGACGGCATCAGACTACGTACAGCAAAAAGTGATCGACTCCATACCAGCTACAAGGCTCTTCCGCTAGGCTGCGCCACGTACCGGTTCTTGCTACTTTTAACACAATTTAAACATATAAATCGTACTCACAAGGCAAAAAGGATGCTGGAATCTGTCACTATATTTCAGTGTCGTATCATTTTTGCCAGGATCTAATCACACGTGGCGACCAGTTGTCGGTCCTTTTAAGAGATTAGAAATAAAATGGTGGCCTTTTTTGATCAAGGTACATATCAGAGGGGATCGCTGTCGCTGTATAAATGTCAGTAGATAATTATATGACTTTTATTTGGCGAGTGTACGCATTTTTTCGATAAGGACCTCCTCTTGTCACACATTTTTTGTCGCACATTCGCCAGTCAATTCTGCGCTATTCCGCCTGGTGACGAAAGGATTAAGAAAGGGAAACTGACAACCACTAAGAAGCTTCGGCAACGAAGAAGCTTTCTTTTTAAAAAATCCGTATGGATTTTCCTGTGGCTTCGTGCTACAAACCGGTCGTTGTCAACTTCTCTTTCTTATCCCATCCGCCACCTTGCGGGATTCTGCATAACTGATTTCCAATACGTGTCCATGTGCTTCGAGTTGTTTGAGAAATTCACCATCGCGCTGCCAATCGTTAGCTTCCTCGTTAGCTCAATAGCTAGATCGTCCGGCCCGGGAAAGCGCTGGTCCCGAGTTTGATCCCCGAACCAGGACGTATTTTTCGGCAACTAAGAAGCTTTCTTCCTGAAAATTCCGTTTGGATTTTCTTGTGACTTCGTGCTATACAAATAGGTGGTTGTCAATATCCCTTTCTTATTCGCCACTACATTCTGCGCACGTTCTACCTCACAAAGTTTCTACTTGCGCTGCAAGAGCAGCTGTATTGAAAGTAAAGTTGATGTTGCCTTTACATCACAATTTAATATTCTTGCCAGCCGCTGAGTTTATTCCCTGTATATATATTGTAAATATATTCTCCCCGTAACATCTTTGGTGGAGGTGCGGGGTATTAACTTCACGCAAGACGAAGCTTCGCAGCGGGCGCCTAGTTGCCTCTTCAATGGCGACGGAAGTCAACAATGCCGACCCTTCAGCGGCTACTGTGCGTTCTCCAACCGGGCCGTCAACCCTCATCTTGGAGCCCCCGAGAGACCCAGGTACCTTTTCGGGCACCGATAGTGTTGACGTAGAAGACTGGCTAAAGACATACGAGCGTGTGGGCGTACGTATGCGATGGGACCCAACGCTCATGCTGGCCAATGTGATCTTTTACCTAACCGACACCGCGAAGGTCTGGTATGAAACGCACGAGGAAGAGCTGACCAGCTGGGAGTTATGCAAGCAAAAGCTTCGGGAGCTATTTGGCAGACCTCTGGGACGTCAGCGCTCCGCCCAAAAAGAGCTCGCGTCTCGCGTTCAGACATGCACCGAATCCTACCTTACGTACATTCAGGACGTGCTTGCTTTGTGCCGCAGGGTGGATTCGCAGATGTCGGAAGCCGATAAGGTTGCCCATGTCATCAAGGGTATAGCAGATGATGCCTTTCACCTGCTTGTATTCAAGAACTCGTCTACCGTACAAGACATCATTTCCGAATGCCGGCGCTTTGAGGAAGCTAAGAGCCGCCGTGTTCTCCACCAGTTTACACGCCTACCTAACACGGCTGCTACATCCACCTGTGAAGACCCCCGCCTGCCTTCTACGGAAAGTTCCAGTGATGTTGTCCGTATTGTCCGCCGAGAAATCGAAGCCGCTGCTCCGCTCACGTCACCAACCCTCAACTCCGACAACCATCACGCCACCGTCTCCCTCATCCAGTCCGTCGTGCGTCAGGAACTGGCCAACGTCGGCCTGAACAACATCTGCTCAATTCATCGACCTGAATATGCTCCACCAACTCCACCTGTTGCTGTCACACCGAACCGAACCCCCATCTCGTCGACCGCCGTCCCCAAGCTCCTTCCGGCGCTCACCTCCGGAAAACTGACGGGAGCAGCTCCTAGAGGTGATGCTGCAATCACGACCCGATGCCAAAATCCTCTACTGACCCTGCCCGCACATCGGAACCTTATCAGTGTAGACGTTGACGGTGTACCAGTTACGGCCCTTATTGACACTGGCGCGCACGTGTCTGTTATGAACGCTGACCTCAGAACACGCCTAAAAAAAGTCGTTACTCCTGCCCCAAGCCCTGCGGTCCGAACTGCCGATGGTGGAACAGCTGCCGTGATTGGCGTGTGTTCAGCTCGTGTGACCGTCGCCGGACACCACACATCGGTTATGTTTTACGTCCTAGAACATTGCCCTCACGACCTAATTTTGGGACTTGATTTCTTGTCGGAACACTCGGCCTTGATAGACTGTTCTGCCGGCGTTGTGCAACTCGCTCTACCTACTGCTGTTGACCCTCCCGGTTGCCCTCCAAGCCGGCTCTGTTCCGCAGACCACCTTCGCCTTCCTCCACGGACAGTTACTTACGTCGGCGTCTCACCTGTACCACCTGTACCCGACGGTGACTATATAGTGTCTCCAAATCTTGAAGTCCTGCTTTCGCAAAACGTTGCGTTTCCGCACACTCTCGTTACTATAACGGACAACGCCTCCTGTCTACCGCTCGTGAATTTTGGCCTATGTCCACAAGTTCTCCCTCGTGGCATTTCACTTGCGGAAATCATGCCGGCGGCCGACTGCCACATTTCAACTCTAAGTTACGACAGAGATTCGTGTGCAGAGAAACCTTCCCCTACTACTCCATCAGACCAAGGTGCCTTAACTCAGATGATTGCACCCGATTTACCTACCCAACATGCTGATGAACTGCGCGCTCTCCTTGCGTCCTTTTGGGACATCTTCGACCACGGCGACCGCCCTCTCGGACAAACGTCAGTTGTTAAACATCGGATTGACACAGGCGATGCGAGACCAATTCATCGGCGACCCTACCGCGTCTCCCATACTGAGCGACAAATCATCCAAAAAGAAGTCGACAAAATGCTTTCTCGGAATATCATCGAGCCTTCCAGCAGTCCATGGGCGTCCCCTGTTGTACTTGTTAAGAAGAAGGACAACAGTTGGCGATTTTGCGTTGATTATCGGCATTTGAACAAGATCACAAAGAAGGACGTCTATCCTCTGCCACGCATTGACGACGCCCTGGATTGCCTTCACGGTGCACAATATTTTTCTTCAATCGACCTTCGCTCCGGGTACTGGCAAATTGCCGTTGACGAGATGGACCGTGAGAAGACGGCCTTTATCACTCCCGACGGCCTTTACCAGTTTAAAGTGATGCCGTTCGGTTTGTGCAATGCGCCCGCCACGTTTGAACGTATGATGGATGCCCTGTTGCATGGCTTCAAGTGGTCCATCTGCCTCTGCTACCTGGATGACGTAATCGTTTTTTCTCCATCCTTTGTGACGCACCTTGAAAGGCTATCGAGTTTATTCCCTGTATATATATTGTAAATATATTCTCCCCGTAACAATATTTCTGATATATAGCCTCCCCTTAACATTGTTCAGCGAACGCGTAATCATGGAGTGTCTTCGTCATTTGATCCATGTCGGAAGATTCGCAAATCTTGCTTGGTCCGGAAGGAAGACGCATTTTTCTTGCTTTTGTAACCGTGACAAACTAAATTAAGACACTGGCTCCCATAACCATGGAAGTGTAGAAAATAAAGGACACCGACGCATTTGGCTAGGCTGCAGAGTCATCGCTGGGATGGCTTCTAGCGGCGACAGCTTCGAGGCGATGCCTTGAAACGTCACCCTCGGCTCTACCCTGCATGATCAATGTCTGCAGTTAGCAGTAGAGGGAGGGCAGGGTACTTTGAACCACCGCCTTTAAGTTTTACCGCGAAAGCTGTTATGAGATCATTTAAGCGGCCGTTTATGGGGCCGTAGCTGTCCTCCGCCGCCGCCGCCGCCGCCGCCGCCGGTGTCCGTAACCACAATCGCTCGAAAAAAAAAGTTCCAGGATGGAACGAGGTTCGAACCTGGGTCCTCTGCGCGGGAGCCCAGTATTCAACCTCTGAGCCATGCCGGTGCTTGAAACTGCTTCGCAAAAAGGTCCTATACAGGCTTCATGTCGGGAAGGAACCACATTAACATATGCACTGTAGCGTGGTAGAAGAGTAAAATAAGCACCAAGCGTCGCACAACGTGAATTCTGTAACCAGGCATTACACAATGCGAATTGCGCAACGAGTAGGTTGTTGAATGCTTCCAACCCATAACAAAGGGATCCGCCATAATTCTTCATTGTCATCAGGCACAGAATCAACAAAGTGCGCATAGTGCCTTACATGCGTTTAGCAGGTACCACGGCTCTCCGTAGAATGACGAAAAATGGCATAGTGCCTGCTTCCCTACTTCTCAGAAATTACAATGATTTATAGCGTAGTGGGTTCCTCGCAAGTGCACTTGTATTGTTTGCCAAGGAAGCCCATAAGCGCACATGATCCATATCCTCGGGGTCTCAGTAAAGTTCTTGGTGGGCAACCCCCTTCCCCCGCCGCCTCTCGCTCCCACGTCAACGTATGTTATACAGCATGGCGGGAGAGGGAAATAGCGACCGGGCGTCACGCAATGCAAATTGCATAACTGGTGGGCCGTTTCAAGCTTCCAACCCATTACAAATGGCTGAGCCATAATTCTTCATCGTCATCAGTCGTCGCGTCAACAACGTGCACATAATGCCTTACAGACGTGTAACTGGTACCTCGCTTCTCCGCAGAATGACGAATAATGGCTTAGTAGGTGCTTCCCAACTTCACAAAAATTGTGATTTATGGCGTAGTGGGTACCATGCTAGTGTACTTGTATCAGTGGCCTCCAGAGAGCTTACAACGGGCTCTAGAAATGCCGCTCTTCCAGCTTTCGCTGCGGCTGTGCTGCGGTTTCAGCGCAGGCTTGGCGTTTTTTTGCAGGAGAGCGTCTTTGTAACGAACCATCCTCTTTCTGTCCTGTTGAACCGTATTGGTATAGTGCGATTTCCGAGGTGTTTGCTTTCTATTCTTATCGTTCCTGTCTCACTGTCGCCCTCACGCGCTTTCCTCAGCCTCTCGCCTTTCACCCCCACTCTCTACCTTCTCTGACCTTGCCTTATAGATGGGTTGTCCTTTCAAGGGGCGATCCAAATGACTAGAGTTACGAAAGCTGTTTAAATCTGATGCGTTTTTCTTTCTCTTTCTCGCACAACGAAAGTTGATCCAGCCAATTTCTTCTGAATGACCGTTGTGGAAACTTTCCTTGGCATTATTGTCTGTTCATTCTTATTCATATTGTGTCTAACAAAGAAATAAAACGAGCCCTTCAAAAGTATTTTTCGTTCCTTCGTTGTAGAAAAGGGTCACGGCGCCGTCATTTCAACGGCGCCGTCGCTGATCTCTGGAAGCGTTTAATCAGAAAGGCAAGCAAGTTGCTGAAGTGAAATGTTCGTACTCATATTGTTTGTCACTTGTATATCAACCTGTCTGTGCGCTGGCAGGCACTCTCAACTTCACTCTAATTTTATATATGCCGTATGTGAATGCCATCTATATTATACATAACATTTATTTTATCTTTGCCAGATTCTTCATCTTGCCTGCTACGATCTGACAACCGTAGAGTTCTACGCGGAAATTCCGTCCGCCTTGGTGGTACAGTGGCTGCGATGCTCGGCTGCTGACTCGAAGGTCGCAGCTTCGATCCTTGCCACGGCGGTCAGTGCACGTTAAAGAACACCAGATGGTCGGAATCTGCGGAGCCCTTCCCTACGGCGTACCTCATAATCGTATTGTGGCTTTGAGGCGTACGGCCCCAGATATTGTTGTTGCTATTATTCATGGGAATTCCAGAGTTTTGGTGCTTCCACGACTGACACACAAAGAGACGTGCTATTTCCAAGAGCCTTCGGGATTAATGCTCGCCGATATATGCGGCGGAGGAAGGCGATCGGTGCGTGATTTCGCAGGCTTAAAAATATCAGTCTTTTCCCGCTAAATGCCTTATATTTGGCGTTAAATACAGCAACACTGCATGATCTGTCTGCCGCACGTAGTTCTTCATAAAAGAGTCTTAGACGCTGCCTTTTCTTTTGCTTTATATTACTGAAAACTGAAGTGGGAGATTTCGTAAAACTTTCGCTTTGTGGTTTGTAATGAGAAACTGCAATCACAGACGCACTTATTCCTTGAACAAAGCCGATTTCGACCATGGAGTACTTAAATTAATTCCACCTCCACTGTCTGCTTAACGCGCGGGTACGTCGATGTCTGCGTGCAGTCTTTTGCTCGCGCCGGTTAAATGTTCTGGTGGTTAATTTCTGGAACAAAGTTAAGAACACCTTTTCGGTCGCTGTGAGATTTAAACAACTCTTGCAACCTCGAATAGTACAGGGAATCTGGTGTTATACAGACACCCGCGTTATTGATTTCCTGTTAATGCGTACGAATGAGAAATTTCTATGCTCTTCTCGTAACCAATTTCGAAACTGGAGGTAAGAGAGAATGAACTAAAAGGAATGTAATTCGCACTGCTTTTTCTCCGGTATCTAAGTTTCCCTGGGTAAATGTCCTACAAGTTCAAACGGGGCTTTTTCTCCATCTCGAACGATGCCTTCGCCTACCGCACCGCAAGCATCGCTATCCTGGGTGTATAGGGGTGGGGGGTGGGGGGTGCGCTGCGAACGAGGCAGCGTAAGCGGCCTGCGACACACCTGCACGAATTGAGCGGGCACAGTAGTGGAAAAGGAACCAGCGTCAACGCTCTGTAACAGATTAAATCCGCGATCCACGTCGAAGTATGTTTTCACTTTCTTTAAGAAAGCGCAACTTCTTCAGTGTGTTGGGGAGCCGTTGTGTAACGCGCAATCGTTCAGAAAAAGGTATATTGTTGTCATGAACAGGGCGAATTTTTTTCTCTTGACTGCTGTGGCTCTTTCAGAAAGCGTAATGTGCCCTGCTTATTTTTTGTAACCGAGCTGTTGCAAGTGCCATTTTCGCTTACGCCAGTGTTTTCTTGAGACTCACCACGTCGGACGCTAAAGTTAGAGGCTAGCCTTGGTTAGTGTGAAATTCCAATTTGTTGCTATCGCATTTTTTTGCTTCGCCGCTACGGAGAAACTGTGCCCTTTTTTAATTTTTTTTTGTCTGAATGTACACAGAGCGCATTAGTGAAGTAGTTGTTAAATAAGAGCGAACTCAAGCTTTTATTGCTGCTTAAATTTCTGTTAAAAATGTTGTGAACTATAGTGCCAAGGAAAGGCCTTATAATTACGATTTAATCTTTACTGCGGGAGAATTACCCGAGATCCGCGTAGTTTTCTTAACTCCGGTGAACTTCTCCATTTCGAATGATAAATTAGGGCCAGGAAGATAGGCGCAACGTAAGCACGTGGCGTGCTTCTTCGTTTTATATTTTCCTCTTGTGGTGCCGCGCATTGCGTTGGAATGAAGACGCCCGTTTTCACGCTGCAATGCTAGTTACTAATTGCGCGGCTGCTAATTACCAGGCAACCGTCACCCGCACGACGTGGCAGCTCGACGCGACAACAGGTGACCTCTACAGAATGTTAAGTGGTCGCTTCGTCCGCACAACCCTGAACGAGAAGAGCAACACAAGAGGTTGAACGCTCCACTTTCGAGGTAATTATTTTCGCGGCCGGCTAAGCACCGTGCTTCGCCTGTCCTGCTGCGCTTGCTAGTTAAACCTATGCAACGCACTATCGCGGTTGTCATTGTAGACTGTTTTGCGGATGGGTTTCGGCGCCGCCATATTGGGTGGTTAACAGTGCCATTTTGTATCGTGAACAACTCAACCCAACAGTGCCACGGTAGACGCACGGCATGCAAACGATTGGGTTGGTGCATTCGACGTTTCACGGCGTTATCAATTCACGTCACGAAATACAAAAGTAAGAACACATTCGTTGAACAGCCCAAGGTGGCGACGCCCATATGTATTACGGAATATCGTCTATAGAGCAGAGCGCGTCCCGAATGGGCTTAGAAATCTACAACACATTTTTTCGTACCATCTGGTCATAGTACGTAACAAAGCCAGCGCAGGCAAAGACGCAGCTTTTCTTTTTTGACAATGCAGGCTTTTTTTTCGCATTTAGGCACTTTGTCTTGTGCATTAAGGAATCTAAGCAACGACGAGACCAAAATCGCACTTTATAATAACGGCAAGGCGTAACGGGTGATATCGGCAGAATTTTACGAAACGTGGCTACTTCACCTGTAACTAAATCTAAGTACGGGATCTGGGCTGTCCACGAAGCCCGCGAGGCGCCTGAGGGGCTCGGCCTCTCGGTTCCCACATGGGAGCTGCCCGCGACACAGTGATCTGTGTTTTGGAGGACCAAATAAAAGTTTATCTAATCCAATCTAATTGGATATCACCTCCATCAATTTATAGTTGGTCGGTTTGTGATTTTCACGTCTCAAAGCGACTCAAGCTATCAGACACGCTGTAATGGGGGGCTCCGGATAATTTCGGCTGCATGGGTGTGTTGTGGAAACGCGCCAAGCGTCTGAACGGGCTTGGTTGCGGGTGAGACATTCTAACAATATTACCCTTTTTATGTATATGTATCCAGTTTGCATACGCTGTCTCCTGACATCACTCGCGCGCGCGTGTGTGTTTGTATGCGTGTGTGTGTGACGTCACATCTCGCATGATCTAGATCACCCATCCATCCGGAAGCACTCGTGCTTGTCAAAGAAATATGATTGGCACAATAAAGAAAAAAACCTACAGGCGAGAACTATGTCTGATTGAAGCTTTTACACAATGTCCTGAACGGCTGTACACAAAGTTTTTCACACTGCTCTTCTCAGGACTGCAGCAACCACTGCCTTTGATCGAACCCATGGTCAAGTACTACAAAGCAGAATGGCATAGTTACTTAGTCATTGCACTGGCTCAACACTAAGACAAGACGAAAAGAATTATGGAATTATAGAAGTATTTGGCTAAGAAACTTTTGGTTTTTATGGTGCTCGCACATGTCGCCTTTCAGTAAAAGATGCACAACGTTTATGCAAAGCCAGTTAACTAGGAAAAGCGGCGATACATTTTTTTTGTTCATTTAGTTCTCACTTTCCAGTCTTGTCTTTAAGATATTCGCAGTTAGGGAAACTTTGCTCTTAAAAGGATTCTACAGTAGGATTTTTTTCTCTACCTACACCTCTTCAAGTTCAAGATTTAGAATAGTCCGAAGGTTTAGCTTCGATAATTCGCGGATGAATCATATATCTTGCAATATCATTCACCTAATGGTCCGTTCCCTTGCAAATGTTCTTCGCTGAGTACATCGCAAGTACCTTAATATTGCGGAATCGCTGTAGATGCTCCGACGCCAGTATGAGCTGCAATCTACAAATCTAAGCGAGGATCCTTGCAAGCGCTCCTCCGGAAGAAGTGCACGGCGGCGCTTTCTCTGCGCCGTCCTTCTCTGTCGCAGCTGTGAACGCTAAACAAACGGCGCCTCATTGTTTCTCTATCCGCGGAATTAACAATGGGCTCGTTCTAAGCGCGATTCGAGACAGCGCACCTTCTAACAATTTGTCAACAAGTGTAATTAGTCGCCTCGGTATCTCCAGCGGCGGATGCGCTACCCTATAACGAGCGACGCAATCCGCGTAGCCTGGCAAGCCGGTTTCTCAACACCTTCTTTTATCGTCATTTTCTATGTACGCGATTCCTGCACAACTACCTGTGTTTACCTGTACCGGCACATTGTCTTGGCTTATAAAAATAGCCACCGTCATTGCAGCTGTGGCGTTTCACGTCATTAGGGAATCTCGTTATCCACGGGCTCCTGAATGCGCAGACACACACAGTTCGGAAAACTAGGTTTGAAGTCATCGCTGCTGCGTCGCTTCATCTTTCTACTAAGAGCCGCGCCTACAGCTATCTTTCTAGTCTAGCTGTGCACCAAGATGTTTATGCTTGATTAAAAAAACACAAAGAAAGAGAGCACTGGCCACTCGCACATTTCAACGCGTGCCACTCCAAGCCATAGACGGCTTAGCGGGGTAGAGTCACGTCGTGATAGGCTAGACGGGATGCGTAGTTCAAGATCAAGGTCCAAGGTATGCAGCCGTGCACTTGTAAATGTGGCTGACTTCCACAAGTCCAACGTTAGACGACGGGCTAGCACACAAAGTTGTTTTTCGGCGTCCGATCTTGACAGTAGAATGGCGGTACTGCTGACAACGTCGTGAGCGGATCGGGCAGCCGCGTCCGCTTGGTTATTTCCCTGAATGCCACAGTGACTAGGCAGCCACTAGAATATTACTTCGTGCCCTTTTTCTATCGCTTCATGGTGGACTTGCCTGATTTCCGCGACTAGCTGCTCATGTTAGCCATGACGTAAAGCGGAGGGCAGACTTTGGAGGGCTGCTTTGCTATCGCAGAAGTTAACCACGAATTAGGTGTCTGTTCTATGACAAACTGAAGAGCAGCACGGAGGGCTACTATTTCAGCAGTTGTAGTTCACGTTGCGTGGAACATTTTGCGCTGTATTCTGACAGAAAAATTCATTTATTATTGGAATGGCTGAGAGCCCGTCATGTGAAGTCTGCGGGTGCAGCGAAACAGTCGCGCACCTTCTCTGTGAGTGCACCCGCTTCAACTCCGAAAGAGAGGCCCTCTCAGCCGCATTAGTCTTCTCTGTGGGTGCACCCGCCCTCTCGTGGAGAACAAAATCCTAGGGCTCTGGCCTACGCGGTCTTCAACACGAGCCGCTATGAGGGAGTTGTTGCGGTTTCTTCAATTCAACCGGACTGAATGACAAACTGTGACTGTTGACAGAAAATGTGGCGGTGTAGTACTTGGACTACGGTCATGAATTTTTTTTGTCACGTGCTGTCGTCACAAACTCTTTTTCTTTTTCATTCTTTTACATCCTCTTTCCCCTTACGTACAGGGTAGACAACCGAAGGCTTTCTCCGGTTAACCTCTCTGTCTTTCCTTTCTCTCTCTCTCAACGCATGCCTATGTTGCCTATGTACAAGAACTGCTCACAGTCACCTTTCGCTGACGTGTCTCGATACGGAAAGGCACGTGGAGGAGAGGTGCCAGGTTCTCGAGACAGTGGTGAATATTTTAATAACTAAAGAGGAAAACGGTAGCGTGACAGATCAGAACTTGCAGTTTATACATTTTTTGTATGTTCATATTCAGCGAGCGACTAGTCGCAACACGTAAGACATTCGCCAAATTTTACGAAAGACGGCGAAGTTAAGGGCTCGTTTTCTTTGTTAGACACAGCGTTAATGAGAACCAACAGACAGTCAAGCCAATGAAAGTATAGGGGACGATATTTATAGTAATTATGATATAAATGTGTAGAAATTAAAGCGGAGGAAAAGTCAACCTACCACCGGCAGGGACCGAATCTGCGACCGTAGAATAACGCGTCCGATGCTCTACCAATTGTGATACGGCGGTGGTCGTCGTCCCGTACGTTTTATCGGGTATATATGTGCATTTAAACCTGTTAGTTCGCGCCGCTCGTAGACATGATGGTGAGTGTGGAACATTCTTCTTTTTGCCTGCTAGCGTCACGTAGCCCGTGATCTTTTTGCGAGCTGGCAGCTGACCAATAATCCCTTGCATACTATCCGAATGCATCAGGTCTGCCAGAACGAATGAACGAAAGGACGAAAGGAGGATGATTTGAGGGCTCCCTTTTTTTGTTAGACACAACGTTACACAATTCTTCGACAAATTGTGTTTCGCGTAACTACAAGCTAATAATGCATTGAGTCCCTGACGCAATGACCATGGGAGGCACCGACCGCTAGACTTTGTTCGCAACGGGCAGCTTCCACATAACCGGTATTGCAATGCTCGCAGGGTTTCCGGGAATGTTTCCGGACAACAAGGGCAGTTGTTGTCTGTGCGTGGAGTCGGTGCGCATCACTGTGTCAGAGTGAGCCCGGCTGAACAAAAGTTTGGTGAGTGAGACTGTGCTCAGCAGAATATTACTAATCTTCAGCTCCAGTGAGTGTGGCTGAGCCACAGTTTGTGGAGTGTGAGTTAGAGAACTTGGCCAAACTGAATATTAGTGATATTGAGTCCATGTGGGGAACGTTTTAGTGAGTCTTAGTCCCTGTAAGCCCCAAGCAAAAAATATATTCATTAAGTAAGTCTTAGTGAGGTCTATTGATTTTGCCGACCTATGCCTGTGAGCTATGGCGGAAAACATGTGAAAGGGCGCATCCGCAGTTGTAAACGAATGCACAGAGTGGAACTATAATCACAGTTCGTGTTTCTTGTTATGCCACTGTAATTCAGGAGTTTTTGAGTAGCACAAACAACTCAGGAGCAAACTAGGAAGAAAGAGCACTAGATGGATTCGTTATTTTTCTATTCCTGAAATGACCTTATTCTTAAGCTTTATATAAATTTGTAAAACCTAACAATCCTTGGCCAATCTCCAACTGTTAGTGTGAGCCACGGCAATTAGCCGAACAAGAACAAGATCCAGATAACTTATCGATTTCTACAGCTGCGCCAAGTTCCAGGAGATACAACTAAGGATTCAGCGATGGCTCCAGTTTCTGGCCCAGTAACCTCGTTGAAGACTGGACCTCGAAAGCGAACGCCAACAGATACAGCGCGCGTGTCGATTGATTTATGACGCGCTCGCCGTAATTCTCCAGGGTACCTCGTGTCGCGGAAAGAAACGCTCACGTTGTTTGAGGCTGAAGAAACGTGGCAAGGAAGCGGGGATGGCAGCTTGAGTAAAGCGTTTTTGTCAACAGCTTTCGGCTCTCCAAAGCGCCCGTAAATCTCCTCTGGGTTCTGCATTCTCTTTGCGACGTCAACATTTAATGCGTGAACGTTTACGACGCATACTTTCCGCCTGCACTCTTCCAGTGCGCGCGCACAAAGGCGTGCCGCTTGCCGGAAACCGGGCGCCCCGCACCTAAAACAGTGCGTCACGCTTCCGCGAGGCGTTTTAATGGCGCCATAAATTTAATTCCCTGTTGTGTTGCTGTCCGAGGCAGTTACACGTTCGCGGAGTGGGTGAAGTGTCCTTTCAGTGCAGCGAAACGCTGTGTTTGCCTTTCCTTCCACCTTTCCTTTGTTGTTCAACGTATTACCTGCGCCATAGCGCACTGTTTAAACCGGCCGAGATTACAACTGACGAAGGGTGCGCGCGTAAGCGACTTGAGTCACGTTTCGGTTGTTTTGTTCCAACATTTAAGCAGCCAACGACATACTAGTTGCTTTCGAGGTCCTTACAATATCTCTTTGCTTTTTTAATATTTTTTAGCGTGTTTCCTACATCTTTGTGAGCTAGAATCCTTATCTGTCATAGGCCAGTACCTCGCCAAGCATTGGAGAAATATTGATTGAAGATAAGCTTTAATTAAGGCTTCGAAGCTACCCGCGACGCGCTGGCAATGAGCGACGCTGTTGCGAGTAACTCTGGAAGTGTCCATTGTCTGCTGTGTGAACATCTTGGTTAACTATTCCGTTAAGTGCCGATGTTTCGGTTGTGTGAATATTTATGTTTTGTGAACTCTCCTG
The DNA here is from genome assembly GCF_013339695.2 of Rhipicephalus sanguineus. NCBI lineage: Eukaryota > Metazoa > Arthropoda > Arachnida > Ixodida > Ixodidae > Rhipicephalus > Rhipicephalus sanguineus. The sequence goes on from NC_051177.1 coordinate 43,542,024, forward strand.
TTGAATGAACATTTGTTAATGCTGAAATACAGTCTAAGTGCGCGGGTGATCGGCCATGTGCCTAAATGCATAGTTATGGGATGGTCCACTACTTTACTATGACAACTATCATGCAACACAAAAGGAGTTGCCGGTGCTACACACAAGCAGCAACCTATCTTTATATACATTGAACAACAACAACAACAATAACAAAAAAAGAACAGCAACACACATGGGCAATTTGGAGATTAACTATAATGTTTAACGAAACGTGAAATGCTGAGTTGCGCATCAGTGAACCTTTGATAAACTGGTTAAGTGCAGCGCGCTCCTTGCGCGGTATATTTGAAAGGACCGGTCGTTCCGCCTCCGTTGGTTTCAGTGTTTGCAGCGGGAAACGGGATCCTCACAAAGTTTGCGAAACGCGCGCGCTCACCGAACTGAGCAATACGCCGTGGGCGATTCGACAGTGGAACAAGTCCCCTCTGTACGCGGCTTTGTTAATGAATGAGCTGCCCGAATGGAGACAGGAAGACGACGATAAAGTGTACTTCGAAACTCGGGCGTCTCGGCGAGACACGGTTATTCCATCTGCGAAAGCGCTGCACAAGCCGCAAGCGTACGGGAAACAATTACTTTGAAGGAACTATCGCGAATTATTCGAGCGTTAAAGCTTGCCGACAATAAGTAAAACAAAACGCGTGCGACCAATAAGGCTTGCCTGCCCGGCATGCATTCTCTTTGCAAGCAGAGCCCGTGCTGACCCAGAGTCGTGCCGCCATAGTTGCGTGACGTTGAGCCTTTATCTCGTGGGTTCTTTGTTAGTAAACGTGAAATTCGCTTTTGTCCTGCGCATCAACAGAATACCTTCTCTTAAATGCAACAGCCTTAAATGCCTCAATAAACGCGATAATGTACTGTAGGCGGCGTCGGCGTCAACAGGAGTGATGCAAGAAATAATCATCACGGGATGACATCACCTTATCACGTCATCATGGCGTCACATGTCACCAAAATTTGTTACATCATTATGACGCCACACGAAACGTCGTCACAGGACATCGTCGCTTGTTCGAAGGAGGGCCAATCACGGAGGCAGTGCAAAACCTGGTGAAGTGCTTAAAGCTTGCAATGCTTCCGTTCTTGGAGGGAGTGCAAAATCACGTTAATTTCAGAGCAGCCTTCGGAGGGGGGCGGGGAGGGATCAGTACTTCGACGGCTAAGAAAAAGATGAATTTCGCCAGCGAGTCCTCTCGTGCGAATGCATAAAGGACCCTCTGAGCTTCGTTTATGAAGACTTTATTTGAAGCTTTCTTTTTGCTTTACCATTTGGCCCTAGACGAGGTTGGTGTACTGCTTGCTGATTTTTGAATAAGCTATTCTGTTAAAAAAATCATCATTGTTGATATCAACCGATGAAATCTGTGAACCAGTTTCGTGTGTAAATATTTCCATTCATGAGACGACAACGTAGCTCCTATTTGTGAGGCGTCGAAATAAATCAAGTTTTTAACACGAAAGTGATGAGGTCCCCCAAGACTTACATGACGTATTTTCGTAACGGAAGTAGGTCAGCAAAATGAACGCCATCAGATGACAAAGAAAAAAAAACTATAAGAAAAAGTTCCGTTGACGGGAATCGAATCCATGAACTCTCGGCCCGCGACGATGGCTGGCGGGCGTTTAGCCCACTGAGCTACCGCCAAATGCATTACGGAGGCTACATGAACACGCCTTTTATCTTTCACACTTGCCTCTCACAATGCTCTTGGATGGATGGATGCTATGAGCGTCCCCTGTATAACGGGGCGGCGACATCTGTGCCAGCAGGCTCGAAAAAAAGAAACAAGAAAAGCAACGCGCCGTAGCAACGACCGTCCCATTCGGCGCGTTTTCAATACAAGTTTAATTTCGTCAACGCTTTAACACACCCTGAGGTGGCGGCTTTATCGCAAGCCTCGCTCATAGCATCCATCCATATCGACAAATAGCTCTCCGACACTCGCCTGGCTGTCGCACCGCGTTCCCTGCTCGCCCTGTGAGAAGTAACGGCCAGGCTAGAGGAAAGACACGACGCGCGTAGCGTTTCTCTTCGCGTTTCACGACGCTTTTAAGGAGCGCATATCGAGCACTAGTGTTTATTATGTGCTTGTTGGTGCCATCTTTGCGCGGGATTCACCATATGCGGTGTCCACGTATGTTTTAAGAACTTCAGCTACCGCAGGGGTTAAATCATGATCATGTGCGTTTGTCGTCGGTACGGAGATGTGCCACTAGGCGTCAACGTGAGTGTGATGTGTCCACATCAAGCGATGCTACATCTGCCAAACAACAGTAGACATTGTACAAGCTCTTATATACCAATGCACTATAAACCATAGAGTTTCATACAATACTTACTAGAGGGAACTCTGGCGCTAGTGTCTATGGGAGCTGCAACGCATGGCGCTTCAGCCAGCATGAGAATCATGGGTAGTACACGGATTTGTCTAAACTTCGTTCTTTCGGCTCCGTTTGGCTACGCGTCGCCTGCATGCGCTTTGTCGCAAAACGAAGTTCAGCAAAAGTCAACAGTTCCACTTCACCACTTTGACCTTTTTAGCCTCACCAATTCAAATCGGGTCACGAAGTTCACAACGGTCCATTCTTTCATCCGAAAGAAAACCAAAACACAGTAATAAACAAAGCCACAAGTGCGTTCGAAGCCCGCAAGTACGAAGACTAGGCAAATCCCTGTACTACCCATCATTCCCACGGTGGCTGAACGATCGCAGCGCCAGGGTCCCCTCAAGTTTTTTAGGAAACTCTATGCTATAAACAATAAACTACTTCTGTGACGACACGTTTCACTTTCGTATTATACCGATTCGTATGAAGGAGGAATCAACTATCTTTTTTTTTCGCACTGATCAACTTTTACACTATCTCTGTCACATTACGCTGTTTCAATTTGCAATAAACAAAAACGACCTACCGAAGGCCATGGAAAGGGTTTCTACGCGGAAAAAAGTGTAACTAAATTTGGAAACACTACTTAGCAAGCTTCTATCGTATCTGCAACTGGCTCCGGCAAGAACCCAATCGCTCAGAAGACAAAGCGCCCCAGATGCTCACAGTTAAACCTTGGAGCCGCAAAAGCCCAGAGGTCTCTGCTCACGCGCGCGCTGCTTCTCAGCTGTTTTATCGCTTTGCACCTGGGAAATACTAGTACAAAGGAATTTCTTAGCGTGTGTGCCCTGAAGGTCCGTCTACACCTTCCGAAGCACATTTCTCACCCTTTGGTAGTGTCCTTTTGTTCTCTGCATTGTTACGTTTTAGTTGTTCATAATTGTTTTGCGTTGTTTTGTTAAGAGGTCAGCACGTTGTTTTTGCTTTGTGTTTACCAGATTCTCATTGTTTCTTTCTGCTATTCGTTCTACATTGTGCGCTCTATGAAAATTCATTTCTTCGTTGTTGCTGCAGGTCTACTGCAGTAGCTCGAGCCGGCAGATTTGCTTGTTTGTCTTCTTTTTCTTACTGACTTATTTCAAGAATAACGCTTGCAGTGCTCAAGAAAAATAGGAAACAAGCTTCGCTCATCGCATGAAAGCAAGAGGCCATTCATCTAGGGACGATAGGTGAGAACTATTCTCATTCCATCGGCTCCTTTTGTTCTCCGCGCGCCTTTCTTATCGGGAACATTCAACGGAATCGCTTTGTCCGGCCGTATTGGGATTGAGCTGAGTAAAAGGAGCAACAGAGCTCGATGGCTATTGATCTTGATACTGGGGTGTGGAGGATCAAAATATGCCCTAAAGGGAGTTCCGTCGCGGAAGTACTTCACAGTTCCGGCAGAGAGAAAGAGAGGAAAGAGAGAAGAGATAAGAAAAGACGGGGAATTAAGCCGGTGGATAAACTTTGTGTTTGTATCGCTGACAATGGGGAATAGAAAGGGGGAAAGCATTGGACACAAAGAGGAGGCATGCGAAAAAAAAGATATAGAGGTGGTAAGGAAGGGATGACGATAGGGTTCTCACTACGTGAAAGGGATAAATTTGTGGGAAGGCTGTGGTTAGTCAATGGGGAAGAAGTGTAAGAGTTGGCTTTTCTACACTTTTCGTTTAAAATTATCAAATCGTTCCTGAGTCTTCAATGCCTTTCAGCGAGCCTATGTGACGCAAGTAGTACGGAAAAAGGCGCGAAATAGAGCCGACAGGGAAAACAGAAGGAACACCTGGGATGCTTACAACTTTATATGAATGTGAAGGTGAACGCCTAGTTTGACCCATAAATGTGTGGAATGAAGCTCCGTGTCCGGGCGGTGTCGTACAGGCATCGTGCAATAGAGTTTTCGAGGTAAGGCAGGAGCGAAAAAACCCGTAGCCTAGCGAAAAGAAGTAACCAAATTGGGCCCGGCACTGACTGGCAGCGAACTCGTCTCGCGCACCTGCCCCCGTCTAGACCGTGCATGCTTGGCAGAATCGCCGCAAGACGGGTGCGGAGTACGGGTCTCACCCTCTTCTTCACGCCCGTACTCAAAGGGCAGCCCTTGCACACTGAACATTCTACTTGCGGTATGATGTTATCGATTTGGGCTTTTAACGGAACTTCACGGCGGCGACGGCGACGGCGGCGACGACAGAAATGTACCGAGTATGTCCGTATGATTGCTATCGCAATAACGAAAGAATAAAGGCGACGCGGACATTTTCTCTCCGTATTTTTAAAGAATAAATACAGTTTAAACCTGCAATAACAAAATCGGCGAAGAAAGCACAAAATTTTGCTCTTGCGAGAATTTCGTTGACGCGAGAATGCGGCAGAAAAGACATGGAAATATAAAAAAACACACATTTTATTTCCAAAAGTCAGTAAGGTTGCTTTGGCGGGCCTTACCATGCAGCAGTTTCATGCCTCACGATTGGGAATCTCGTTTGCCACGTCACAAATTTCGCCCCATGCACTGGTCAATGACGGCGGCACTGCGCTGTCACCAGTACAGTCATCAAGTGCGCCTACAGGCGAACCTTCTTTCGGTTCCGCTAAATCAGCGCGGATCAGCACAGAATCGTGGACAGCGAGCTGCACGCCACGCCGAATTCTTCGGCGATGTCCATTTTTTCCTGCCCTTTTCCACCTCACTGATGATTTCAGCCTTATCTTTCAGCGTCTGTCTCTCCCATCTTTCCACTCCCCTTCCCTTTCCCCCGGCGTAGGGTAGCCAACCGGACTGCTGTCTGATTAACCTCCCTGCCTTCTCCTTTTCGTATTTCTTCCTTCCTTCCATCTTTCAGCGTGATGAACTTCCGCTTTTTCGTTGGAGGTGGCATCTTCGCAGGCAGTGAAATCGGACGAAGCAATCTTTTTTTTTGCTTTATTGCTTGTTTCCAAGGACGAAGAAATCGCAACACACAGTTCACGTTGCACCAAGCGACCAAGCAAACGGTCTACAAATGGCTCCAACGCAACCATGTGCGCGCAACTCCGACAAAGCCCAGCACAGACCCAAGTCAACGAACGAAACTCCATGAGGAATGTGGATTTGGCTACGTAGTTCGTGATAACGAGCAGGTGTTTCGGCTAGCCATAATCATCATCATTGTCGCCAGCTTTGTTTTTTTGTAAACACTGATGGTGGCTGCTTCTCAAGTGCGCTGTAGCGATAGTTTCGCACAATTTAAGTGTAGAATGAATGCATTTCAGCACTTTTCGAATGTAGTTAATGTTGCGGGAGTAGATTATTTGCGCACTCGTGTTTCAAAAATTTCGTTAATGAGGGACTGCGGTATGAATATCTTTCGTAGTCGCGAGTAGGAGTCAATACGAAATGTATTGACTCCTATGGGCGTTCGCCAGTGCTCCGAAAATAATTCGTTGCGGTGAGAATTTTGTTCCATCGGGATTTCGTTATCGCGGGTTTCGACTGTAGTAGATATATTGGCACGTTCTTACGCCAGCAAAAGAAGTTATCACACATGGGGCCTGTAAAGCGTGCTTGGCGCATAGCACAGCTGTACTTGGCTACTGCCAGCCTGCGAAATTCAGAAGTGGAAAAGGTTTATTTCATCAATGTTTGTTATATGCACAGCCCGACAACTGACAACATGCAATACTACCAACATGCCACTTTAAGTACCTTAGTGGTTTTACTGCACACACAGGCACATGGTAGGGGCAACGATGTGTACCGTATACAGATGGCACACTCTCTGACAGGAGGTGCGGCGTCTGTATCCCTCCACACAACGGACACACGACAGTCCTGGTCGACATTATGCAGCATAATAGTGACACTTCATAGTCTAACAGTCGAGGTAGCGTTGAAAAAAAAATAGGGGAGGGAAGGTTCAAGTTGCTTCTTCAGACGGGAAAAGAGTAATTTGGCCTGGCACTATTTGTTTTGCTTGGCTAATGAATAGATTCCAGATGGTGTATCCGCCAGCGCAGTGTGCTCAGATGAATGTTACTTGCTACAATATATTTTATGAATACTAGAGACGACATTGTGTTCCTCATACATCATCAAAATCAAGAAACTTAGAGGAGCCCGTCTGAGTGGAAAATGACACGTTCATTTAATTGCGGTTGAACATTGGCGCTAAACATTACCGGTAATCTTCTGTCGTTGACGTTCGGATTGAAGAGGAATACAACACACCGTCTCCAGGTTAGATATCAGAGTGTCATCAAGTCTCATGAAATAACTGAGAGAATGTTACCGCTTGCTTGTTTTTTCTGTGTCCACAAACCTGGATTCAATTTTCTCGAAACATTATTTTGTACATATTTCTTTAGATTAGTAGGACGTGTCGCTGGCGTAGTTTGTTCATACTTTCAGTATGGACAAACACAATACTTAGGACAGGACGGTGCTCAGAGACGACGCAAGACCAGCGGGCACAGTCCTGTGCTATGCTTTGCGCTTGGTCTTCATTTTCTCAGTCGGTGCACAAATATTAGCATTCTTTCTGCGAACCATAAAGTAAACTGCACGCAAGGCGCTTTCACGGGGCTGCAATATCTCATTAAATTTTTTTAATGAAACTGCATATCACTAGCGCCACTGGAATTTGGTAAACATCTCTCTACCCAGCGCAGACACTGATATAGACTTTGTTTGCCTCTATATTGCTGCTACCAGAAATTTCGTCGCGCTCTTCAAGGAAAAGAATATTCCTAGAAGCCAAGATTCAGTTCGGCCTTTGCAAGCTTGTTCTTGGTTGTGGGTCGGGAGCAAGGACACCTTAATGTATTTCGTCTCGAGAGCTGCATTCAACTAATGAGTATTGGGGCGATATTGAACGAGCAAATATAAAACAACTCTTCTCACTGAGAAGCCAGCTGTAGGTGTGGTGTTTGCGTAAAACGTACCTGTCGCCAATGTTTTTAGTTTCTAATTTGAGGTATCAATGACCACATCCTAGAAGTTTTCAGCAGCTGCATAGCCACAAAACATCTACGAACAAATAGAATGAATCATTATCATGAATTTTTTTTTGATGCAGCGACATCCAGTTGAAGAATGAAGGCTGCAAATATAGTGAATATAGTTACACCTGTATTTTTATTCCTTTCTTTTACAAGTTTGTTCTCAATGCTTTGCATTTAAGTTAACTACGAAGGTATAACATATACAAATATTTATCTAAAAGTTACGGTAAGCTTATTGTCGCATACCATTGAAAATCAGAAGCACAACACGTAAAAAAAGTACATAAAAAGTACTCGTTGGGGCTTACACTGTTCGCTTATAACAACGTAATGTCTTAGTAACGCATGTACTGACGTTCATAAGTTTGTAATGTCTCTCTCTCTTTGGCTAACCGTCTATGGCAAAATTGTGTTCGTTATGATTCTGTGCCGCAGAACATTTAAATTTTAATGCTGATGTCTTAACTGTATATGGAAGTACAATGTTCATATTTTACTTCTTTTCGCGCAGATATTTTTTTCTTGCCTTCTTCTTAAAGAGCTTTAAGTCACTTTTAATCCGACGGTGGCTAGCCATATCTCTCTTTGGCTAATCTATCTTTCCCGATACATCGTTCTAAACAATACATTGAGCGGTCTTTCTTCACTTATTATATTATGTAGTGTAACACAATCCTGTCATTGTAAGCTGGGAGTCACCGCTGTAAGGGAACCCAACGCTTACCATAATGAGTTACTCTTGTGTTCAGGTTTTCTTCTAATGCCACGAACTTTGCTCAAGTTCATAATCAGGGGCAATAGGTGTAGCGGCGAGGTTACGGAGGAGGCTCAATTTCCAGGTAATTACCTGCCGCGTAACAAAGCGGTGGCAGTTAATTAGCTTGAGTGCGAGTTACAATGTAAGGGTATCGTGTACCGCGCAACAGCATGCCCGTAATTGTTTAGAAAAGCAGTAAACAGGCCGACCACTCAGTTATACTGTATGGCCAAAAGAAAAAAAAAACAGGTTATCAACTTTGGCGTGCCTCCCAACTTCACTAATTGAGTTTTGTAAACAGCTTCCAAGCTGACGTCGTATGCTGAGACGCTGAACCTTCCGGGTTTCGCGTGTCCTTCTTGCGTGCTTTTGTAATCGCGCTTTGATACAAAACACGCCGCCGCTCGAATGCACATGCACGATCGATATTCGTTCCAGCGCGCCTTTGTTTTTCCGCCGGGACGCCTAAGTTTCCCGTGGCTTCAACTGGTACCTCCGCCATAAGGACGTGCGCCGTTGTTCGGAGGGTTACTGTTGCGGTTGTGTTTTCTCTCGCTGTTTTCTTCCGGACAGTTTACGTTATTGATGAATACGGCAAGAGCTCAATTAGGGGACCCTCCTGAGAGCGGATGCGCTCCCAAGTACAGTTTACCTAATCCTGCTAGACATAAGCGCGCAGTGGGAGTCGCCCACTGCGCGCTAGGGCGCGTCCCGCAGGACCTCATTAAAGTGATTTCAATCAATCAATCAATAAGGATGTAAATGCTGCATTGCGTATCCTGTTACAATATTGGTTAGGTTTTCAGTGTCGTGTATAACTAGTCCGTAACTCGTGTGTATAACTTATGTATAACACACTACCGGAACATTTGCTCGAGGCATAGTGCCTTCGGCATTCACTCATTTCACAGTCGTGTCAGTACGGGGGAATGTACGTGAGCATCCATTGGAACTAGCACAATGGGATGCGACTTGGCGTGAGCAGGAACGCACGTGAACCCTAGCGAATGGGGGACGACGTATGAATGTAAGCGATGTTCGCGAATATGACTGGGTGAGGGTGCGAACGCTAGGAAATGACAGTCAGTGTTAGTGGCATGTTCGTTGAAGTTATAAACCTGCTCGCAATGCTTCTTGAGGGCTTTTTTTTTGGAAAATTTCCCAAATCAACGACGCCCACGTTATAGCACTCGGCGCCACGGCATCATATACAGAACACCGGAAAATTTTCCTCGAGAGATAGAGAGAGAGAGATAACCTTATTTTTGTCCTTGCTGGGGTCAAGGGAGGCAGGGTACGGGTGAATGGCCCTACCGTAGCCCCCTTTCCTCAGGCGGCGACCAGACCTTGGGTCGTGGCGGCGTCTTCGGCCAGCCGGACTGCCCAGAGTTGGTCATCCGTCGCGTCTTTCACATACACACGGGTGGCATCGCGGCTTGCTTGTTAGCATGTGCTCAGATTCTTGCACCACGTTTGCTGAGGACATGAGCAAACATGGAACGCTGGTACATGGTACATGGAACGTATACAGTATACCAGCATGTCTTACCTACGGGGTCACCGCGACACTTCTGCTCATTATTTTTTGCTTGGAGCATGTTGAGACAGAATACGTGCGGTCTTTTTTTGTTCACCGATGAGATGACGAAGGAACAATTTTCAGTTATGGATTGTGTAGAGCTGCCACCCACGTATCTGCCGTAATGGTTAGCTTTTAAATGTGAAGCATTTCTTAGCGAAACTCGGCCACTTCGGCCGTTTCTACCTACGTATCTATCCATCTAGCCGCCTACGTCTGGGCGTTCTCCTAGTCGTCTCCATAACTTGTAGTATACCAAAATTGGCACAGCAGGGGATCGGTGTATGACGAACAAGATTCACTGGTGATGACATGAATAGCGCAAAATACCTGCCGCGTACATCATGCAACCCTTTCTCTCAGTCACGTGTGGCACATACCCGTAAACCTTAGTTAATGTTATGCGGGTATGTGTGACAGGTGATACAGAGTCTCAACCAACACAGGAACTGCGAACACACATGTTGACAGGCAAAGAAAGTGATAATAATATTAACTGTTGGGGTTTTATGTCTGAAAACCACGATATCATATGAGAGACGCCGTAGCGAAGGGCTCCGGAAATGTTGACCATCGGGTATTCTTTAACGTGTACCAAGATCGCACAGAACACGGGCATCTAGCATTTTGTCTCCATCAAAATGCGACCGCCGCGGCCGGGATCGAACCCGCGACCTTCGGTGTCTGCAGCCGAGCAGCTTAACCGATACACCACCGCAGGGGACGCAAGGAAAGTGAGGAAACTGAAGACAGAACACCCGTGGAAGACGCTTAACTACCACCTACTCGTCCACGTTGTCCGCAACATGGAACACGTGGATTACGCAAATGTCGAGAGGGCATCAAAAGAGTTCGCTGCCAAGTTCACGATAGGAGGCATCACAGATCATTTCATCGTAAGAGGCATCCAGGATTTCCACCAGCTGCAATATACCTCGCACTTCACTACGCTTAGACTCCTCATAGCTGCGATCACGAACGGATCCGATTAACAAGTCCGATCCAGCTGCTGGTGCTCACTGATCACGGTGATGATGACCTTATTCAAGAACTGTTAAGAACCCCTTCTACACATACACACGGGTCCATGAAACGCGCGTGCGTTCTCCGTCATAACGGACAAGTATAAGCGTAACAACTATAACTGTTACTGTAACGTACGTGCAGTGCGCCTGCGCGTGCCACTCGGCTGTTTATATATCTATGGAAACTTTCCTGAATGAAGCTTAGTTGCGAGGAACGCCTGTCCTGTGCATCTGTGTTCCTTCTTTGTCCTCTTCGGATTCGCGTTATGCAGTTTTCAAGAATGTAAGCACTACATATCAGCTTACCGCGTCTGGTGTTGGTAACACCCATATTGCTGTTGCCATCGTTACGCAACTGTAAACAACTGGCTATGTAATAGATGTGCGACTGTTCAACATATGAGTGTGCGTATACCACTTCCATATTTCTATAGCGTCGTTCCGTAACGTTTCGCTCAATGTGAACAAGTATACGCCACAGTCACCATCCCTTGCATGCTTCGCATGACGTCGATTCCCACGGTACGTGAAATCTGCCAAATTTTTTAGATGTGAAGCAGCTTTTGCTCGGGGCTGTGTCCGTCCTTCCATCGGCAACCGTCCGCTCGGGAACCATGTATGCTGACACACGCTAGCGCGTTCGGGCCTGTGTAAGGGGCTGGGTAAGACGCTGTGGCCTCTCCCCCTTACACTCTATCACGATGTTCTAGAGACGCGCGATGAACCCACCTGCCGTGATACAACAATCGGGACGGGTAACAGTAACAGCAACTACAGTGAATTCATGGTGTGCTCCACTTGCAAGGCCGCGTTAACATCGGGCAAGGTGCCCGTGATAAAGGGAACTTTAACCCGACCCATGCGCTGCTTCGCATCCCCACATGGCTCCCTTTAGTGGGAGATGGTGTAATTTTTTATATGTGATATGAAGGCTAGACGTAAACGAGAGTGTTTAATAAGGGCGTCTAAGAACAGGGTGCAACCAATGACGTCTTCAACGCCAATGTTGTTGAAAAATTTAATATATGTTTAGGTTTAACGAGGCGTTAACTTGCTGCCGGTCTGAGCGGAATATTCTTCTGACACATTTAACCACCTAGTCTTTGATTCATGCTTCAATCAGACAGTTTTGTTTAGAACACTCGATTTTAAGGGCGAGTAAGTGCGATAAAATTTGCTAGTACAAAACCCGCATGCTCAAGTTTACAAGGGCATTAAGCAAGCACGATTCGGGGAAGGCTGCAAAATATTTAAAACAGATGGATGGTTTTTACATCCCACTGCTACGAATACGGCTTCTGCTTGGAGGAACAGATACATACAGGACCTTCCAAAGTTTGCATTCACAATGCAAGTCGTTCGCGCATGGCACTCGTGAAACGTGTTTGTCATAAATGCATCGTGTGGCCTTAATGTCCTCAAATTTTACCCATGTTTGGAATTTTTTCCCAGTTGTATCTCATGCAAAACAGCCGTTGTTTTCGAGCGCGGGCTGTGTTTGATTACAGCGCCGTTATCTCCTTTAGCCCGAATCCATAGTTTTTATTTGCATCATACGTGCAACTAAGAAGGACGGATCAGATGATAGGAAGGTAAGCATGGGCTTATTTCATTTTTGATAAGTTATTTTTTAAAATGCCTTTCTATTAAAGAATGTTTTTTTTCCCTGTTGAAATTTGTGCATATTAGGTGAAGAACAGACAGTGGTCACACACGAAAAGGGCCAGCACTAGATTTTTAACTAACGTACGCAAAAGAAGGGAATTGTTGCACTTATAGGACGTTCCGTTCACTTGTATTCTTTAGTTGAAACTATAAAATTCTTCCACTTTGACTCTAACAAGTGTCTGTTCCTGCGACTGCGTACACGAATTAAAATAATTATAAATAACACAAGCGTTATTTATACGTACCATATGTGTGTATGTGATTCATTGTATATACTATAGTCATCCCCCGACACCGGGAGTAGCAAGCTAGGCGACAGATCAGGCTAACCTTCCCGGGATTTTCATTAAAGATTATTATTTCTCTCTCTCTCTCTCTCAATCTGTCACTGACAGTATTATAAACTTGTGCACCTCGTGTAAGCTCGACGGGTGCAAGCAGTGATTCTGGAGTAAAACGTGTTTTATTTACCCGTAATTTTTGCAAGGATACACTTGCACCCTTCCTGTTTTTTTTTTTTTTGATCACGCACTTCCTGGTTTCTTCTTCCTGATTCACGCACTTCCTGTTTCTTTTTTTCTTTTTTTCTTTTATCACGCAGAGAAGTCTGAAATCGTAAATGTCATTCTCATATGCGTTGGCGCTAAATGAGGGCGGCGCCAGTGCGTGACGTCACCTCCGAACATTCATATGAGGAATGGTTATGAATGTGCCCATCTCAAGTGCAGCTACGAACTTATTATACCTTGTAAATATTCCCGGGAAAAGTTTCACGACGTATGCAAAATAGTCTCGAGTTGGCACTAGGCTTGCTCTGGAACGTTGACTATGGCCATTTCCGAGCCAAGCGTAAATTCTCGAGCTTGACATCGTAGAGCTAGAAGCGGTGTCTTGGACGAAGAAGTGGAGAAGCCGAGGAAGCCAAGTTTAGATTAAAGATGGAAAGAAGATGCATCATTTTTTCTCATTTTGCCAACTGCGAGAAGTATGAAAATTTTGTTGCTCATCTTTAGCACGACCCAAGAGTTACTTGAACCGTTCTCGCTATATTCATTCATCACCATTTTTCTCGACGACAGTGTCGTAATATATTGTGATTTATTATTCTCAGAAAATGAGAGCTCGCTCTCACAGCATGCAGGAGGACATTTAGAACCTAAAGAGAGCACTTTCGCCGTCACGGTGTGTGATGTTTCTGAGTATCACAAACTATGTGTGAACAGCGGTAGGATAGAGAGAGAGAGATAAGATTCTTTAATGAAATGCCCGGAGAGGTTAGCCTGGTTTGTCGCCTGGCTTGCTACTCCAGGTGTCGGGTGATTATGGTATATACAATGATCACATATACACCATATACACACAAATAGTACATACAGTCACAAACACACATATTATGACGTCTTGGTTGACGCGACGTTTATTCAGCTCAAGTCCTCGGAAGAGAATGGGCCGAGCGCGCGCACACTCGATGATGATGACAATGACACACGGTGATGATGAGGACAGAGAGACAAACGGATGATGATGATTATGATAATGCACAGATGAGAAAGAAGCACATAACTAGTGCCCACACTAATTTCCCCCACGTGTAAGCGGACATCCTGGCCGCTGCAAGTCAAGGTGACGAGGACCGTCGCGTGAAGGGTTTCATGCGAGCAACGTGTACAATCTCGGTGCTGCGGTAACGGCGGTCTGTTGGGATGACGAGTGGTGTAACACGATAATTGACAGGCGAAGTCTGTTCCAAAACTATGTACGGCCCGATGAAGCGTGGTTGAAATTTGTCACAGAGACCAGGTGTGCGAATAGGAGTTAAAAGCAGTACCTCGTCACCAGGTCGGAAAGATACAACGCGATGGGATGCGTCGTAAATTATCTTCCGCTCTTGTTGTCTCGCTTCCGTGTTGATGCGAGCACGATGGCGGGACTGGGCCAATCGAGAAATGTAGTCTTCACTCTTGAAGTCTTCGCTCTTGAAGAGGGAAACGTCGAGAAAGGTAGCAGGGGGACGTCCGTAAACGAGGTAGAACGGCGAGTAGCCGGTTGTGCGCTGAACGGCCGTGTTGTAGGCGAAGGTGAGGAATGGTAGCAGGGTATCCCAGTTTTTGTGGTCTGGTTGGATGTAGACAGCTATCATGTCAGCAAGAGTACGATGAAATCTCTCGGTGAGACCATTGGTCTGAGGGTGGTAGCTTGAAGCTGTCTTGTGAGTAGTTCCGAAAGCGCGCAGTACTTCATTTAACATTTGTGACAGGAACACCCTTCCACGGTCGCTAAGCAGTATACGAGGAGCCCCATGACGCAGTATTATGGCGTGAAGAACGAAGTCCGCAACTTCCGCAGCCGAGCCAGTAATCACAGAGGTTGTCTCAGCGTAGCGCGTCAAGTGGTCTACGGCGGTCACTATCCATCTTTTGCCAGTAGATGTGACGGGAAGAGGCCCGTAAAGGTCGACACCTACAACCTCGAATGGCATTGTGGGGCACGGAATTGGCTGTAGAGGCCCGGCAGGTGCAGATGTCGGGAGTTTACGGCGCTGGCATGGGAAGCAGGAACCGACGTACCGCGCTACACTAGTAGAAATGCCAGGCCAGTAGAAACGACATCGAATGCGGTCCAGAGTTTTTCGAAAACCAAGATGGCCAGCAGTCAAATCATCGTGGAAGGCTTTAAGCACATGTAGTCGAAGAGCGCGTGGTAGCACAGGAACCCAGCGTTGACCGTCAGGATGGTAAATGTGGCGGTAGAGAACGCCATTTCCCAGCTTAAATTGCAGGAGTTGACGACGAAGTCGCGCATTAGGTGGATGGGAGGCTCCCGAAAGTTGGTCCATAATACGCCTGCAGTATGGATCGGACATCTGGCGGGAGCGAAATGTTGAATTGTCGTCCGAGAATAGACGGCCTATTGAGGCGAGCGTAGGAACTGCGGTAGAAGTGACGGCCGAGGTCTCGCTAACGCTGATCTGGGTAGTAGGAAGCGGGCAGCGAGAAAGTGCGTCGGCGTCTTGATGTTTTCTACCAGACTTGTAAATTATGTCGAAGTCATATTCCTGCCCACAATATATACATAAGAAGAGTCCTTCACAGGCTTTGGTTAAGCTGCGTGTTCCTCAAAAACGCCAACAGCGCTTTTGTGCTGCGCATTGCACAACTGCTGTCTTGCCACGGGCCGAGAAGGTGCCGCAGCTCCAAGCTCGAGCCGCGTTGCAAATGAAGTGCCTCCTTCAGAATCTGTCGTTCTGCGTCGTAATGGGAACAGTCGCAGAGTACGTGCTTTAGGTCTTCCCGAGTGTTACATGTGGTGCACGTGGGTGAGTCCGACTGCCTGATCTTGTGCTTGAAGTATTTTGTGTAGGCAACGTCAAGTCTCAGCCGGTGAATGCAAGTTTCATCTGGTCTGGTTAATCCCTATGGCATATGAAAGCTACACGTCGGGTCTATTCTGTGCAGCGGTCCGTACTGGTTGTTGGCATCGCTCCATATTGTTCTCTGCAGATTACGCGCGAACGCAGACACCATAATCGCTGCGTCTTGTCTTGAAAAAAGTCACAGTTTCGCCGCAAGGGCGAAGCAATGAATGCGATCGCAAGAAAGCGGCCCGTTATGGACGCGCTGCAACTACCGTACTGTACTACCCGGCAGCTACTAGACAGTTTTAATTTCACGCGCGTAGGGACTTCTCATACGCAAACATTACGTGCACAACATCTGAAACGCTTTTAGCTACACGTACTCGCCGCGCGGTGAGAGCTACCACGTAGCTCCATTTGCTAAGAATCATGAACACTGTGGTAGCTTGTTCGAGCGCCCGCGCGAGCAGACAGCGCAAGGCCAAGGTTCTCCTTGCGCAAATATGAGAAGAAGCGAGAAAGCTGGCCGACGCATTTAAGTGCGCCCGTCTAGAGTCACTGGAAAATTTCAGAGTACCGCAAAGGTAGGCTGCGCGCGGGCAACATTGGGCGGCGGCGGCCATTTCCCTTCCGGACCGTCCGGCGCGTTGGTAGCGTGTGTTGAGAAGTGACCGATCTTTTCGCCTCAATGCCATGTTACGCTCGGCGTAACTGCAATATGTGTGAGTGTGTTTCTTCAAAAGGATATTAGAAGTGATTTCGAGTCATCGACAGTCATGAATTGACTGCGGGGTAAGCGGTGTAGCTAATGAAACGTGCGGCGAATGTTGCCATGTGCTCGCGAACTCTCTTCGTGGCTTCATCGGTCTCTTTTCGTTTCACGGCCGGGTGTGTTCGCAAGGACCGGGGCTGTATAGTTGCATTAGCGTAATGACCGTGCGAGATGCCATTTACCTCGACACTTGGTGAATGTTGACTGTTTGCGCTAGCTTTGCAGTCGGTGTTCAGGTTGACTTCATAGCGCATTCGAGAACATTATCGAACATCGAGAACATTCAGCATTGCGTCCTTCGACTGATCACTGACGCATACTAGGGATGGTCGATTAAAATTTTTAATCGATTAATCGTTAATGGTTAATCGATTTAGCCTTCAATCGATTAATTGCTTTCAGTGGAATCTTTTAATCGATTAATCGATCAATCGACATTTTTAATGGGTGCTTTAAAACCGATATCTATTTGTTTGAGAGGAATCGTTCGTGTTTGATATGGGCCCAAATATTTTTATTAGACGCGTTGACAATCCAAAATTCCCAGTTTCGAAAGTGTCGACGACGGGCCGCTTGTGTCCAGTGTGCGAAAATTCACACTTTCGCACACTGGACACAAGGAGCCCGTCGTCGTTGGTTAATGTCGCGGATTCAAGAATCTGCGGCCATCATCCCTGGACTATTCGCCAGCAGGTCGTATTTTCTCGAAGCCTGCCTACTCGAGCTCATCGAAACTGGAGGCGCGTTCGGGGACCACACTGGTTGAAAAGTCGCAGCTGAAACATGCAGTGTGGCGGAGGGTGAGGAAATCCCGAGAAAGGTAAAAGAGAGACGAGGAGAAATTAAATAAGACGCTCGCTCTAGTAAACAAGGCATCTTTTCTCGGTTTGTCGGTTAGATATTGTGGAAGCCCTACATAATACTATAATTGCGGACTGACGCGATCTTTTTCTTGAGGTCACCTATGCAGAGATTACACAGAAATATACTGGCCTTAAACAGACCATCCGTACAGGCAACTTCGGGAAATAGAAGGAAAGAAGATGACATTTAGGGGCTCGTTTTTCTTTGTTAGACACAATAATAATTAGAACTAACAGACAATATTGCCAAGAAAAAGTATAGGGGGTGTTATCTGCAATAATTGGGATATAAATCTGAAGATAGTAAAGTGGACGGAAAGATAACTTGTCGCCGGAAGGGACCGAACCAGCGACCTTCGAATAACGCGTCCGATGCTCTACCACTGAGCTACGGCAGCGCTCATCCCCCCGTCCACTTCATAGGGTATACGTGTGCATTTTTAAATCTAGGAGTGTTAGCGCCGATCGCAGCCATGGCGGCGAGTGTGGAACACTCCTTTTCTGCCTTTTGGCGTCACGTAGCAAGTGATCTTTTTACGAGCTGGCAGCTGACCAATAATCCCTCGCATACTACCTGAAGGCACCAAGTCTGCCAGAACGAGACCCTCGCTATGAATGAAGGAAAGAAGATGACTTTTAGGGGCTCGTTTTTCTTTGTCATACACCCTTAACATCCCCTATACTTTCCTTCGCATTATTGTCTGTTAATTCTAATTAATATTGTGTCTAACAAAGAAAAAAGAGCCCCTAAAAGTAATCTTATATCCTTCATTCATAGCGAGGGTCTCGTTCTGGCAGACTTGATGCCTTCAGGTAGTATGCGAGGGATTATTGGTCAGCTGCCAGCTCGTAAAAAAAAGGTCACTTGCTACGTGACGCCAAAAGGCAGAAAAAGAGTGTTCCACACACGCCGCCATGGCTGCGATCGGCGCTGACTAACACTCTTAGGTTTAAATGCACATGTGTACCCTATGAAGTGGACGGGGGGATGACCGTCGCCGTAGCTCAGTGGTAGAGCATCGGAATTCGAAGGTCGCAAGTTCGGTCCCTGCCGGCGGCAAGTTATCTTTTCGTCCACTTTACTTTCTTCACATTGATATCCCAATTATTACAAATAACATCCTGTATACTTCCCTTGGCATTATTGTCTGTTAGTTCTAATTAATATTACGGGAAATAGAGTGACATGAGTTTCTGCCTCCCGGCTAGAAAAAACAGCAGCTGCGCCAGTATACTCCGCAGCATAGGTCGACAAACTCACTCATGAGTCGACTCACTCAGACTCACTCAGACAGATCGAGCCATGAGTCTGTGTCTGAGTCCACATGAGTAATATTTTGGTGAGCTTCAGTCCGCGTGAGTCCGGTTGAGAAAAATCTTAGTGAATCTGAGTCCGAGTGAGTGCGGTAGCGGAAAATTTTGGTGAGTCTGAGTCCGGTGAGCCCTAAGCGCAAAATATATTTCTTGAATGAGTCTGAGTGAGCTCCACACTTTTTTGCCGACCTATTGTTCTATGTACACAACTTCAGCGTCACTAGCACCCTTATGTCGGCTCACGCTTATACTCACGCTGACTTACACTTCAAAGCACTAGCGTTCATACACCAGCTCTATATTTATTAATCAGAGGCGTGAGTTACGTAGAAAGGGGGGGGGGCAGGTTGACCTCCACCCGCAAACTCTTTCACAGGAAGTTCTTGATCAAAAATATCTCGTGTGAGTCACCTCTTTCAATGAGAATGTCCATACTGGATTGCCACCACTCATAACTCATATTTGAAGGTACGAGATCAAAAGGCGCTAAGTCGAGCGCCAATTTTGCGAGATATTGGTGTTGAAGAGCAGTGACTCCATGATAGAAGAAGCCAGTTATACGCTAACGGACTCATGAGTCGACTCACTCAGACTCAGATAGAGCCGTGAGTGTGAGTCTGAGTGAGTCTGGCTGAGCAACATGCACCCGCAAACTCTTTCACAGGAAGTTCTTGATCAAAAATATCTCGTGTGAGTCACCTCTTTCAATGAGAATGTCCATACTGGATTGCCACCACTCATAACTCATATTTGAAGGTACGAGATCAAAAGGCGCTAAGTCGAGCGCCAATTTTGCGAGATATTGGTGTTGAAGAGCAGTGACTCCATGATAGAAGAAGCCAGTTATACGCTAACGGACTCATGAGTCGACTCACTCAGACTCAGATAGAGCCGTGAGTGTGAGTCTGAGTGAGTCTGGCTGAGCAACATGTTGGTGAGTTTGAGTCCGAGTGAGTCCGGCTAAGGAACATTTCAGTGAGTCTGAGTCCGAGTGAGCTCAAAGGGCAAAATATATTTCATGAGTGAGTCTGAGTGAGCTCGACATTTTTTGCCGACCTATGCTCCGCAGGTTTCACCTGATCTTTGCCGTAACACGGCGCCACTCACACCTTTTCAATCGTGCGTACATCCTGAACTGTGAGCGCTATCTAGTGTACCAGGCATTACAACATAAATTGCTCGACTGTCCTTTCTTGTCACAGCAGAAGACGGGGGCCTCTAGCTGAAAGCTGTATTTCTCCCTAAATACGCGACCATGCAGTATTACTAAGTACTTCGAGGTCACTTCTTCAATAGTAATGCACTGGATGCTAGACGTTCGGTAAACCGACGCGTAAAGTTGCGGATTACATAAAGCGTCTATAAGACCCATTTCACAATTCGCGAGTGCACATTCCTGCGCTACATTTTCTCTCAACTAATGGCAGCAACTTTCGTGCTTCAAGTGGAGACGAGGTCGTAGTTGCGCGTGCTGGCGTTTGTCTATTATGCGTGTTCGTGTCAAGAGAGCCGAGCCTACACTTTCCGCGTCCCAGCGCAAGCAAACCGCGCTTGAACACTCTGTTTGAAGAAGTGACTAGCTGCCATTAATTGGGCTAACTGCATCGTAGGAAAGTTAGCTCAACAATTATGAAAATGGTATATATACCCTATAAGGCGCACAGTTGGGCTAGTTGGTATACAACATAATAAAATATGGTTACTGGCGTCCTTCTCCTCTTCACGCTAGGAAACGTGTCTTGTTATGTATATACGGATTACCTAATCATCTCCCCATCATCGTACTTCATCGCTCTTTTTCCCCCGTTGCGTTTTCCCCGGTGCAGAGTAGTAGGCAGGGGCGTACTAGCTCAGGCCACCCTCTCTGCCTTGTAATATATTTCCTCTCTCTATTTCATTGGTAAACAATATTTTATTTGCTAAAGAGTAAAACAGAACGGCACTAAGAACCAGTGAGGAAATAAGCAGCGTATATTACAATGCCGCACTTACACAAGAAACGAGTAAAATCTGAGGGTTGAATAAAATACAAAGAAAGTTTCGATTGACACTACAGGTGACGAAAACTACTCGTTTATCAAATGTAAGCAGACATGCGTTTATGCGGCAACACGATGAAACAGCGCGGCAAAAAACAAACACGAACAAAATAAGCTACAGACGATGCGCTGGCACGTATGAAATTTACAGAAAAGAATAAACTTCTGTTTTGAAAGTTGGCGAATCCACCTGCTGCTTACTTTCTCAACAGTCCCCTTTTTTGTTTTATTTCATGGGGTTACTGCTCCGAACCACATGCTTTTTTCTACTGAGCGAAGAAATGTCAGTTTCCCGAGATGCTCGGGCGATAACCGACACCTCGTTTGGGTCGCCACACATCCAGCATGCGAAAAAAGGCGCTCGGATGCCACTGACGTTGCAGGAATTGGCAAATACTCCATTGCAACGTCAAGCACATGATCTAGGCCAGTTCGCATGCTGTGCCAAGTCTCAAGTGAATTCGGATTGGTGCGGCGATCGACTACAGGGTTACTATGTATGTCTTGAACTGAGAAGGCATTTAGTTCATCGGATCGTACTCCAGTGCACCGCAATTGCGTAGAAGTGCGCGATCGACGGCATCCCAAATAGAACCAGAAAAAGTAGTAGTATTCGGCTTTGCAACTTCCTGCGTCTAAGGATAGCGTTCAGGGTCTGCGTCTCAGGATAACGCGCCTCGCAGTCATGCGCTCCGGCCAAGGGGCGAGGTTGGGGGCGGGAGTGGGGGATGCCGTAATCGATTAATCTAATAGTTTTAATCGATTAATTCAATTAATTGAAAGGCACAAATCGATTATGATTAATCGATTAATTGTGGACCTTTAATCGATTAATCGATTAATCGTTCATCGATTTTACCATCCCTAACGCATACCTTACTTGCGCACCATGCTTGCTGTTCAGCTGGGTGTTATCTATAATAGAAGTGGTGTGTGTACGGGAAGTGGAAGTTGTGCGTGAAGTATTTGTCTCTGTTCGAAACGCCAGCAGCCGAACGCACGGGCGAATCGGCGTGCGGTATGTAAGGTGCATCTTATTTTGCGAATACGTTGTCATTTCCTAACAGATACGTAGAAAATAGGCCATCAAAAATGATTGGACGTCACTACTCAGTTGTTTCATTTCCTATTTTCTGTCTCCTTAATATTCCCAACGTTGCAGTGCATTTGCAAATATTTTGCTGTGTTCCAACAAAGTTTTCTTTTTTTTTTGCGTTGCCAGCGCGTAAACAGCTGGGGTTCGGTTTCTGCGCTGCTTTTAATTTCAACTTTTTTTTTTCGTAATGCATTCTAGTTAAAACTTCCTCGGCGCAGTGCTTTAAGTTATTTTGATCAGAAATAGCATATCCCGAAAATTTTAACGCGCATGCTACTGCAACACAGTATGTATATAGATCTAGAGCTCGCATGAAATCGATTCCCTCAATGCGTGAAAGAATAAGCCGATTTTCTTTTTTTCTTTTTTTTTTTTGCTGTGACCATTTCTCACCCACTAAACAGTATTGTAAGGGTACGCTCGGCGCAATGCAGCATTATCAACATTTTTTTTGAAAAAAAAATAGAATGTGCTTAATAACATTGCCTTATACCAAATTTATCAACAGAGTTCCACGCTTCAATTTTGCGCAGTGGCAAATGATCATGCCACAATTGCCTTCAAGGTATACAGTAAACCGTTATTATTTTAATAAGTCTTCGATTTCGCTCTCGTGCGTGACACGCTTATAACTCGAAATGCATGCACAATATGTTCAACTGATCGAGATATAAACAGCCTAGCAAATAGAAAGCTATGTAGTATGTAGTTTTCGATATCGCTGAACATAGCGAACCGAAAAGGGGAAGTGTCCTGTTGCATGAGAGCTTTTCCAGCAAAGTTTGTGTAGGTCACTGAAGAAAGGAGTGCTCTTCGAGGGGGACGAATTCATTCCGCGGCCAACTATGCAGCCACGTACAACGACGCTCTTTGACGTTAATGCTTCCCACACGGAATGCAAAAATATACGAAATTCCCGGAGTAGCTTACCAGCAACGTTCAGTTACTGCTTAGCTACTCTCTGGCATCTGCATGACGCGTTTAAAAAAGCGACGAAGTACTTCTGGGACAGTGGTACTGCTAAATGTTCGGCCGCGCTCTGCATTCAACGCACCTGCACCCAAAGCGCTTGGAAGGGATATGGCGGCTAGAGGTCACGTGATGCGAGTAAGCCAATCGCGTCGGCGGCGGCGCGCGGAAAGCAGATGCGATACTCTGAAATTTTTCTAGTGACTCTACGCCCGTCGAGATCCTAGCGCCATCTCGCTGGTAATGAAGAAACACTTATAAGCGCCTCCGTCTCGGAGGACTGCAAACGGTAAAGGGTGTTTATATAACGCTCGCCGTTAGCTACTTGAGGGATGTACGCTTTATGGTGTAGTGCTTAGCGCACCACGCTGCGAATTCAGAGGTCGCTGGTTCGATTCCGCGCTTCGGAAGCATTTTTCTGATTAATTTTTCTTTGGGATATCGATGTATATATACATACTTATACATATACGCAGCATGACGGCGGCGACGGCGACGGCAAAAATCAGCCGAGACTGTCCATATAATTGCTATCGCAATAAAAGGAATTTCAATTTCCTCAGAGGCTGTGTCATGCGCAGCTCTGGCAGCGGAGTCAGCTCGGACATTCCCTTCGATGCCGCAGTGAGCGGGCAGCCACTGCAGTATTACATCGTGGTGTAGTTCATGAGCATTATTGCCTAGGCGCCTGATGTCTAGGACTAGTTGGTCTTGCGTACGTGGAGATTTCAGGAACTGCAGTGCGGCTCGTGAGTCGGAGAATATCACCCAAGAGTCGGGTCTCTGATCATTATTGTCACGTGGTCGTGACGTCGACGAAGACAGCAGTCGGCGTTTGCAGAATTAAACTGTTTATTTGGCCGAACTTGTGGCCGGGAAAATGAGAACTAGAACTACAGCAATACACGCTGTACAGTGATAGCGGCGAACAGGGCGTCGTCCGTCGATCAACTGACAAGCAGTCAAGCGCGTCGGCTTTTACACAGGCGCTATCGAACTTTCCAGCGATATCGCTGGTGGCGGCGTTATCTTTCGACAAAGCTGGAACATTCTCGTGCGGCGCGCAATCTTAACAGATTGTTCCAAAACAATCGCGAAGCTTCCTGCACATCACGGCGAGGCCTGCGCAGCGCGTTGACCACAGTCTTTGTGGGTGAAGCTTACACTCATGAAATATAAGACTCGCGGCAATGCCCCCCTCTGAAAAAGCATCGTCCCGATGCTTAAAAACAGAACATGAATACATGCAATACTAAAGAAAACTAATAAAGAAAGCAAACATTAGAGTCCTCAGGTGCGCTAACCGCACCACATGCACGACCTCGGGTCGAGCTCGGCGCCTTTGGGAATTCGTGATGCCATCGGGGACAACCTCGTAGTCGAGTGCGCCGAGACGTCGAAGTACCCTGTACGGTCCGAAGTATCGTCGAAGAAGCTTCTCGCTCAGTCCGCGTCGTCGTATTGGCGTCCAGACCCAGACACGGTCGCCGGGCTGGTACTCGACGAAGCGTCGTCGAAGATTGTAGCGACGGCTGTCGGTGTGCAGCTGGGTCTTGATGCGCAGGCGGGCCAGCTGTCGAGCTTCTTCGGCACGTTGTAAGTAAGCGGCGGCGTCGACATTTTCTTCGTCGGTGACGTTGGGTAACATGGCGTCGAGCGTCGTCGCCGGGCTCCTTCCGTAGACCAACTTGTACGGCGTCATCTGCGTCGTTTCTTGGACGGCCGTGTTGTAAGCGAAGGTCACGTACGGAAGGACGGCGTCCCACGTCTTGTGCTCAACGTCGACGTACATGGCGAGCATGTCGGCGATGGTCTTATTTAGACGCTCGGTGAGGCCATTGGTCTGCGGGTGGTAGGCGGTGGTGCGGCGGTGGCTCGTCTCGCTGTACTTCAAGATAGCCTGAGTTAGGTCCGCAGTAAAGGCGGTACCTCTGTCTGTGATAAGGATCTCTGGGGCGCCATGACGCAAGACGATGTTCTCCACGAAGAACTTGGCTACCTCGGAGGCACTGCCTTTGGGCAAGGCCTTTGTCTCGGCGTAGCGGGTGAGGTAGTCAGTCGCTACGACAATCCACTTGTTGCCGGAAGTCGACGTCGGGAACGGCCCCAGTAGGTCCATCCCGATTTGCTGGAACGGCCGGTGCGGTGGTTCGATTGGCTGCAGAAGTCCCGCTGGCCTGGTCGGCGGTGTCTTCCGTCGCTGGCAATCTCGGCAAGTCTTGACGTAGTGGGCGACGTCGGGAGCAAGGTGTGGCCAGTAGTATTTTTCCTGTATTCTGGCGAGCGTGCGGGAAACACCGAGGTGTCCAGCCGTCGGGTCGTCGTGTAGGGCCTGGAGGACTTCTGGTCGCAATGATGAGGGCACGACAAGAAGGTAGTCCGTTCGCAGTGGCGAGAAGTTCTTTTTCAGGAGAACGCCGTTCCGTAAGAAAAACGACGGCAGTCCTCGCTTGAATATCCTCGGAACAACGGTGGTCTTGCACTCGAGGTACTCAATAAGGCCCCCCAGTTCCGCGTCGGCCCGTTGCCTTTCGGCGAAGTCGTCGGCACTTATAGTTCCGAGGAAGCAGTCATCGTCGTCGTCTTGCGGCGGCGCGTCGACGGGGGCACGAGACAGGCAGTCGGCGTCAGAGTGTTTTCGTCCGGACTTGTACACAACGGTAATGTCGAATTCTTGTAGCCTCAGACTCCATCGTGCGAGACGACCTGAAGGGTCCTTCAAGTTAGCTAGCCAACATAAGGCGTGATGGTCACTGACAACTTTGAAGGGCCTGCCATAGAGGTAGGGGCGAAACTTTGATGTAGCCCAGAGGATGGCAAGGCATTCCTTTTCTGTTGTGGAATAGTTTGCTTCTGCCTTGGATAGTGACCGGCTAGCATAACTGATAACCCTTTCAAGCCCGTCAGTCTTTTGTACAAGGACGGCACCGAGTCCTACGCTGCTTGCGTCGGTGTGTATTTCCGTATCGGCGCAATCGTCGAAATGCGCAAGTATGGGTGGCGTCTGCAGGCGTCGTTTAAGTTCTTCAAAGGCTTGCATTTGCGCCGTTTCCCACCTGAATTCCACGTTATTCTTCGTGAGAAGCGTCAGTGGTTCGGCGATACGTGAAAAGTTTTTGACGAAGCGTCTGTAATAGGCGCATAAGCCGTGAAATCGGCGCACGGCCTTCTTGTCGAAGTCGGCGATGGCAGCTGTTTTCCGCGGGTCTGGGCGCACTCCAGACTTGCTGATCACATGACCCAGAAACAAGAGCTCGTCGTACGCGAATCGGCACTTTTCTGGCATCAGGGTCAGTCCAGAGGCCTTGATTGCTTGAAGAACTGCCTCAAGCCGCCGGAGATGCTCGCCGAAGGTCGAGGAAAACACGACGACGTCGTCCAAATACACAAGGCACGTCTGCCACTTCAATCCGGCCAGTACGGTGTCCATGACACGCTGGAACGTCGCAGGTGCCGAGCAAAGACCGAAAGGCATGACCTTGAACTCAAAGAGGCCGTCGGGTGTTATAAAGGCAGTCTTTTCTCGGTCTCTCTCGTCGACTTCGATTTGCCAGTAGCCGGTCTTGAGGTCCATCGACGAAAAGTACGTCGCGTTGTGAAGTCGATCCAGGGTGTCGTCTATTCGTGGCAGGGGGTATACGTCCTTCTTCGTGATTTTGTTCAGGCGCCGATAATCAACGCAGAAGCGCAGTGTCCCGTCCTTCTTCTTCACTAACACCACGGGTGACGTCCACGGACTCTTGGACGGCTGGATGATGTTGTCGCGTAGTATCTCGTCGACTTGTTTCTTTATCGCGTCGCGCTCTCGAGTCGAAACTCTGTAGGGACTCTGACGGAGGGGCCTCGCACTTTCCTCCGTTATAATTCGGTGTTTCGCCACCGGACTTTGTCGAATTCGTGATGACGACGAGAAGCAGTCCTTGTATTGCAGGAGCAGGGTTTTCAGCTGGTCTTGCTTGACCTTCGGGAGGCTCTGGTTGACGTTGAAATCTGGTTCGGGACCTCGATTCGTTGAAGCAGGTTCGGCAGCATCGAAGAGGGCGAAAGCATTGCTGGCGGCCACACATTCGTCGATGTAGGCGACCGTCGTACCAATGTTGAGGTGCCTATATTCGTGGCTGAAATTTGTCAGCACTACCTTTGCTTTACCGTCACGCAGTTCGGCTATACCTCTTGCGACGCAAATTTGACGATTCAAGAGTAGTTGCTGATCGCTCTCGATGACGCCTTCAATGTTCGCAGGTTTTTCGGTGCCAACGGAAATAATGACGCTGGAGCGCGGCGGGACGGTCACCTGCTCTTCTATCACGTTCAATGCATGGTTCCCTGGCGTCGCGTGGGGCGGGAGCGCTTTGTCTAAGGTTAGCGTTATCGACTCAGACTTCAGGTCGATGACGGCGCCGTGGTCACTTAGGAAGTCCATTCCAAGTATCACATCCCTAGAGCAATTTTGTAGGATTACAAAGCTCGCAGGATAAGTCCGGTTATTGATGGTGACTCTCGCCGTGCAGACCCGGGTCCACTCCAAGCGGTCTTTACTTTCTTCAGCTTGGTGGCGAACAGTCCACTGAAGACAGAATAGTCGGCTCCGATGTCGACGAGAGCTGTGATGCTGTGGCCGTCGATAAGAACGTCGAGGTCACTAGTTCGTCGTCTCGCGTTGCAGTTAGGTCGTGGCGTGGGGTCACGGCTGCGTCGGTGTGTTCCGCTGCTTCCATTTTGCGTCGTCGGGTCTTCTTCAGTCCGCGAGAGTCAGGGGTCTGTCTGGTTCGCGTCGTGTTCTGAAGGTTTCGTCGCGGCGTCGTCGTCGGCGGCGGAGGATCTTCGGTAGTTCGTCGTACAGCAACCGCACCTCCATCGGTTGCTGCCCTTAGTTTTCCGGATACGGGCTAGGCGACCGGCCCCGGTTTGGGCCAGTGTACGGCCGGCGGTGCGGTGACATGTAGCGGCCGGGCGACGGCGAGCGGGAAGGTCGTCGTTCTTGCCACTGTGTTCCGGTGAGGTAGTCGTCGATGTCGCGCGGCCGTTCGCCTGGCTGCGGGCGCGGCGCGTTGACAGCGAATCCGCGTAGTCCCATCTGTCGGTACTGGCAGCGGCGGTACGTGTGGCCGGCCTCTCCGCAGTGGTAGCAGAGCGGGTGGTTGTCGGGGGCACGCCAGACATCGGTCTTCCTCGGGGTGTTGCGCTGGCCGACAGGTGGTCGGTAGGGCGTCGGTGACGGCGGCGGCGTCTGGCGATGGTACTGCGGCGGTGTGGCGTCTTGGCGGGGGCGTGGAGGAGGAGCATGACGACGGGCTGCAGCAGCATAGCTAATGGCTTGCGGCTGCGGCTCTGCTAGCTGAGGCGCGCCGAGTGAATGCTGGATCTCTTGGCGCACGACGTCGGCGATGGACTGTACTTGAGGTTGCGACGGAGGTAGGATTTTTCGCAACTCCTCTTGCACGATTGCTCGAATCGTCTCACGCAGGTCGGCGGGTCCTAGGGCTTGAACGTCGGCGTAGCTTGTAGCCGAGAAGATGCGGTTGTATTGCCGCGTTCGCATCTCAAGCGCTTTCTCCATCGTGGAAGCCTCCGATGCAAATTCAGCGACCGTCTTCGGCGGGTTCCTTATCAATCCAGCGAAGAGTTCCTGTTTGACACCCCGCATGAGGAACCTCACTTTCTTCTCTTCGGGCATACTTCGGTCGGCGTGTCGAAACAGGCGATTCATCTCCTCCGTGTAGATGGCAATATTTTCGTTGCGTAGCTGCATACGGGTCTCCAGCATAGCCGCGACCCGTTCCTTGCGGACCACGCTCGTGAACGTGCTTAGGAACGTCGTCCGAAAGAGATCCCATGTTTGTAGGAAGGATTCTCGGTTCTCGAACCACGTCCTCGCGGCGTCTTCTAGGTAGAAGTATACGTGGCGCAGCTTGTCCTCGCAGTTCCAGTTATTAAATGTTGAGACCCTTTCGAAGGTCTCGAGCGAAGTCTCGGGGTCTTCACATGGCGAACCACGGAACGTCGGCGGCTCCCTGGGTGGCTGCATCACGATCGCCGTAGGGAGCACTGCGTCAGTCATCGTCTCGGCGGTCGATGTGATGGTCTTCGGCTGCCTGGCGTTTTCGGGAAGGAGCCCGTACTCTGGTTGCAGTCCCTTCTGCCGGCGGCTGGTTCGAGGATCCGGTTTGTCCCTAGAGTCGTCTTCTTCGCGGCTTGGGCTTGGGTCAGCGCTCCGCGGTGGCGTCCGGATCATGAAGCAGCACCTCCACCAGATGTCACGTGGTCGTGACGTCGACGAAGACAGCAGTCGGCGTTTGCAGAATTAAACTGTTTATTTGGCCGAACTTGTGGCCGGGAAAATGAGAACTAGAACTACAGCAATACACGCTGTACAATGATAGCGGCGAACAGGGCGTCGTCCGTCGATCAACTGACAAGCAGTCAAGCGCGTCGGCTTTTACACAGGCGCTATCGAACTTTCCAGCGATATCGCTGGTGGCGGCGTTATCTCTCGACAAAGCTGGAACATTCTCGTGCGGCGCGCAATCTTAACAGATTGTTCCAAAACAATCGCGAAGCTTCCTACACATCACGGCGAGGCCTGCGCAGCGCGTTGACCACAGTCTTTGTGGGTGAAGCTTACACTCATGAAATATAAGACTCGCGGCAATATGCAAGCGCCCTCCGCAATGCAGCCAGCTCAGTGGCAGCGGCGGATGTACGGTGGCTGAGAACGGCTGTGATGGTGACATTCGCCGACGGTATCCACACGCCTATAGCACATGATCCATCTGTGACAGACCCATCTGTATAAACGTGACGGCGGGTTCTATAGTTGGTGTTGATGTGTTCTAGAGCGAAGTATGTCAACGCCGGCCCAGGTGTGTTTCTCTTGCTCTTGAACCCCGGCACTGTCGTGACTATCGTCCAGGGAGGAAGCTGCCATGGAGGCCCCGTCAATATCGACGGCTTTTCATACCTCGGGGGGAGTAACATTCGCACCTCAGAAATGCTGACTGAAGCAAGTGGATGATCTTGTACCCTTGCCGCAAAACGCAGACAGACTCGGAGGAACTCTTGCTTCATTAGCAGGGCAGCCGGGAGACGTTTGCTTTCTGTTAAGGTCCCTACTTTACTTTAAAGTGGAGTTGGGCAAAAATAAATGAAATATAAATTAAAAAAACTATGCCCTGCCTGCACCACCTAAGTATCGCAGGCCAAAATCGATAAATTAGATAAAATAACAAAATGTACTAAAATTTCTATTAAAAGAAAAAATACAAAATAAAAAGTAACAGTTTGATCCCACCACCCAGCGAAGCCACCTCCAAGGGCATAATTCTCTAGATTACATACTACGGTTTCTCTTCATCTTGACTTACAACTGTTTTGACACAATGGATCTCCGATGAGCTCGTCTTGACTAACAAGTCTTCCATTCTTTTCCTTTACTCTTGTCTCTCTTGTGTAGGCTTTCCATTCCTCTCTTTGTTGGGTCACTCTGCTGGAGAGATGGGTCCGTGTTGAGCTTGTCCTCCAGTATGTCCTTTTGAAGCCTACTGTAAAACTCGTCAAACTGATAAGTGACTGAACAGGATTTATTTCAATACAGCTTAGTTGTTATGGTTTTCTTTTTCTTTTTTTATGACTTTTATTTACTACCCCGGCTCCTCCCTAACTCCACCGGCTCTTACAAAGGTCCCTACTGTCGATGTATTTTTCGGTAAACCTAGGCACACCCTCAAGGCTTTGGCTTGCATGCTCGTGAGCACCTGAATATTTGTTTTGGTGAGGCCCTGTAGTGCAGGAAGACTGTACCGCAGGAGACCTTCACATAATGCTGTATACATTCGCAGTAGTGCACTCACGGAGCAGCCTTCAGCTTTACTTGACATCATGCGGAAGATGTTCGCGTATGATGCGAGCTTCTCTTTTAGTGATCGAATGTGAGAAGACCACGTCATGGATCTATCGAAGATCACTCCCAAGAATCTGTGACTTGACACGTATCGGATGTGAGAGCCCGCAGTCTTTAACTTGTAGTGCGTCATATCCCGTTTGGTAAAGGCAATGGCGGCACACTTGTCGGGTGACATGGATAGTCCACGTGTTCGTAAAAAAGTCTCAATGGATTTAATGGCCTTCTGCAATCTTCCGCGTAGTACTCGACGGTTGCGGCCACTGTTCCACATGCAGATGTCATCTGCATATAAGGATATCTCAACCGATGCAGGGACACATTTTTCCAGACCAATGAGCCAAATATTAAATAAAGTCGGGCTTAATACACCACCCTGAGGGACCCCACGAGGCACTGTATGAAAAGTGGTGTCGCTGTCTTTCGTAGTCATGTACACCGACCGGTCAGTGAGATAGTCAGAAATCCAGCTGTACATACAACCACTGACTCCTGCAGACCTCAGAGTGTGTAAGATCACCTCTTGTGTCACGTTATCAAATGCGCCCTTGATGTCGAGGAACACAGCAATGGTAATGTTATGTGCAAGTTTGTTAAGCCTAATGCAGTTAGCAAGATTGATGACGTTATCTATGCTATTGCGGCCCTTTCTGAATCCCGACATCTGTGGGGGATAGGCGTTAGCGCTCACCAGAACCCAATCCAGACGCATCAGCACCATCTTCTCCATAATCTTCCCCACACAGCTGAGAAGAGCTATCGGGCGATAGGAGTTTATATCTGTTGGAGTCTTGCCAGGTTTGAGGACAGGGATGATTCGAGCCCGTTTCCAACTAGGTTCGAGGCGGCCCCTCTTCCAGCTGGCATTGAAGATAGCAAGAAGGTGCATCTTCGCCTTGTCAACCAGATGTGACAGCTCAGCATAGCTGATGGAGTCAGGTCCAGGAGATGATGTTTTGTTTACTGAAGCCAGGGCGCCGAGCAGTTCCTGGAACGAGAACGGCTCGTCCGTCACACTAGTGTCTACTGTCACAGCAGCAGAGACATTCTGTGCCAATCGTGGTATGGTTGCGATCGCCGTTGCTGTAGTTATCTTGTAGCAAAAAGCCTCCGCCATGTCCAACTCACTGACGTTGCGGGATAGTGCAACAGAACTAAAAGGATGCAGTTGTGTCGGCGGGATCCTCAAGCTTCGCGCTATATTCCATATTCTAGACAGAGGTTTTCTGGGATCATGCTTGGAGTAGAAAGTGCGCCACTGTCTAGATGACGTTGCTTGTCTAGATGACGTTGAATGCGTTTCTTCTTTCGCCTGGCTTCGCGAATGTCGTCTATAGATAGTGTTCTACGAGCACGTCTCTCAGATCTGCGGCGTATTGCTCGAAGTCTCTCGTACTCAACGTCAGCCGTTTTGCGATTCCCAGGCGGCTTGAGATGCTTAGTGCTACTGTGCTTTGTTTGACATATAGCATCCACAAATTCGTCGTAGGTCATCTCAGATGAGTATGAATCTTCGAGAGTCGCGCTGTACACTTCACAGTCAGTGCAGCGAAGAACCTTGCCTTTTATATGCTGCAGAGGGCAGCCCAAAGAGATGTACGTTGGCACGTGGTCGCTGCCGTGACTTTCAATATCTGGGAACCAGCTTGCCGACCGCGCGAGGCAAGAGGAAATCATGGTGACGCCTAGCGCACTGGATCGATCTCCCTGATAGAAGGTTGGCCGACCGTCGTTGAGAACTACCAGGTCATTTTTGTGAGCTACTTCGAGAAGACGCCGACCTCGTGCAGACGATCTTCTGCCACCCCAGGCTGGGTGATGTGCGTTGAAATCCCCTGTTAAAATGTGCGGTCCAGGTGTCGCATCTAGTACTTCTTGCAGTCTGTTCACGTCAAATCTTGCTCGAGGAGGTATATATGCCGCAATCACCGTAAATGTCAAATTGTTCCACTTTACTGTCGCTGCCACATATTCGTTTGGCGTGTCAACTGGCAGGTAATGAGCATTAAAAGTCAGATCGTTGCGGACCGCCAACATGACTCTATTGGTATCCACTCCAGTCGACGAAAAAATGAGAGTGTATCCAGAAAGGCGAATGCTGGTGCGCACTCGGGATTCCGAAATTGCGATTACCGGGAAGCGGTGCTTGTGTACAAATTGCCTGAAGTCCGAGAGACGACAGCGGAGGCTGCAGGCGTTCCATTGAAATATGGTGGCGTTGTTTCGGATGTTGTTGAAGCTGAGTTGTTGCGTTGCTAGCGCCATTTTTCCAGAATAGGCAAAATAAGGTCCAGCAGTGTCAAGATGGCTTTTGCGACCGGAGAAGACATGGGTGCAAGGAAGCTGCGAGCAGCGTCGACAAGAGCAGATAACAATGAGAATGTCGTTTCGTTGCCTTGCCGAGTGCTGCGCTCTCGCGGTCCACTCCATGGATATGAGGACCGTGGTCTTGTCGACGGACCAGCTGTGCTCTGCTGAACTCCTACAGTCGGAACATTAATCGGAGCTACAGCTGCAGGTGTAGTCAAAGTCGATGATTGTGCCATTGGGTGAGGTGGCAGAGATTAGAATTCATCCGTGTCGTCAATTCGTGGTGTCGTTTCGAATGCTTTTTTCGATGCACCTGTGTAGTTCACAGGCGTCTTTTCATCACTATCCCTGCTGGAAGCGTTCCGTTGCTTGCACACGACCGCCTTTGCAGAAGAGTATCCAACATTGTTATTCTTCTTGTAGTTGTGTATTTCCTTCTCTTTGCGCAATACACGACAACGAGGTGACGTGGACTCATGCTTTTTCTTGCAGTTTGGGCACTGTGGTCCTTCAGTTCCGCAGGAGGATCGCTCGTGGTTACCTCCGCAGCGCGAGCACCGCGCTTGCAGCCGACAGGTACCAGCCACGTGTCCAAAACGTTGGCACTTAGAGCATTGTCTCGGTGACTCAATGTACTTGTACACGTGATAACGTGTGTATCCCAATATAACATGCTCAGGAGCACTTTCTGTGGCAAACACAATGCGAACATTTTCCGACGCTCCAAGTCGCCGTAATGACTTGACAGGATCCCTTTGAAGGAGTGTTCGAGAAAATATCCTGTTGATCAAGGTCCGTAGGTACTCCCTTGATGACGCCGACTCCACAGTTGTTGGGCCGCGGCTCGTACGCCTGAAGCGCAATTTCCCCAATATTTTTGATTTTCAGAAGACGTTCGGAGACTTCTGCACTGCGTGTGTCCACAGCGAGAAGATTTAAACGTTCATTAGGTCGCACTTGTAGCACGCCATCTGGTACTACCGCTTCAAAGGCTGCTTTCAATGTGAGTGGGTTGAAGCGCGTTATAATTTGCTCAGGATTTTGTGGCTTGAATATAACAGTGAGGTTTGGTTTCGGCATATTTTCAACAGGCGCTGAACTTAGTGGCATGCGAGATCTCTTCGATCCACGACGTCGCTTAGGTGGCAGTACTACACTGCCTTTATCTGAGTCATCAGAGGAGTTTACGGAAGCGTCCATGTAGGTAATAGTGGCAGAAGAATCGGACATGTACGAAAAATCGTCCTGACCTTCAGGTAGCCCGGCGTCAAGGCAGGAGATGTTCTTGCTCGGAGCACCTTGGGCCGGTGGAAGT
This sequence comes from Rhipicephalus sanguineus, assembly GCF_013339695.2. NCBI lineage: Eukaryota > Metazoa > Arthropoda > Arachnida > Ixodida > Ixodidae > Rhipicephalus > Rhipicephalus sanguineus. Next base: position 43,576,378 of record NC_051177.1, read on the forward strand.
GAGAAGTTCTCGGCAGATGACTTCGAGCTGTGGACCGAAGTTGCGCCAGGCTGCATTCCAGAGGCAGAGCATGTCCCGAGGCTCGTTGCCGGCGCATGCATCTTCAGAAGTTGATCTGGCTGGATCTCAGGAGCTTTGACAGGGTGCGGCCCCGAAGGCACCGCACCCGCTGCCGGAAGCATACCTGATGCCCCGAAGTTCAGCGTATAGATGGTGAAGTGACTTGAGGCAGATATATCGAAAGATTGAAGAGAGACAAGCGAAACAGCGCAGCCGCCAGGGAAACTCGTTAAAGGGAAGCGACCATTTGATTTGTGTTCCCGCTGTTTTATGGCCTAAATGTAACAGACAAAGATCTCTGTTCCACCGTATTTGTGGAATTTCAGGACACGCATTAGTATAAAAAAAATTTAAGGGCGACGACAGACATGAACGCTTTCGTGACCGAAGCAACTCACATGACACACGACTAAGTATAAGCAAGATCGTGACAGGGCCATTAAAAATGGGCGAAGGTTTTCTTTTTAGACTTGCTTATCATTATTCTTTAACTCTGCTTGGTGCGTGGGAATAGGCTAAATATTTGGTCTGTGAATGTTTATTCAGAATAGAGAGAGCGAAAGAGATACAAAGAGAGAGAGAGAAAGAAAGAAGTTGGAGAAGCTATTGGTCGTAAGAAGAGAAAGGGAAGATACGAGTTTGATGAAACTCTTCTACGTCAAAGTACACGAGTTGTATGCTGTAATTGTCAAGGAAATTATTTAAAATGCAGATGAAAGCAATCCAATGCCTTTCACAGATGCTTTGCCCCGCTTTGAGATGCTCTTTTTTGAATTTTGATTCATTTATTATTAAACTTTTAAAATGATAAAACATAATAGAAAATCGATTATGCATACGAAATCTGGAAAAGTCATCAAATTTAAAAGAATCACGTCATCTTGTGCATCAGACACGATAAAGTAAAATTGCACCTTCTCCTTTAATTAAACATCTCTATGAAAGCGGGTTCACAGCTCTGGCTTTGCGCAGATAGATGGACAGTTCTCTATTTTCATTTCCTTTCTTTTTGTGTATTTGGCTTGTAGTTAGTTCTCCCTTTAATCTCTCTCGCTCTCATTGCTATAGAACACCGAGAACGAAGAAAAAAGCTACGCGATTTGTATTAGACACAGCGAACGAAACCAAGAGACAATTAAGCTTGATTGTCTGCTGGTTTCATTGCTTGTGTCTAACAAGGAAACGAGCTCCTCGAACAATTCCCCTTCTTTCGTGGTTTGTGTTAGGCCGCAGGTTCTGAGCGAGAACTGGTTAGGTTCAGAGGCTAACGAACAGCTATAAAGGAGCGCAAATTGTAGCGCGTGCGTGTGGAGCCTAATCCTCATGCAATTAGACGCGACGGATAAGCTAGCCCTGTCCCCGTAAGCTGTTGGAATAGCTGCTTCTTCTGTCCTTTTCTTCTTTTCTTGGCTGATGTCGCGTTGGCTAACAAGCTAAGCTAATACGGGATGTAAAAGCCACTGTCACGATATAATGAGTGCCAGAAATGAGTTGTAGCCGAAAGTAGAAATGGTCTCGAGAGAGATCCTGTTGCCGTAGGCTGCGTGTACAAAAGGAGACACTGAGCCTAGATCGCAACTGCGCCCGCAAGGTGCGGATTACTTAATTGCAAAGCCATGTAGCTTGCACCCAAATCCCATCATCAATCAACGCTGTGCGTGGCCCACAGCTTTGGGCTCTTCGGCCATGTACTTGCAGGCTGCCATCGTTGGTGCCCGTACTGAACCTGAAGTCACGAACGTACTATATAGGCATGAATGGATGCTGGTTTTTCTTGATGCGAAGGACATCGTGGCTTGCTGAAAACAAGAAGAAATTAAATTATTGGTCATAGCACCGGGTCGTTGTGCGGGAGGGCGGATTTTTGAGGCTCGATGTCGCAGATGTTGCATTTTATCTTCGGACGCATGAATAATCCTATTTAGGGGACTCGACACAATACGAGGGAGGAACCTTCTTAACTACAACATAATGTCTCGGGTGACCCGAAGATTGTTTCAAAACAAAAAAAATAAAGCTCTGCGTGATTTGAAAGATCATCGGCAGAAAAAGGAGGAGAAGAAAATAGATGATGCAGATTTATCAAGGTCTATGGAAAAAAATTACATGAGATACCATCTACCAACGTTTGCCATAGTCAATTCCTAAATAATATGCTTGATGATTGTCCCTTGACGTACTCATTTGCATGCACATTCGAATGAACGGCGGCTCGACGACACTTCGTCAGAGACGACACTCTGGTAACGCTAAGAAAAAAGTTCAAGGCCACTAAACGATTGTGGCACGCTGATACCAGAATTTAGCAAAGCTATACGCAAGAGAAAACAATGCACTGATAACGAAGACTAGACAGACTAAGTCATTTTAGCTCGACGGTACCTCGAAACAGACGGAGTGTTGATGTTGCCTTTTCCAAGTATTTGGCGACATTTTTCTTTTGCGTAACTTTTGATGCACGAACTTGCTAAATGATGATTAGTGTTCATCCCAGTGGAATACTTCGTTACGGCATGACCAGAATTGACAGCTTGTATTGTTTCTCACGTGGGTACGTTCACAAAGCCCGCTAATTTCTCTATCAAGAGGAGGTAATTGAATTTTTAAGTTCGGTGCTGGGCTAGATAGATTGGCTTAGGCGTCTCATCAGGGGAGTTCTGCTAACGAACACGCCTGTCAGGGTAGCGTTGTAATTTACTATAATTACGTGTCATGGAAAATAAATTTCCACGAAGACTGTCCGACTGAACTTCCAGCTTTGATCAACTATTGTATATCTATTTACTCGGCAGGGCAAGGAAGAAAAACACAGTTCTGTCAACTGATTGTATATACGTACTGTCGGCAGCAAAAGTTTGCGGGATGTGCAGCGCGTGGCGGAGCGACGGAAAACTGCATTGCTGCGTCACCTACAGTGATGCGGCGGGTGTTGAGGCTATCGGCCTCGGCGATTAGCGACGGCGCGTTTAGACAACGTGCCGTTGCCGGATCTAATCGCGGAGGCTGTGGCCGATAGCCTCAACACCTGCCGCATCACGGTAGGTGACGCAGCAATGCAGTTTTCCGTCGCTCGGCCACGCGCTGCACATCCCGCAAACTTTTGCGGCCGACAGTACATTGTACGGTCCCTGTGATTGGCGTCTGTCATCTGTTGAAGTTTTTCGCTGGGAAGACTTGGGGAATGTCCCCAAGTGCCATGCTACAGCTGTACAGGGTACTTTTTCTCGGCTTCCTGCGGTACAGCTTGCCTGCATTAACCAACGCAAGCAAAACAAGCCTACGAACGTTACAAAGTGTTCAGGCCCAGGCACTCCGGATTTGTCTAGGCTTGCCTCTTAGTGCATCGACGGCGGCTTCTATAGCGATCGCCGGAGATTATCTCATCAAGACACACATTGACGTTGAAACACTCAGGACACATATAAGGCATCTGGCTCGGACTCCCCGCCACCACCTAGCCTCTTTACCAGCAGACAGACCACGCGCATCTTTTTGCCAAACGGTAACCGCTTACCGCGAGTCTTTACCAACATGTTTCATGCCCGCCGCGAGACCTTCGATTCCTCCGTGGTGCCTGACTCAGCCCAACATCAGCCTAACAATACCTGGCATCCGGAAAAAAGCGGATATGTCGTCACCTGCCCTTAAACAGCTCGCTTTACTTCTGCTATATGAGAAGTACCAAGGCTATGTACACGTATACACTGACGGCTCCGTTTTGCCAAACAGCTCAACTGCAGCAGTTGTGATACCGATCAAAGCCACAACACTCAAATTCAAGACCTCCCACCTTACGACATCGACAGCAGCAGAGCTCGCAGCGCTTCGTGTCGCATTACATTTCATAAGTGATGAACGGGCACAAAAATGGACTATGTTCAGCGACTCCAAGGCGGCACTGCAGTCTCTTCTGTCACCTTTACGACGCGGCCCGCACGAACAACTTGTATTTGAGATTGCAGAAGAGACGCACCATTTAACTGAGAAAGGGCACGAAATAACTTTTCAGTGGCTTCCAAGTCACTGTGGTATTATCGGCAATGAACGGGCCGATCAAGCTGCCCGTTCCGCCCATACTGAAAACAATCAACTCTTAATACCGCTCTCCAGAACTGACGCTGCACGGAAGCTCAGCGTGCTTGCTCGCCAACTCACCATGTCGCAGTGGAACGAGCCACACTTCCAGCACGCACGACTATATGGCCTAGACCCAACACTCAGCCTTCGAATTCCCCCAGGACTTCGTCGAGGTGACGCTACCCTTCTGTGCAGGTTATGGTTGGGTGTCGCATTTACCTGTGCGTACGCGTTCCGCATAGGAATGGCCGACACCGCAGCTTGTGACCACTGCGGAAGTGATGAAACAATTAAGCATATTCTGTGCGACTGTCCACAGTACTGTTCGCAGAGACAGTCACTTTGCAACGCGCTTGACAAATTGGACAACCGAACTCTTTCAGAAGAAAGAATCCTGCGCCACCGACAGGACTTTACGTCTCAGAAGAAGGCTGTGCAGGCGCTAATGCGCTTTCTGCGTTCAACCGGGCTATCAGAACGGCTGTGATAGGACATCCTGCATGTATGTGCATGTGTGCATGTTTTGTTTTGTTTTTATTTTATCTCCCTTTCTCTCTGTCCTCTTTCCGACCCCTATATTCCCACCCCTGTGCAGGGTAGCAAACCGGTCGCTCGCACCAGGTTAACCTCCCTGCCTCTTCCTTTTCATCTATTTCTCTCTCTCTCTCTCCCCTGTGATGAAGCACTGCTGTTTTCTATTATATTAAGAAAACAAGATGTGCAGACAATAAGGAGCTTAGCAGCGGAAGCCTTAAGCTGTACGTGCATGGCGGCCTTTTAGAATACACCGCTAGTCAGGTACCACGCAAAGTGCTGCATATAGCCGGGAAACTAGACCTTTTTTGGCTAGTTTCCTGGTTATATCCACCGCTTTACCCGGAACCCGATTAAAAGTGTACTGCCAGTACTGGTTAATGAGCTAGCACGGGCTAATCTTCCTCAGTGTTTGTGATTTTGTTATGACAAATATGAAGGTTGTTGCAATTTTAACCCTCAAACGTAACACAATTATTGTGGTATTTATATATAATGACAGCAATACTTGCCATGTTATTTTCTCGGTTTCATTGTCCTTCGGCTACACCGTATCTTTTGCAATGAATTTCACATGACAACGTGCACAACGCACCAACGATGAACCATTTCTACGGAAAGCGTGTCGGCATTCTTTCAGAAGCCTCACGTTTTTTTTTTTTTTTCTCCAACGGACGTATTCCCACTTTTTCGTGGGACTCCACTCAATTGCCTGTGAAGTCCTGGCGAAGCAAGCGCCTCTTAAAACATGCCGAAAGTAACATCACGAGATTGGCTGGCTCGTGCGCTTTTCACAGCTCTTTTCAGCCTCGTTCTACAAGGATTCTTTATTCACATCGTTGGCTTCCTGGCAGGAATTTTAAAAACTGTATTCCTCCGAGGGCGGGACGTATACACTCCTTGCTTTCTATTTCGTTTGCATTAATGCTTATTCTTCACCGTTAAAAAGTGTAGTTGAGTGACCTCAAAGGCAGCAGTAATACTGTAAAATCCCATATAGTGCATAAGCTTTAATGCATTATGGCTTACGCAGGATCCGGTAGTAACCGGTTTGCTAACCTGTGCAGGGTTGCAAACTGGATACTAATATCCGGTTATCCTCCCAGCCTTCCGCTTCACCTCTCTTTTTCTAGTTCCTATTCCTTCTTTATGATCCCTGTTCTCCGCCTCCTGGTACCAATCCGGAAATTCGCATGGGCTTAACCTCCCCGCCTTTCTTCTTTTTTTTTATATTTCTCTATTTTGTTTTCTTGTATATTAGATCATGATAAATGAAAATTTAGTAAACATCGACCATCGAAGCTTTCACTAGTCATAAACTGCGTTTTCCCTGGCGGCTGACCGGGCCACGTCTGAATCTAAGAAAGAAAGAAAGAAAGAAAGAAAGAAAGAAAGAAAGAAAGAAAGAAAGAAAGAAAGAAAGAAAGAAAGAAAGAAAGAAAGAAAGAAAGAAAGAAAGAAAGAAAGAAAGAAAGAAAGAAAGAAAGAAATGTTAACCAGAATAACTTCCGGTGGGTGCCCTACATTAGGGGATTGGGGCAGGGGAATAGAAAGATGGGAAAGAGTGAGGAGGAAGCAGAAGAAGAAATACTAACAAACAATGCAGCAGGCGCATTAGCTACAGAAACGGTGTTTAGCACCTGTACGCTAAACACGTTTCTTCCCCCAGCCACCCCTCTCTGCGGCATAAGCTTCGCAAGGGCACATTGTTTATCGGGGCGAAGCTCAAGAAAAGCTTGCGTTTAAATGCTCATTTTAACTATTGCGCAAATTCGTGTCCCTGTTTTATTAACTAAATAAAGAAGATCTTATACATTTTCCAGCTTCCTCTTTGCTACGCTTTGGCGCAATAAAGAGAAAGTCAGGTGCTGACGTTTTCAGGCTTATCTTAGGTTTTCTTGATGTCTATTATGTATTCCTCCATGCTGCTGCTGCAAAGCCACAATCTAACTGTTATTGCCCGGATGCACGCATATTACGTGAAATTTTCTGTTTGATAACGGAGCAGAAACGAGAAACTTGAGACTGAAGTCGACCCACCGAAACCTGTAGTTCGCACTATGTTCACGTTTTTTATCGCCATCGCACCCAGAACTACAATACACTCGAGCATTTTGCTCATTGTGAACCTGGAGATAGTGCACTTTTGTGCAGTGCCCATTGTTTTCGATCATGGTCGTTGCCACTGAACAAATGGCTTCGCTTTGTCTCGCACTCGAGCGTATTCACAAGAGGCGCTTTACAAGCGGTCCTCGCACTTCGCAGGCCCCTCGACGATTCATCACGTCCTGTAGTTAAGACTCCTCGAAGCGCATTTAGGGGCCGTCCTAGGAAAGGGAACGGTGAAAAATTCCACGAACACTGCGGTTTATGTAAATGTCGCAGTACTCCTGTGGAATCTGTCACTTTTGCATCAACGCAAGTCTTCGTAGAGATTTGACTATACGAAAGGAAATTCCTCGTCTGTAAAGAATACCAGCTGTAAGAATACTTTAACCTAATGTATTTGCTAACTTTACGCTAAACGAAGATAGACAAAGAGAGAGAGAGAGAGAGAGAGAAAGAGAGATAGGTATCTTCTTCAATGAGTACTGCAGAGGTTTCCTTAGCGGTACGCCTAAGATTCAAAATGCATGCGGCCCGTGCTTCGGCTTTCGTTAACTTTTCTAAAGGTACACTTCGCTCGTGTTCACCAGGGCGGGTGGTTCTAAGTTCACGTAATAAAATGATGCAAGATTCTTTGTGCTTGCACGTGTATACAAAAATTGAGTGAGCGCTATGGGCTACGTTGGTTCGTTTATCAGGTCAAGCTCTAATAAAAACATTTATCAGACGAGTATCGGTTCTAGCCGTCTCTCTCGATGTCCAACTCTTCCATGTCTCTTCCGCTTCACGAGACTTTTCCATTAACGTTACCTGAATCTTCAACTATAAGGAGGACGACGACGAAGTGTGTATCTTGCCGAACGCTGCTCATTTCGTTTGGCATTGTATTTGTGAATTTTCGCAATTTCCGGGGATCATCGCTCTCCTGCGTGCAGCGATGGATCCTGACCCCACCGTACGCAGTCCGGACTTGGCGTCGCCTGCGACGTCAACCTCAAGGAAGCGCAACAGCCGAGATGACGACACCACCAGTGACAGCACTGAACTGTACACGGCGAGTAGTGAAGACAGCGACGACAATTTCATCCCCGCAGTGAAGCGCAAAGCTAAACGGCGAATGGTCGGTGCGTCTTCGCCAGCTAGCATCTCTACCGTGAAGGCTGCCTGCAGTCGTAAACGCCATACCATACTCTTTGTTCCTGTTGACTCTTCGGTCAACCTGAAGAACATAAACAGGCAAGTGATATCGGCACGACTCGAAGCTATCGTACCAAATGAGATACAAGATATTAGACTCAACCCACGGAAGAACATCTTGGCCATAGACGTTGAGCACCCGGCTGCGCTACATACCTTGCGAAATGTTACGGAGCTTGGAGACATCAGACTCAGTGCTTACATCCCGCAGGATAGCGACACGACGACGGGCGTCATTTATGACGTCGACGTTTCTATACCTAATGCAGATCTTCCTGTGCTGATAAAGCCAGCTACTGAGGCCACGGACATATTGCAAGTATGCCGGCTTGGCAACTCCCGTTGCATCAAGGTGAACTTCAGAGGCGATTGCATCCCATCGCACGTGAAGGTTGGTCACTTTCGTCACGTTGTGCGACCCTACATTCCAAGGCCTCTGCAGTGCCACAAATGTCTCAAACTGGGCCATGTTAGTGGCGTGTGTAACAACAAGCCAGCATGCCCACGTTGCGCCGAACCCCACAAAGCAGAGGCCTGCAAAGCAATTCTCCTAAAATGCAGCAACTGCAGCGGAAACCATGACGCCTCATCGAAAGACTGCCCAGTACTCAAGAAGGAGAGGAGCATTCTGAGGCAAATGGTGAAGGACGGATCCTCACGAAAGGAAGCAGTAACGGTTGTACAAAGACGGCGTTCCCGTCGACGACGGTGCTCGAAGAAAAGAAAAAGCAGTCATCTGCCAAATGTGCCTTCACCTACGCCGCCACCGCCACCACCGCCGCCGCCACGACCACAGCGACCGCCCCCGCCCCCGCCGCCAGGTGTGATTCGTCCAGAGGTGCAGAAAGACACTGAGGCGCAAAAGAGAGCATCCGACACTGATTGGCCTGCTTTACCGCGGGCACACGTGCCTACGGAACCAAAGCATCCACAGTCGACAACGGCTACATCAACAACAGGCAGTCTATCCGCCCAAGAGGTCCAGGTTTTTTCTGTCCTGAGGTCGCTGATGAGTGTTATCCGCACTCTCCTGGCTAGTCTGCAGATACCTGCCGCTAAATGCGCACTGCAAGTCTTGGACACACTCGAACCAGTACTTGCCGGCTTGCAGTAACAAGATGGCACACCATACAACACATCCGCCTTTCCGAGAACAAGTCAAGGGCGCTTCCATAATTCAGTGGAACGCCAGAGGTCTGCAGTCAAAAATGCCTGAATTTAGACAGTTCGTTTTTGAGAACAAGTTCCCCATCATCGTCATTTGTGAACCACATCTTTCAAAAATAGCTCGACTGTCGGGCTATGAATCATTTGTTTCTTCGTTATGCATTGAGCGAAGTCAAGTTGCGGTGTACATCCGTAAAGAGCTCACGTATGTTCGCCAATGTGTGTCTACATGTCAAAAAGAAGAAGTTGTCGTTCACACTGATAGGCGCATATATACCTCCGTCGCGTCGCCTTGATCAGCAGATCCTAAATGATATATTTGCAACGACTCCAGCACCTTGGATATTAATGGGCGACTTTAACGCCCATCATCCACTGTGGGGAAGCGTCAGGACAAATCGAAGAGGCACGAGCCTTGTTGATCTTGCATCACAGCATGGACTTCAGGTGCTGAACGACGGCAGCCCGACTTATCTCCGAGGAGTAGCTTACAGTAGCTGCCTGGACTTGACATTAGTGTCGCATAGTATTGTCATGAAAGTTCAATGGTTCACAGATATTGAAACTCACGGCAGTGACCATATTCCCACGTACGTGACAGTAAGAGGCCTGGGCGGTTCTCCTTCTCCTGGGCACTCAAGACGTATTGACTGGGAAGCGTATCAGATATCAGTGGAGGACAAGTGCATGCACGAACCGCCGGAATCAATTGAAGAAGTGATTCGTAATGCGATGGAGACTTCCACGAAGATGTGCTTGAAAACATCGAGACGTACAGCACTCGACCAAGAGTTGGAGCAACTTCGAGCTATCCGCCGGCGTGCCGAAAGACGATATAGACGCACGAAATCCATCTATGACCTCAGAGAATTCAGACGCATTCAGAAGAAAATCCAGCGTCGTATGCACAAACTACAGGAACAACGATGGAAGAGCTTCTGTAGCTCGCTGGATCCCCGCAAGCCTTTGTCCCCCGTATGGAGGACTCTTCAAGGCATTCACTCACATCCGCAACAGCGTCATCCCTTCGCAGCGCTGGCACTACATCAACGTCGCTCACAGCTTGAGGTCTCTGGTGAATTTTGTGCCAAGATCGCTGGGGACATTGCTATACCAACCGACCTGTTACCACATGACGTTCCGGTTGCACGAGATCAGCAAATGGAGGTTCCATTCTCTATGGAAGAACTTCATGCAGCACTGAACACGTGCGGGCGCTCGTCGTCCCCAGGTCCAGATGGAGTGACCTATGCTGCCTTACGTCACCTGGGTCCGAAGGCACAACGCTGTCTCCTGGACATATTCAATCAATCTTGGCATGATGGCGAAGTCCCCGACGAGTGGAAGTGCAGCCGACTGGTGCCTTTGTTGAAGCCCGGAAAGTCTCCGCTGGATTTGGCATCATACCGGCCCATCGCACTAGCAAGCTGCGTCGGCAAGGTCATGGAGAGGATGCTGCTGACAGGCATGGAATGGTACCTCGAACATTATAACATCTATCCTGATGCTATGGCTGGCTTTCGACGGGGTCGATCTTCAATCGACAGCGTCATTGACTTGGTGACCTCCGTTCAGCAGCAGAAAGCTAAGAAACGGCTGTCGGTAGCACTGTTCTTAGACGTGAAAGGTGCCTATGACAACGTGACCCACGAGGCCGTTCTCGAAGCTCTCGAAGCAGCAGAACTTGGAGGTCACGTCTTTCGATGGGTAAGAAGCTACCTCACAAAGAGATCCATGTTCGTCGTAACAGAAGATGGGCCTACGAATAAGCATTTCACAAGTCGTGGGGTGCCACAAGGTGGCGTGCTGAGCCCGACTCTTTTCAACCTAGTTCTGGTGGGGCTCACCGAAACGCTGCCACAGACGGCTAATATATCTCTCTACGCTGACGATATCTGCATCTGGGCGTCCGGCGTGACACGGCCTCAAGTGCGCGCAAGAATACAGAAGGCGGCAACATTGACATCTGCATACCTTCGCCAGCAAGGTTTGACTATCGCTACAGAAAAATGTGCAGCAGTGGCATTTACACGCAAACCGATGTCTTTCTACCCAGTGTGCATTGAAGGCCAATCAATTGCTTATAAAAGCAGCCATAGATTCCTAGGTGTCATTGTGGATCGCGACCTAACCTGGAGTCCCCATGTCGCACATCTGAAGAGAAAACTGATATGCATTGAGAACATATTTAGGTTCGTTGCCGGAAAATCATGGGGACCATCCGTGCATTCAATGCTGCAGCTTTATACAGCCCTCTTTCTCGGATTTCTACGGTACAGCCTTCCTGCCCTGTCCAACACTTGCAAGACTAACATCCGTGCACTACAGAGCGTGCAAGCCCAAGCACTTCGGACATGTCTTGGCCTTCCAAGATGCTCATCGACAGTTGCAACTATCGCTATCGCACAAGAACAGCCGGTCGCAACTCATATCATCGTTGAGACGCTGAGAGCGTACATACGGCATTTGTCACGGCTACCGTCACATCATTTAGCGTGTTTGCCAGCGCGGAGGCCCCATGCTTCATTCTGCGGTATTGTGACCAAACACTACGACATATTACCACCTGGCTTCAAACCTGCGATGCGTCCGGCATCTGCGTTGTGGACTCTGCATCAACCTGACGTGTGCTTATCGGTTCCTGGAATCGTTAAGAAGTCACGCATGTCACCGCTAGCCCTGAAGCAGTTGTCTTTGCGTCTATTGGAAGAAACCTACATTGATCGCAAGCATGTTTACACCGATGGCTCCACTAATTCCAACAGCTCTACCGGAGCGGTGGTTGTTCCATCTGATGACGTACTGTTACAGTTCAAGTTTTCTCACATCACGACGTCGACAGCCGCAGAGCTCGCAGCGCTTCAAGGTGCGGTCAAGTACATCCTACAGCAGCCACCTAATCGATGGGCCATCATTTGCGACTCCAGGTCAGCCTTACAAACACTACGGTTTGCTTTAAGACACGGATTACACGAACAATCCGTGTACGAGATAAGGCACGACTACCACCAAGCACTAGAGGAAGAACATGATATTATATTTCAATGGTTGCCGAGTCATTGCGGAATTGTCGGCAATGATCGCGCGGATGAAGCTGCACGATCGGCTCATGACCAAGATCTGCGGACACCCACACCACTCTTGAGAACAGACGCCGCGTGGCGACTACAATCACTTGCACGCCGTATCACTCTTCTGCAATGGAATACGCCGGGTTTTTCCAACGCGCGCCTGTATTCGATTGACCCAAATTTGCAACTTCGTTTGCCATCGGGGCTCTCAAGACGCGATGCAACTTTGCTGTGCCGCATGTGGTTGGGCGTGGCATTTACGAATGCGTATTCGTGTCTCATTGGAATGGCCAGCAGTGCGACATGCAACATTTGCGCCTGCGAGGAGACGCTTGAACACATTCTATGCCACTGCCCATCATACCACGCTCAACGACGTAGTATGGAAGCCAAGCTCCGTCACCTGGACTCAAGACCGCTGACAGAAAAGAAGATCTTGGGACCTTGGCCTACGGTCTCGCATACGCGCAAGGCCACGAAAGCCCTCTTGTGCTTCTTGAGGACCACCGGACTTCACGAGCGCCTGTGAACTAACAGCGCGAGTTCGTGTTGTGTAGTTCATCCATCCCTTTCTTACTCTTCTTCTTTCTTCTTTACCCTTTCTTTTCTATTATTTCCCCTTCCGCCACCCCACGTGTAGGGTAGCCAACCGAGCCAAAGCTTGGTTAACCTCCCTGCCTTTCCTCTTCGTATCTCTCTCTTTCAACTATAACTTGATTATTAGAAACGATCTGACAAGCCAGAACTCTAGCTTTTTAATGATGTTTCTTGACAACGTCGCAAGGATAGCTTCGTCTCACTTTCACTTTCCACTTCAGGAATGCTTCGATTGCATTTATAAGTGAGGTGATCTGTAATAAATTGAGCCAATGTCTCCTTAATGTTCTTCATAGGTATCTTTTCTTCCCCTTTTTTTCTTCTTAATTTTTTATAACATCTCTTATCAATCATATGTTATTCCCAATACCTCCTTCCCTAGCACAGGGTAGCCGGCCGGTCTGAGAACTGGCTAAGCTCCCTGTCCTTCCGTCCATTTCTTCCTCCTCATCCTCCTCCTCCAAATCACGAGCATCAACTGCGGCTAAGTGAACGAAAAATAGACCATGCAGCTTACTGGCGCGTATTTGCTGCAGCTTTTTCCAGATTTTTGTGGAAGTTTTTGTGACGTCTTTCGCAACTCAATTGCGAGGAGGGATTTTGAGAACAGCTCTCCCATTCGGAGAACAGTTCTCTCTTTTTTTTCCATCCGGAGAACAGTTCTAGTCTTTAAAGAGTTTATTTCTTATACGGACTTCGCTAACTTGGTAAATATAAATGGTTTTCCCTTGGGTTGAAAGATATACCTAATGGGCTCAACTTTTTACTGCGTACACCGCATGACTTTTATTCAATGCGGCTTGAAGAACTTTGATGGTACGTTCCTCAGGATTATTATGTGCATGCCCTACTTTAGAGCTACTGTTGAAAACTCTGCGCCGTTAGCGCTTTCTGTGTAGGTTAGCGGTCATAGCATCAGCTATTCAGTGTCGCGGTGCTTTTTTGCGTTATATGCTGCCGTACTAGAGACGTTTCGAAACACAGGTTCCAGGTTTAGGGGGCGCTGTCGGCGAGGCACACACACACACACACACACACAAACACACACACACACACACACACACACACACACACACACACGCACGCACGCACGCACACACACACACACACACACACACACACACACACACACACACACACACACACACACACACACACACACACAAACCGGGCTTTTGGGCCGTAAAACGCAATAATTACAATTATCTTTAATTTATGGAGCGTGTTCGGAAAACTAGAGTCGCCCAGTTCAAGCGCCGAATACGACGACGAATGCGCCTTGTCCTACAGTGCTGTCCCACACTTAATGTTAACGTATACCACATCTGGGCAGCAGTTTGGACAAGCTGTTTCCCAGCCCATGTATATAGAGCGGCTGGTTTCGCTAGGGAAGAGATCCTAGCACGCCCACTGTTCCATTACTCCTCCTCTGCTTCCTAATCCCGTAACTATACATTTTAGGATAGAAAGGAACCGAACTACACCATCCGATCCATTCTGCGGACACACGCATTGAGACGCACATTGCATGAGTGCCATTACTTCACAGTCTCCAAGGACAGCTCGGAGCACGTCCTGTTTTACGGGAGAAATTAAAGATCCCCTTACGTTCACAACTTGTGCAAGAGGCCATTCCACTATGTTGCGAATGCGCCGTTGTTTATGTTTCCCCGCGCTCCATCGTTTAACTCCCGTAATTTATCGACAATGTTCGTATCGTATTCCTCTCGCTTTCTTTTCTCCCTCCGCTATCGATGGTGATAGGGAACCTTGCAATTTCCTTTCAGATCTAAGTTCTCGGTCGACTCGCGTCGTACTCTTCGCGAAAGACATTTCCTACAAATGCCGGATACTTCTGCGTCCCTGTTTGGCCTTAACGACTGGGTCGTAATGCGAGCAGATGCGTCGGGGACTATAGCCGTCGGTGGTAATTAAGAATGGAAGCCCTACGTTTGCCGAGTACGAGGATGCACGGAAGGTTTCCAGGCTTGGCGTTCCGCTTTGCGTACGTGAACATAGGCACTCGGTACTTCAAATGGGAAACCACTTGCACTGTTCCCTGCTGTATTTCGGGTTCGGCTCGAGAATTATCCTCGGCGTTTTGACACTTGCACTGCGTTGGGCTTTAATTTTCTCTGAAGCACGTACATATGGTAACATGATTAATATGGTGCTAGCTATGATTGCGTACGTTTGGGTTCTCGGCGTGCTCGCCTCTCTTACAATGTATTCTCGGTGAGTGTGCGAGTCTGTATGCAGTTACAATACAGATAAAAGCTTGCCTTTACGGTACAGAACACCTTTACTAAGAACTAAAAAAAAACACGGAAAATAATACACGACAAATAACCTTTCGCTGGCATGTCCATCAATTCTAATTCTATCATCCTCATTATGTAATCTGGGCTATTATTTGTCGCAAGCTAACAATGCACGAAGTTCATGTAGGGGCTACCTGGTTTCTACGTATTTTCGTCTCAGTGCTACCAATGCAGTAATCTGCGCGTAATGGATTAACACAGTCCAAAATAATCCTGACCTTTGACGCAGTTGGTGCAAATAATGTATCTGGACCATTTTTTTTTAAATCGAAGACTTCTTCCCAAATTACCGAAACACGTTGGCGTGGACTTTCTTTTAATAGAAGTTCTCGGATGACTGTACGTTTTTCATATTTAGGTCGACCAGCTTGTCTTTTTCATTCTTTTTTTTTGACAGAAGAACAGAAAAATAGAACAGCCAACACAGCGAATGGGTGTTGTCTCCTTCGTCATTACAATGGCGCAGTCGTCGAACACGGAGCCTTAAGGCAGAAACCGCCTGTGCTCGTCCGTCTAAGGCTTTGCGGAGTCGCCATTCAAGGAATGCCGTCCACGCTTCCTAGGGCATGGAAACAGCAAGCCTGCCGCCGCAGGAAGCACAGTTCAATGGGGTTTGCGTTCAAGCCTGCTCGGCGCCCGCTTGCCATGCTTGCCACACCTACAGTGAAGGCGCCGGAAGAGCCGAAGCCATCCATCGCTGTGCTCGCTGACGAAGGTCGTGAGCGGCGGGGCATAAACCCGGCGTTGAAGGTACCCGCAGCAGCCACTCCAACGATAGCTTCGCAGGATGTCCCGCGGCAGACACGACCAGCCGTGAGCTGTGTTCTCCTCCACAGATGGGAGAAGCTACGTGCATGGCTACTCTCCACATCAGACAAAAAGACCACCCACAAGCCACAGCAGTTGGCGATGCCACGTCCAAGCTCGCCAGTGCTTGAGCACATGGAGAGGCCAGATATTCTCGTACTTGATATGCGCCTCACTCAGATAAGGAAACAAAAAATCGCAGCATATCCACGTGGTAAATGATGATGAGTGGGGCGAAGCTCCGGAGAAAATCATCGGTAAACTGTGAATCTTCCGTGTAATGCTCCATCAATCATGATATAAAGAGTGAGAAACACTGTGTGCATATTACGAACATCAAACTTTTATTTTTCTTAATTAGATTATGCTTGACTTGCGTTGTCCCTTCATTGGCACGGCTTTATGGTCCGTGAAATCAAGGGATAGCGGTTCCTGTACGGGTTGCAATTGGAAATTTGAAAATACTAGGTCTATACACGTCTCGGATGGTCGTTGGTTTCATATGATCAAAGGACGTCCACGTGAGAGCATATTTGGCTGCCATATGTTGTATTAACCACTCATTGTTCTTTTCGGTAATATCGACATTCAGGTCACCAACTAACACAAATGATCTATTCTTGTACTTGTCATAATTACACAATGCCGTGTCAATGAATGTCTTGATATTCCCACTCGACAAATTGGGGGCAAGGTACATGGTCATGATGATGCATCCATCAAAATCGATGGCAGCATATTCACCGTTGTGGCTCTGTGTCGTTGGTAGTAATTTCAGATCCTGTGCCTTTTCTGTTTGTTTGACGTATACGGCCACATCACCTGCAGGACGCTCTGCATCATCGATACACACGAATGGAACGTATCCTTTGATATACGGTATTTCGGCGTTCCACGTCTCGGTAAGACAGAGAACGTACACCGCAGTAAGTATGGGGTCCCGTTCCACATTGTCTACGTGGGCATGCAAAGTTCCAACGAAAGCAGTTTGCTTTCAACCATTTTGTTGTTGTTGTTCCTCAGACATATTTTATTTACATTCCTCCTTGCTTCTTCTACCTCTTCTTCTAGCCTCTTCTTTTCCGCCTTCTCCAACCAAGTCCTTTGGTTCCTTCGGAACTATACTAAAACTAGCACCATCTAGCGATATTATATGCAAATATATATATATATATATATATATATATATATATATATATATATATATATATATATATATATATATATATATAGATATATATATATATATATATATATATATATATATAATATGGAGCGAGCGCCACCAATGCCATCTAGTGAGCACTTCACGAACTAGAGGTGGCTACTACAAACAAACAAACGGAGGATGGACAGACCCACGGCCAGGGTGTCGGAACGAAATGTTTTTCGTTTCGGTTTTAGTTTCGTTCCACCGCAAAAAGTTCCGTTCCGTTTCTGTTCCGGAACGAAAAAAAAATGTTCCGTAACGGTTCGTAACGTTTTTTTTTATTCCAAAATTTGAAGTTGAGGTAATAACAAAGAACATTGGATTTGTCATGTAGTTACTTGCCCTCCTCTTAAAAATGTGGGACAAGGGTATAAAACACGCTCTTCGGAGGAACGGAAGTAACTGTACCACGAATTCCTACCAACTAGCACAAACCAGTATTAATTTCAAAGTCATAGTATTTATTTTCTCAAAAGACAAACACGAATTTTTTAGTAGGCTCATTGCTTTGTGTCAAGGGAGTGAGCACGATCTCAGAAGCAGCACGTCATTGAGTGTACTCTCTGATGTGCGAGACCGGTGTTCTGATAAAAAGATCGCCAGGCCTGCGCGGAACACGCCGCACAGTCACAGCAAAAGCTGGAAGAGCGGACTTTGTAGAGCTCGTAGGAGAGTCTCTTGCAGGGGCGTAGCCAGGGGGGGGGGGGGTTGGGGGGGGGGGTTCAACCCCCCCCCCCCCCGAAATTTTTCAATTTTGCTTGCGTATATATACACGCACGCATACAAACGCACGCGCGAACAAACATAAAGTATGGTTGAACCCCCCCCCCCCCCGAAAAAAATTTCTGGCTACGCCCCTGGTCTCTTGGGGTAATAATACAAGTACACATGCAAAGTACCTACTATGCCATAAAGCATCCCAATTTTTCTGAAGTGGAGAAGTTCCCACTATGCCATTTTCCGCCATTCTTCGAAGTCTCGTGGTACACGCTACACATATGTAAGACATTATGTGAACTTTGTGCTGTGGCTGACGACGATGAAGAATTATGGCTGAGCACTTTGCAGTGGGTGGGAAGCAGCGTTGCGGAATGGGCGCCTACATTCCATTTCAATTCCATTGCGGGGAATTAGAACTTGCCGCAATTCCATTCCTTTCAATTCCTCGGAATGAAAAAACATAGCCCATTCGCACTCTGGGAACGGCCGGGCAGTTCAATTCCAATCCTGCAATTCTTCTTATACTAAAAATCTGTAATTTTTTCTTATATCAGCGATAGCGGTCACGGACACCGGCGGCGGCGGACAACTATGGCGCCAAAATCAGCTGTTGTGATCTCATAACAGCTTTTGCTGTAACAAACTTCAGCGCCGACAATGCCCTCTCTATGATGGCCTGCGTGACAGGCACGCAAGAGTCCACTTGCGTTAATATAAACATCTCTGGTTGCCACTGTTTTTTGCACAATTTCAACATATCTTTGCTTTGGAATTCCTGCCTGAGGTACGCGCTAATACTGTGCCCTGAGATATGCTCAGAATGCATGAGCTCAGTTGCTCCGGATTGGGAAGTTTTCTCGTGAACCGAAAACCGATTGAAAAAATTTCGGTTTCACTCCGGAACGAAATAATATATAAAGTTTCGGTTACGTTTTCGTTCCGGTCGAAAATATCGTTTTTTTTTTTCGTTTTTCGTTTTCGGTTTTCGTTCCGATCCGACACCCTGCCCACGGCATAACGAGCTTCGCCCCTAAAAAAAATGGACACCCGTTACTCGGCAGCCCGGTACGTTCCACCTAGATCGTGCGGTGGGAGTAAGTCGATGGGATTTGGTCCGTCAGCTGCAAAGCTGCGGAGACGCGCGCAAGGACAAAACAGACGGTCTCTCTGCGGTCACAACACATCAGTGCTGTCATCTACCGTTCATTGTGGACCTCCTACAGTGCGTCCATAAATGCGACGAGAAAAGCGACAGCGGCAGCTACGACCTTCCCTCAATAACCAGTGCCGACCGCCGGAAACATCTGCACTCCAACATACCCAGTCGCAGCTGAACCGATATCTGTGCAGACCACCAAGGAGCAGTCGATTTCGCCCGCCAGAAACGTTTCGGCAGCTCGTGATGCTACGTCGCAGTCGTGGCCGAGCGTAAGGACGACAGCGCCGCTGGCGCACGGGCGCGCGCTAGACTTCTGCGAAGACGAGACAGAAGAAGAGAGAAATAGAACAGCCAGCCCAGCGAAAGGGTGTTGTGTCTCCTTCGTCATTACAAGACTTCGGAACAGATAACCTATTTGCCCCATATTAAGTAAACTTTTTAAGTTCTACGCTGTCTAATTTTCTGCTTCTCTCTCCACTTTCCGAAAAAACATTGTGTTGGAATGACGACGTGAATTTCAATAACTCAGTCCGCCACGCTGGAACAGTGGTTACGCTGCTCGGCTGCTGACCCGAAGGTCGCGGGTTCAATCCCGTCTGCGGCGGTCGTATTTAGATGGAGGCAAAATACTAGGGTCAGTGCACGTGAAAGAACACCATATGGTCGAAATTTCCGGCGCACTCCACTACGGCGCCTCTCATAGTCATATCGTGGTTTTGGGACGTAAGACTCCACATATTATTATAACTGAAAAAAGTGAGAAACCGAAGCTGCTCGGCTGGTTGGTATGACCTTCAAGGAGAACGTTTTTTTTTCTGTGAGTATAACAAATGAATTCCACCACTTGGTCCTTCCTGACATAATACTCTTAAATAGGTCACTATCTCGTAACCGATATGTTAATCATAGTTTGTGGGCGCAAATTGGCAGTCAAATGTGAAATTGCTGTGTCAGCCAAATGTGAACTAGCTTGTGGCTTCTGCGAGTGCTTTTAGTTCCAATAAAAGCAATGTTTAAGACATAAGAAAGCGGTTAGTGCGCGTTAGTTCAAAGCCCTTATTTTCACCCAGAAACTACGTGAATTAAACCTTACAATCTATCTACTAGACAACGTTCCGGGTAAGGCAGTTTGAAGCATGACTGTGGGCGTTGTCTTAAGCCAAAAAAAGAAAGATGTTCGGCAGTGGTCGCGTGATAGATCAACAGTCTCTCCCGTATAACATTATGTACAAGTTGAGCAGACGTACACACAAAAATAGTTTTGTCATTTCTTGAGCAGTCTGGAAAGAAAGTAAAAAACATCTGCATGTAAATGCGGCACCATCGATACAAGGTGAAAGGAAGTGCGTCGGTCACCGGAAAAGACTGACACAATCTCTTTCAGAGGCCTGACACCCGCGTAGCCAGGCCGTAAATAAAGAGGTAGCCACTAAATTCCCGAAGAATAAGTCGCTACCTACCGCCTCATTCCTCCTCTACCCACAAAAGCGCCGTCGATGCGGGCCGTATAGAAGAAGCTTGTAGCGAGCCGCACCCTGGCAGTTTCATGCAATGTTGTCTGTGCTATAAGACAGTGGAAAAGCAAAACCCGTTCTACTGCAGCACTGTGAGTTCACGTTGTTAGAGCCCTGCACTGGGCCGCAATAGCTGATAACTTTATGTTCGCAAGTGCCTTAAAGTTATGTAATTCAAGATGCTTCAAAACGGCCCGGTTCTTAGGTGCTGCCATCGTAATATCAGGTGCAAAACTAGCCCGCAATGTGACTGCTGTTTTGTACATGACCTCGTCTCTTTCTTATCATGAAGAAAATCTTTCGCACTGAAAATTAAGCATGTACGCTGATGTGGCGGTTAAAGCTTTCAAATCGACATATGGCAGCGAAATATTGGTAGCACCGAAATACACCCGATAAGAAAAGCCTTTAAAGAGCTAATATAGAGTGTTTTATGAGAAAGCAAGCACAAATTTATGCATTCGTTTGTAACATGGTGTGTTTTGCTAAAGATTATTCGATGCTTTTTTGGTACAACAGTATGACCATGCCCCCGTGAATAGTTACCATAACTATCGCTTAAAAGCGCGGAGGTTGTCTATTCGTTTTGCGACACTGCGTATTTCCTTATTGAGGTTGATAGGTTCTAGGTGTTCAACTAAAAAATACACTTTTTTAATGATATGCACCTAATATATTTTCCTACGATAGTATGGTTTCAATTCGTGTGTTGCATGTACAGTATTTGCGATTTCAACGAAACGAAAAAAGTGTTAGTTAAAACGTGAAGCACGCTGTCTGGTCGTGTTTATTCTTTTTGAACGATTTCTTCTTACAGTATTTGGCCGCTGAAATTGTCTTTCCGTGGAGTAATCCGCGTCGTGAACAAAATGTGTATGTACAGACATATTTCTCTGTCTCGCGATAAACGAAAGAAGGAGAAGTTTCCAGGGGCTCGTTTCTTTGTCAGTCACAACCAAGTGAATCCGACAAACAATTATAGGGCAAGGGAAGCGTAGGCGACATTAACTGGTGTTTTTTTTAACTCTATTGTAGTAATTATGGCGTGATTGTAAAAACTGCGCTACAGTTACTGCGAAATACAAAGTTAGGGGGGAGACACTAAACGAAGTGGACACTACTATTATGGCGTAAATTGAAATGAATGAAAGTGGACCAAGAATCTCCCTTTCTGTTGGTGTGATCCGAACCCACAACCTTCAACCTACCTTGTGATAGACAACGCTATGCGGCCGGCAAGCAAGCACTCCTCTAGTTGCACGGTACTACGGTGACGTACTTCGTGCGCAGTCAGCGAGCAGAATGGCAGCCCAAGCGCGGTGGATTAGTGTGTCTGCCAGACGCAACTGTTCCTGTCGCAGCAGCGCGGCTCTTGCGTCTATGGCTCCCGCTGTGACCCGGCAGGCTTCACTTCCGTGCCGTTTTTTTTTTTTTTTTTGCATTCGCGGACAGCACATATACGCTGCTTGCTTCGCTTTACAAGCCCATGCCTTATACCAGCCTGTTCTTGCTATTTTGTGCCGGGCCACGCGCTTCATGTCAAGTGCTTATGTTGCTTGCAGCCGCGCTATAAAAGGTTGCGCTGCATCCCCGGATTTGCAGCTCCTGCAAAGCAGAGTCACTTAAGAGCTCTCAGGAGCCTGCGTGCCCTGATTGGGTTAGCGAGTGGAGGGATTTGCCACGTTGAGTCAAGTGCCGTTCGGTGCCCCTTTAAATATATTGTTCTCCCATTTCTTTGTCTTTGTATCTTCAATATTACTTTCTCTCTCAGAGACGAATAGCTTTAAGAACACTTCATTAAAAGCTGAAGTTTGTGCTCGGGAAGCATTGTTCTAGAAGCTGAAGTGTAATAAAGATAATACAGCACCAATCCTCTTTAAGTAGATCATACGTGCGGGCCAGCATAATCTGGTTTTTATAAAATTTCTTTTCAGTAGATATATTGTCTTGACCGCTGCTGGGTCACTCCAGAGGTCGACAGTAGTATAACTCTGGATTTGGCAGCTCTTAAATATCTATCGGCTCTTTAGCATGTTGTCAAAAAAAAGTCAGAGGCGATGAAACGTTTATTTGTTTGCTTTTACGGCAGCGAGGAGGCCCTGCAGATTTGTTAATCTCTGCGAAAAACTTTGACAACGCTTCTTGACCTTAGGCGGAATTTCTGACTGTGTTTTGATGCGCTCGTTTCTACCGCTGTTTCATACTAAGCTTGATCGTCAGCCCGCCCCCACCTCCCCTTCCCACCCCCACGCCTAAACATAGGGACGACGGAATGTGACCTCTCACGTTTTGTATGCGTATTAGAAAAACTTTGCTCCCCGTGTATTGTAATGCATTTTTTTTTCACACCGGAATTCTCTGAACCTCACAGTATGACAAAGAAAGGCTCTAGAGTCATCCATCATTCTTCTTCTTTGCCATTTTTCTTGGTGACGGGTTCCAGGCAAAGAAGGCTGAATGACGTGACACAAAAAGAGAGGCCCTGCAGCCTCTAGATGACAGCAACAAAAAAGAAATTCATCTTTGCTTAACGTCTCAAATAAAGAAGTGAATAAACATTGCAGAAAAGGAGGGGTCGCCTCACGGCACTGATAACACACTGCCAGAAATAGGCAATTGAGAAAAGTTTGACACCTAAGGCAGAAAATAGAACCGATTCAAAGCGATGCTAGTTCAAGAATAACAACGACATTTATGATTTACAGTCGAAACCCGCGATAACGAAATCCCGAGAGAACGAAATTCTCACCGCAACGACATATTTTCGGAGCACCGGCGAACGCCCATAGGAGTCAATGCATTTCGTAACTCGCGACTACGAAAGATATTCATACCGCAGTCCCTGATTAACGAAATTTTTGAAACACGAATGCGCAAATAATCTACTCTCGCAACACTAACTACATTTGAAAACTGCTGAAATGCATTCATGCTACACTTAAATTGTGCAAAACTATCGCTACAGCGCACTTGAGAAGCAGCCGCCATCATTGTTTACAAAAAAACAAAGCTGGCGACAACAATCATGATGATGGCTTGCCGAAACACCTGCTCGTTATCGCGGACTACGTAGCCAAATCCACATTCCTCATGGAGTTTCGTTCGTTGGCTTGGCTCTGTGCTTGGCTTTGTCGGCTTTGCGCGCACATTGTAGCGTGTATGGAGCCATTTGTGGAGCGTTTGCTTGGTCGCTTGGTGCAACGTGAACTGTGTGTTGCGATTGCTTTCTCCAACGAAAAAGCGGAAGTTCATCACGCTGGAAGATAAGGCTGCAATCATCAGTGAGGTGGAAAAGGGCAGGAAAAAATGGACATCGCCGAAGAATTCGGCGTTGCGTGCAGCTCGCTGTCCACGATTCTGCGCTGATCCGCACTGATCCAGCGGAGCCGGAACAAGGTTCACCTGTAGGTGCACTTGATGACGGTACCGGTGACAGCGCAGTGCCGCCGTCACTGACAAGTGCATGGGGCAAACTTTGTGCCGTGGCAAACGGGATTCCCAATCGAGAGGTATGAAATTGCTGCATGGTAAGGCCCGCCAAAGCAAACTTAATGAATTTAGGAAATAAAATGTTGTTTTTTGTAAATTGCATGTCTTTTCTGCCGCATTCTCGCGCCAACGAAATTCTCGCAAGAGCGAAATTTTGTGCTTTCCCCGCCGATTTCGTTATTGTGGGTTTCAACTGTATACAAAAATATACACCGTGGGCTATCGTACTCTCAAGCTTCAGTTAAACCCCGTAGTTTGCAAATAACACAGCTTCTTTTTTATATAATTTATCTACTTCAATGAATACATATAATGAATGAATGAATGAATGAATGAATGAACAAAGAAATCAACGAAGAGACTTAGACACATATGTGTAGTCTTTATTCTTGGTTTTTTTTTTTTTAAATAGCCTTTACCTTTAGTACAATCTCTCGTCGTAAGAATTAGTCTCAAATTATGTCTTTATAAGGCATCTAAGAGCTGATCTTTAAGATATGTTCTTTATTAACTTTTGATGTATTTGTTGCAAAGTTATATTGCAGGCTATAAGGGTGCCGTGTTAACAGCCTTTCCATGGCTATAGGATCTGTTGCATCACATTGTTCTCCTTAATCTCATTTAAAAAAGAAAGCGTACAGAAAAGAAAGAGAGTGAGATAAGAAATTACCAGATGCTGCTTTTCAAAAAGATTCGGCGGGCTTTGTGCTCACCAGCAGAGGAAGACGACCCACACGAAAAGTTTAAAGATACGCTAGACACGTTTAAGAAGGGTTTAACGTACGCGAAAAACTTCAAAGGGCAAGAAATTAGTCGGCCCATGCCGCTGGAGATAGCGCTATGCCAAGAGAACAGGGGCGCAACGCGTACTCTCATTGCATCTACTAAGAAGCAGTAAAATGTGTGAGTCGCAGGGAGGAAAAGCTTGTTCCTCATTTATCGTCTGTAAGGGAGTCGCCAGTAAAAACTTGTTATGGGCGTACTTTGTTATCAAGCGTTGTGCTTATGTTATAGTTTCGCCTCATTACTTTTCTCTGTTTTCTTGCCTAGTAAGCACTTTCGTTAGATTGCCTAATTCAATTTATGGAAGCTTTACTCATCAGTAAATAGAGAGACCGGGATCACTTAGGGCAAACGCGAACTCTCACTATAGCGTGTGCGCAGAAATGTGCCTACCACACGCACATCATTGGCTGTGCTCCTTCCTACATCTCTTGTAAAGGATGCTGCGTTCCATTAATGGACTCGTAAAGCAAGCATTTGGCTAGACACTTTGCAATTTCTCTCTTGCTTACTGTTAGGGTCTTATCGTCAGTGATAGATTGCAGCACTGGGTAAAAGAAAACTGCGCAAGAGAAAAAAGAATTATGTATATATGCGAATATACAGGGCACCTCAGCTAAATTCAGCCACATATTAAAAATATACCAATATACTCTACGACGACATGACCAAATGCGTGTTACTGAATATTGCATAGAGTAAGTCACACTATTTTTGGTGTTGTACTTAATTATTTCATTACGCAAGGTTAATTAACCAACTTTTGAAGTAACGAAGCTGGGAGAATATGCCAATCAGAAAGTTACAGATTGGTTTGCAACACGCCCGATTACACACTTTCTAGCTTCTTTTTCTATGAAGTATCAGTGTTTTTCTGCTTACTGCTGGTGCCCGCGAAATACAAGTACCAAATAGCATGTAGGCATAGTTGTTGTATAAACATTGGCCTTTTCTCCACTAACCAGTCTTTAGAACTACAACAGGAGCAATACATGCAACTGGTCCAGGGGAATTTACTTGAACAAGGGGCGTGTTGCGTTAGGATGGTTATTACACACACGCGCTTAATACCGATGTTCTGTCAGGACACAGGAACATATTGGATACTTTTTACACAAAAGTCATTTGTTATGTGGTTGTGTTTTCTTTAAGAGAATAGTTGTTATTATTGTTCTGCAGTTATACTGGCAGATATACAAATCACAAGCGTAGATGGAAAAACTTTGGCGAAGCTTGCACCACGCAACGCTCGAAACAGCGAAACTGGTCGATTCTGAAATGTAATCTGGTTGCTTCTAGGTTGTTGCTGGGCTTTAGCTAGGTTAGTCACGACCCGGATGCCCAAACTCCAGAACCGAGCGTTCGCACCACACATAGATCTACGGGCACGTCGTCGTTGGCGTAGGGCTTCCATTCTCTTTCCTCCCTTTCTTTCCCTGCTTTTTTTAGATGCGAAGTATCTTATAGCGGAGTTCAATCCGGTGGTTGTGGTGGTGGTGGTGTGCGGCGTGACCGCCCTTACTGCGCATGCGCATCCCCTCTCCCCTCCCCCTCTCCACATCCCATCTCCCCTCCCCCTCTCCACTTTCTCTCTGCCATCCCCCTGTCCCATTTCCCCCTCTCCCATTTCCCCCTCTCCCCACCCCTCTCCCTTCCCCCTCTCCCCTCCCCCTTTCCACTGTTCCTCTGAAACGCGCGGGCTAGACATGCCGAAATTCTCTCCTGCGCAACGCCGCGATGAGCACCAGCGCATGCGCGTCCCCTCCCCCTCTCTCTCCTCTCCTACGCTGCCCCCCTCTCGCACGCCTGCCGACTGCGTTCCCCGCTCGCCCTGTGAGAATTAACGGCCACGCTAAGGGAAGACAAGACGCATGTAGCGTTCCTCTTCGCGTTCCACGACGCGAGGTCGGTAGCATGCCCAAAGAACGCTAACGGAACGCGATCGTGCAAGTGCTCCGGCTTCGCATCGCCTCATGGTCCCCTTTAGCGGGAAATGGTGTAATTTTTTTTCTTTGTCTTTCTTTCTCTTTATTTCTCTGTTGATCTTTCTATTTTTTTATCTCTTTCTCACTCTGCTTCCTTATCTCTCTTTCTGTCTTCCTATTTCTTTCTCTTTGTCTATCTTTCTCTGTCTTTTTATATTTTTGTCTTTATTCCCATTGATTATGTCTATTTTTTCTCTATCTTTCTTTCTATAGCGGTCTCTCTCTTTCTCACTGAACCAGTGGTGAGTTGTGAGATTTCCTCTTCACCCTCCTCCTCCTCACGCTCACTTTTCTTTTCCAGCCCTTGCCACACTATACTACACAAGGCTATGCTATGCTCTGCTAGTGTTCCTGGATAGCCGAGTGGTTAGGACTCTCCCCTTCGGATCGAGGGCACGGGGGTTCGAGTCCCGCCTCGTGAAGAATCTTTTTTCGGCAGGAATTTTCCTCTTTCTTTATATCTTTCTTTGGGTCTCTCTGTTTGTTTGTCTTTTTCTTTCCTTTCTTTTCTTCGCTCTCTCTCTGTACTCGTTCTCAGGGTTATTACAGGCCACGCCGTAGCGGTGAGTAAGCGGCATATGCCCTAATTCCGTAGCACATACCCGTTCAATGTTATGATAGTTTTCTGATAGGGCGCACATTACGGCTAGCTTAAACAGGTTCCCTGTTAAGAGAACAATGTGACAAAGGATGTGACAAAGCAATACTGATTCTCCGAACGAAATGCTTAATGTGTTAATTTACATGTCACGATGCAATAATGGCGCTCCGTATGTGTGTACTCTCCGTATTGTCCGTTGTCGTCGTCGCGCCTTACACTTCATATACGTGCTACACCCGCAGAGGTAAAAGAAACACGTTAAAAGATTCGGCAGATCCCACGCGCTGCGGTCTCATGCAAAGCAGTCAGCGAGTACTTCTATGCTGTATTTTATGGCTTTGAGCCAAGCGTTACGAGGTGGATCGACGTGTTTTTGTAAGTGCAGTAGCTACGTGCATATGGTGGGCTTACCAGGCAAGTCGACAACACCGGTGTTTAAAGGGTAACTTATGGTGCGACGTAATGTCAGCCCTCACGTTAGAGTATATACGTTAGTATTATCGAAACTAAGTGCACTTTATGTTGCAAATCATGTGAATATCGCACGTAACTATCGTTGATATATTCCGCCGGGGTAGAGCGATGCTTCAATATAGATTGCTGAATCATAGGAATACATATGTAATGTTTATTAGACTGCTATAAAAGTGGAGCCAACACTGTAACAACAGACGTCAATCTGATACGACGCCTGTATCGTACGACTACACATGCAGTGTATATTGCTTTCTTGTAAAACTAGATAGCCAGCACCACAATTCACGTTGCACCGACATTACGCCTGCATAGGCTATTTTTCCAAACCACTTCATAGACCTAGCGTGGCTATGTGGTGGAATGCCTGATTGCCACGCAGAATGCTTGTGTTCGATTCCTGCTGGGATCCTAATTTTTATTCTTTTCATTCGTCGGGTCAAAGCTGCCGATGTCGGTTTTTCCTAACGCTCTCGCATTTAAATTACCAGTGTCTGTTCTCGCCGTTCCTGGGTAGATATGAACTGTCAATTACCTGTGGCGCATAACCGTACACCGCGACCCGTGGTAAACGGGTATGTGCCACACGTGTCTGGAGGAAAGGGTTTGACGACGTACGTGACAGGATTTTTACGTTATTGATGTCATGACCCGACTGACATATTAAATGCTCGTACCCTCCCATGCCAATTTTGGTCTACGCCATGTTAACGAGGCGATCACGGGAGAACCCGGACGTGGGCGGCTAGATAGATAGATAGATAGATAGATAGATAGATAGATAGATAGATAGATAGATAGATAGATAGATAGATAGATAGATAGATAGATAGATAGATAGATAGATAGATAGATAGATAGATAGATAGATAGATAGATAGATAGATAGATAGATAGATAGATAGATAGATAGATAGATAGATAGATAGATAGATAGATAGATAGATAGATAGATAGATAGATAGATAGATATGCTCAAAGTGCCAAAGGTTCGCTAAGAAATGCTTCGCATTTAATATATACATGGATTTCTTGAATTGAAACTGAAGCAAATGAGAGCAAAAAAAAAGTTAGCCGTAAAAGACAGAAAGAGAAACATGAGGAGCATAGCTGTCAACGAAAGCGCCAACCGGCAGTTTTCTGACATCAATGTGCGGTATATACTTGTTATTTGCGCTAGCGCTTGCGAAACCCGGAAATAGAATACGACCTAGTGGCCTGCGTGCTCTGTTGTTCGTCTTCAAACCGAACGCAAGCAGCAGCTAGAAGCGCTTAGCTGGAGTTATCCGCAAGAGAGAGAGAGGAGAAAGAAAGAACAAGAAAAACAGGAACGGAGACAGGCAATGGAAATGGCACCCGCCGTTGTAAGCGGCCGTTCAGTTTGTGATAAAATGTGCCAATTCAACGACACCCGATATCGCAGCGGGGATGTTTGGAATCGTAGTCGCCCGCTCGCTCGCTTACAACTACAAAGCTTTCGATTTCGTGCCAGCTCGATAGCACTTCCTCGTCGTATAAGGCTTCTTTCTGAGCATTACCTCTCTGTCTTTTTTTATTTGGGCTACATTTCGGGCAGTCAACTGGAAGCTCCATCTTGCGGTCTTACCCGCCTTTTTTTGTTGAACCCGGTTAATTAATTAATTCATTCATTCATTCATTCATTCATTCATTCATTCATTCATTCATTCGTTCGTTCGTTCGTTCGTTCGTTCGTTCGTTCGTTCGTTCGTTCGTTCGTTCGTTCGTTCGTTCGTTCGTTCGTTCGTTCGTTCGTTCGTTCGTTCGTTCGTTCGTTCGTTCGTTCGTTCGTTCGTTCGTTCGTTCGTTTAGCCCGCCGCAGTGGTACAGTGGTTACGGTGCTCGGCAGCTGACCCGAATATCCGTGCCTAGGCGGTCGCGTTTTGATGGAGGCGAAGTGCTAGAGGCCTGTGTTCTGTGCGATGTTAGTGCATGTTAAGGAACACGATACGGTCGCTATTCCCTTAGCCCAACACTACGGCGTGGCTCATAATCACGTTGTGGTCTTGGCACCTAAAACCCCACATATCATTCATTCATTCGTTCATTCCTACTCTCAAACTCCGTTGAGTTTGACAGTACTCGTAATAAAATACAGAATCACCACATCTCGGAAAAAATATAATAATATTCCAGCCACTCGCATCGTTGGTCTGGTGGTTATGTTGCTTGACCGATAACCTGAAGGCCGTGGGTTTGAATACCGGCACGTTTCGATGGAGGCAAAATGGTAGAAGCCCGTGAGCTTAGATTTAGCCGCACGTTATAGGACTCCATGTGGTCAAAATTGGTCCGGAGTCCAACGACGCCGCGACTCATGATCATATCGTAGTTCCGGCTTTTAAAATACCAGAAATAATTAACAACTGAGTCTCCAGGAAAATTCAGCAGGAAGCCTGCCAGGCATAAAGATGATTCAAGTTTCTTTTTTTCTTCTTGCAGCTTCGAATTCTTTCGTTTGTAAAGATTCTTTGAATTTATTCACTAAACATATTAACACCTCTAAGTGCCAATCAGTGCATATCAAAATATATTTCTAAGCGGGACATTGAGGTTATAAAAATTATTTCAGGAACCGAGGAGCCGTGTGAGAGAAAAGGTGAACGTTCAAAGTAGAGATAGAAAGAGAAAGCTTATTGGTGTTTTCAAAGGTGTGGCTAGGAGAAGCCTGATACGCTACTACGCGAGTGATATAGTGAGCTCTAAATATTCAGAGTGGCTTGAGCAATAAGATTCAAGACATCTGCAGAGCAGAGCGTAAAATATAGAGCAAACGTGTGTATCTCGCATTGCGAGAAGTTTTCAAAAATTTAGACGTGACGATGAGTGCATTAGTAGAAGACGGCTTGTAATAACGTGATGGGGACAGCATGCCACAAAGAAAACAAGAAAAATTGCTTTATTTCTATTAGAACATAAAGAACGAGAAATACCGCGAGTCGAAGTTGCGCAGCCACAAACAACGATTCGGTGGCACGACGATTCAGTGCACCACGCCAGCGAGCTCCGTGGTCCCCGGGGCGAATTTCTACACCGTAACATAGATCATTTTAAAAATTCAAGAGAGTGTTGGCCCTCGGCCGGACGTGAGTGTTGTTGCGACCGACGTGGCCGGCATGCAAAGGCTTCCCCTTCGAGTCACGAGGGTAAGAACAGGACGGCTTTCCGAAGGCCTGCCTCCGTTGGCCACGCGAGAATAGCTAGTGCCGAGAGCGTTCAATCTGGAACTGTCTTGTTCTTTATTTGAGGCCCTACGGAGCCAAGCTAGATAGTCCGCGCTCTAATCACCGTGATTGGTGATGTCTGTACATTCAGAAGAGAGAGACAGATAAAGTTTATGCACTGGGAAGGATTAAGGGGAAACAGAGAGGCAAGAAGAATGATAATGAGACACAGGGAAAGACAGCAGACGGCTTGAATATATGTAGGCGCTTGCTTACAAAACACCTTTTTCTTATCGGTGCTGTTCCCTCAACGAGTGCTAGGAGCGCAATAAACGTAAGCAACGTGAAAAATACTACTGCGCACTGGCTTGGTGATCTAGTGTAATGAAGTGATCACGTGATCAGGTTGTTATCAAGTGTGAGTTCGGCAGCGTAGCGTGAAAGCAACCTTCGGAACCAGAGATCGTTATATGCACTTGATTACACAATATAAATCACGGAACTCTTGTGGGACCTGACGCGTATAGCTGGCATTCTTTTTTCTTCCACTTTTTCTTTCCCTAGCACCCTGTCCCTTGGTCGCCGATACCTAAGCTCTGCAAGAATATCGGTTGCTCCGGAAAGAGTAGTTTTGCCCCCAAAACAACAACAACAAAGAGAAATGGGTATAACAGCCATAAGAAAATTAGCGAGGCGCGACAAACACAAGCGAGAGAAGCGGAGAAGACGACAACAACAACAAGAAAGAGAAACGGATAATACTGCCATAAGAAAAATAGCGAGGCGCGACAAACACAAGCGAGAGAAGCCGAGAAAGCCGGCGGAACTATAACAGAATGGGCGCGCAATTGAAGAGCATCAATGGAGGGTCTGAAAAATACAGGGAAGAAAGCGCAAAAGGTGCGGGGAATAAAAGGTGGGGAGGTTAAGGGGGAAGGCGATATGCGTTGTTTTGGGCCTTGGCTGGAAAGGGCGGTTGCGGGGACGCGCTGCCGTGCGCGCATGAAACATTCCGAGCATCTCGCTTCTTCCTTTTTGTTGTTCGCCTTCATCCGGGGTCGGGGAGAACGTGTTGCTCTTTCGGCAACCGGCGCAACGTGCTCGCCATGCAGATGGCCGCCTGGGTTCACTCTACGGACGCCGGCGCGTGCACAAGGCAGTGCAGAGGGCGGCCGGTCTGGCTTCTTTCTGTGAGCAGCCTCCCCTACGTTCGCGATGGCGTGAAACGGTAGAAAACGGTATTTGCCGCCGTTCGGCGCTGGGAAGAATCATTCTCCCACAACGCAGCGGGCAACAAACACGTACAGCCCGTACAGCGGGGTGATTCAGCGACCAAAGAATTCGCCTGCTCACTTAGTTGCGCGTTTCTTTCACTGACGCAAAGTTCGCACACCCCAATTTCACGTTCAAGATAATATCGAATTTGCGCGTTTGAACGGATTTTGCTCACGGGCTGGGGTACTGCATTTTCTCCTTTTTATGCCCCAACATAGCTAATGTCTTAAGAATCGCTCGCTTTAGTACTCTTTCGGGTACTGAAAGAGTAGTCCGCCGTACTGGTACAATGTTTTGGCAGCTCGGTTGCTGATACGAAGGTCACAGGTTTGATCCCGGCCGCGGCTGTCACATTTCGATGGAGCCAAAATGCTAGACACCCGTGCATTGTGCGATATCAGTCCACGTTGAAGAACATCAGATGGTAAAAATTTCCGGAGTCCTCCATTACGGCGTGCGTCGAAATCATATCGTGGTTTTGGCAAAAAACTCATACTATATTATATCACTGAGAGAATAAAAGGACGCGTACCCGTGCGCGTGTGAACACATCATGTCGAAACGCAAAAAAAAAGAAACTTTGCAGCCACGCATTCACGCACGCGCAGAGGTACACATAGCACAATAACGCTGTTCAGCTAGATTATTCGAGCAGCAGATAATTAATAATGATTGCTGGGGTTTCATGTGCCAGAAATCCGAGCAGCGGATGTTACTTGTATAAAAAGGGAGACACGAGGTTGTCTAGTTGACAAAATTGTACTGATTAGCATTTAAGCTAATGATTTTCAAGCTCTTGTTGCGGATTACGTGTTTCAGTCGGCAAAGTCACAACACATGTGTGCATAAAATATCGTTAAGGTGTTAGCTTTTTTTAAAAAGGTATGTATTGTGAAATCGTACGAACAAGTGCGTTGGTGTTCCTAATGAATGTTTTTTTTTTTTCTGCGCCTTAACTGAGGCGGCGTTATGTTGGAGAAGTATAATTGTGCAACGATGCCTTTTTCGCGAGTTCATAGCAGCTCATCTCGAAACCGGTGCTATCATTAAAATTTAATGGCATACGGCGTCAATAAAAAAAAAACATAATGACGCAAGCGCGCCGCGATGTAAGACACTTAAAGAATTTCAGCCACCTGGGGTTCTTTAACGTGAATCTAAATCAAATCACGCAGGCGTTCTTTGCATTTCGCCCCTGTCTAAATGCGGCCGCCGCAGCCAGGAATCGAACCTACGCCCTTGTGTGCGTGTATATATATATATATATATATATATATATATATATATATATATATATATATATATATATATATATATATATATATATATATATATATATATATATACACGCACATAAAGTTGACGGGAGGATGACCGCCGCCGTAACTCAGTGGTAGAGCATCGGACGCGTTATTCGAAGGTCGCAGGTTCGATCCCTGCCGGCGGCAAGTTATCTTTTCGTCCACTTTACTTTCTTCGCATTTATATTCTAATTACTACAAGTAACATTCCCCATACTTTTCTTGGCATTATTGTCGGTTAGTTCTCATTAAAACAGTGTCTAAAAAAGAAAAACAAGCCCATAAAACTCATCTACTTTTCTTCATTAACAGTGAAGTAGGTAATACATTGCATACACAATACATTGTATTGTTTCGGTCCTGGTGCTGTAGTTATATTCCTCACGCTATTCTGGCCTAGTTTCTTTCCTCAGCGCCGGAGTCTGGACGGGGTCCATCACACGCTTGACCAAGCCCGGTCTCTTCCGTGCCACCAACCCAATACATGAGTGACCCTCTACATGGAAGAAGAAAAAATAAGGAGATGGCTCTCACTGGTCGCCGCTGGAGAGCCCGAGACTTCCTCTTCCGAGTGCCAATATTTGCGCTTCCTGTACCATGGGTTTCCGCTTCCACGGTGCGTTCCACACACACTAGGCCCTGCCGCTTCGCAGTGAGGTCTAATTTCTCGCCTTGTGCTACTATGATTTGTGCGGTGTTCACCTGCCGCAGATGGATGACATCGGGCGCTTATCCCTTCTGAAAAGATATATATTCCTTCCTAGATAAAACGTTAGTGTAATATAAAACTCGCCTGTATTCCTGTACAATGCCTTGTTCCATGATCATCTATCTATCTGCGGTGCTAACTTTTGCATGTTTTCTACGTTAGACCAGCCACTACCCACGTAAGATATTGGTCCAACTAGTTTGTACACATTTTCTGTATTTATGTATATAAAACCCATTTTTATCTGACTTGATTAAAAAAAACGTGCTTCTTCAAACGACACTTGTCTTTTATTTATCGCTCCACTGACGTGGACTAAACGAACATTTAGTTTTGTACCGTGAAGTGCGAATATGAAATATGCGATCATTCAGTGTCGGAAACCGAATAGCTCATCCTGAGATTGACTGATTATCACAAAGAAAAAAAATCCGGCATATCCCACGCAATATGGGAATCGATTTCATGCGAAGCAGTCTGCGAGCACTTGCCCATGCTGTATTACTTGGCTCTGAAGGCATTCTTGTGCTTTTTGAGGACGACGGGCTTGTGCCAACGCCTCTGACTTCTGGTGCAGTCCCGCACGCTTCCATGATTTCACTGCCATTTTACAGCGAAAGCTGTTATGAGATCATTTCACCGGCCGTTTTTGGCGCCGTAGTTGTCCGCCGCCGCCGCCGCTGCCGCCGCCGCCGCCGGTGTCCGTAACCACTATCGCTCGAAATAAGACAAAAAACGATATAAGAAAAAATTTCCAGGATGGAACGGGGTTCGAACCTGGGCCCTCTGCGTGGGAGCCCAGTGTTGTACCTCAGAGCCATGCCGGTGCTTGTAACTGCCTTGCAAGAAGACGCTATACAGGCTTCATGTCCAGAAGGAACCACATTAACATATGTAATTTAGGGTGGTAGAAGAGTGAAATAACAACCACGCCCCACACAACGCGAATTCTGTAACCAGGCGTCACACAATGCGAATTGAGCAACGAGTGGGCTGTTGGATGCTTCCAACCCATTACAAGGGGCTCTTAAATAATTCTTCATCGTCATCAGGCACAACACCAACAAAGTGCATTAATGCCTTACATGTTTTTAGCGGGTACCACGGCTCTCCGTTGAATGACGAAAAATGGCATAGTGGCTGTTTCCCTATGACACACAAACTATGATGAGGTATAGCGTAGTGGGTTCCTCGCAAGTGCACTTGCATTGGTTTCCAAGTAAGCCCATAAGCCCATCATCCATTTCCTCAGGGTCTCGATAAAGTTCTTCCCTCCTCTCTCTGTCTCTCCTTCTCACGTCAACGTATGTTATATTGCATGGTGGGAGAGTGAAATAGCGACCGGGCGTCACATAATGCGAATTACGTAACTGGTGAGCCGTTTAAAGCTTCCAACCCATTACAAGGGCTGGGCCACAATTCTTCATCGTCATCAGTCGTCACGTAAACAAAGTGCGCATAATGCCTTACATATGTGTAGCTGGAACCTCGCTTCTGCGCACAATGATGAATAATGGTGTTGTAGGTGCTTCCCAACTTCACAAATATTGTGATTTGTAGCGTAGTGGATACCTTGCTAGCGTACTTGTATGAGTAGCCCCAAGAGAGTTTACAACGGGCTCTAGAAATGCCGCTCTTCCAGCTTTCGCTGTGGCTGTGCTGCGGTTTCAGCGCAGGCCTGGCGTTTTTTTAAACAGCGAAGCTGTTTGAGCTAGCGGTAATGTGCGGCCAATCAGAAAACTATCATCATCATCAATGGGTACGTGCCACAGGATTTGGGCAGATCCCACGACTCGCGACTGGTCCACTAAAAATGAAGGCAACAATTAGCCCAAGAAATGGCTATCATGACGGGTATGGGCCGCAGAAATTGGGCAAATCCCACGACTCCCCACTGGTTCACTAAGAGAGGGAGAGAGAAAACTATAAAAAGAAAGAGAGAGAGACATGGAAAAGCAGAGAGAAAGAAAGGGAAGAGGGAAGTTAAAGGGAAGTTAAACCAGGAAAAGAAAGGGAAGTTAAACCATACTTTACGTATGTTCGTGCGTGCGTTTGAATGTGTGCGTGTATACAAAACTAACATGTCTCGGGGGGGGGGGGGACCTCCACCCCCTCCCCCGGGTATGCCAGAGGCAGAGGTTCACTGAAAGAAGAGAAATTGGCTCTACGCGATTCGACCCGGCCAATAGGAGGAATGCCTCCCTTCTGGCCTTTTAGCGATAGGCTGCCTGCTCCTCCTCTGCCCTTCTCAGTAATGCCGAAAAGATATCCACGAGTGTGTTGATTCGACAGTGAACACTCGACTCACCGTGCAGAACACGGGGGGAGACCCTGTTCTACGAACCGTGCGGGACAAACCATAGTTGCACGGCTGTGTTCAACTTCTGGCGCCTTTGGGCCATCTTAAGCAACGACATTTTTGTTTCCCTGTCGTAGATAGAGGTCGCGCACGTCTTCGTTTGAAATTATTTGCATTTAGGTGCAAATTTATTCTGCCTATATTTACAATTTTCGAATCCTAAAACGTTGTTTTCCCTGCCTATTTGTGGCTGCTAAAACGAGCATTTTTAGGGCCTAAAAACCCGGCCTCTAGTCATCAGAATCAGTTTACATTGCTAACATCATTTAAAAAATTGCGTTTGGCGTAGGGTAATTCATCTCGTCGCTCGAAGGAAAGTTTGCATCGAGATAAGCGATGAGCGCCAAAGTGTAAGTGACAGCTCACTGTCGTTTAATTACGCGTAATGCGGTCAAATCGGGCGCTTTTCGGTCTGCGACGTGACCGCATTTCGTTCTCAGATAACAAGGGATGGTAGCAGCTGGATGGGCAAGAGGTGAGATCGCTGGCTACCAACCCCCGCCTGCTGCGATTACCGAAGCGGACAGATTGGTTGCTTCACCCATCTCTTGCGGTGCTTGGCGAGGCGTAGGAAAATTCATTACTGATGCAAGGGCTCTTTCGCATCAACTTTTACGAGTTACACGATTTATCATAATTTTTAGAAGCGCTCGGATATCGAACTGCATTCACGATCACTCTCGATAGTTTCGTTACATTGGATATCATTCAGAGAGAGAAAATCAAGGCAAGGCAGGGAGGTTAAACATGCGCACGTCCGGTTTGCTACCCTGCACTGGAGGGAGGGGATAAAGGCGAGAAGTTAGAGACAGAAGAAAAGGCAGAGATGGACAGAGCCACGCTCACACTTGGGGAAGCACATATAGTCTATAGGCGGTCGCACAGATTTGTTCACTTTAATTACTTCAATAGCGCTGTAACTGCCTTGTGTGCCTTCGAGGCGCATATCCGTGGCTGCAGAAAACAGTCTCGAGTATATCATTCAGCGTTAATCGTATGTACGCACTCCTTTTTTTCCTTGTTAGCTTTCCTAGGCTAGGTGAGCTTAACCATCTCACGTTATCATTGCTCAGCCGTGCATGTGAGATCGGCTGCTGAAATTCTGAACACACTTCACTATCCAATAAAAGAACATTACATTTCGATCGAACGCGTGAAATAGAAAGGGGCGTGGCTACAGTTTATGCTCCTGAACAAAATGTCTACGTTTTTATCAAGAACACTACCGGATGACGAAGCTTACAGCTCTCAGTTTACTCTACTGGAAATTATATCTCTTCGTTCGTCGTGGACTCGTAGAACCGGGTCCTATTTCGAAACGCCGCCGACGAACTATAACGCCATTGAATCCCTTGCGAGACTACAAGCTAATATGGTCTCTTCTTGAATGAGTCAGCGTCTCGCGTCTCGCTTTGGTAGATGGGTGCGCGGCGAGCTGCCGCGTGGCGATGTTTACTGGATACAAGCAACGCCCACAACCATCTCTTCTCTGGACCCCGACTTGCTTCGCCTGTAGAGAGGCCTCTCGTTGAAACATGACCATATTACTAGATTCCCAGTATGTACTAGTGAAATGGCAGTCGTTTAAAAGCGCTTAAACTTTGTGAGTCCTACAAATCACAAACTTCGTGGCGTTTATGACGTTCGTGTTTCTGTTTACGATAGCGCATACGAGTATACGAGTAGACTTCCGTTGCCGGTTGCTTTTATTTCGGTTGGCTTGCTTTCATTTCCGATTCCTTCGCATCTTTTCACTCTCTCCTTCGGCGACACCGTTGCGTAGTGCAAGGAGGAAGGAAAAGAAAGAAGGGGAGGGACATAAATGACTCTGCACCCGTGTTCTCTTAGTTCTTGCCCGTGCAGTTCTTCGCCGAAAGCAAGCACTGTGGGGTCGAGTGCTTCGCGCATTATTCCTGATCCGACTGCAGAGCGGAACGAGGGACGTAAGAAAGGCGCGGCCGCACTCTCCCAGATTTTTTCCCCTCACATCTTCCTCTTCTCGGAGGTCCGGGTAATATGGATGGTGGATTTACAGGCTTCAATAAACCGGATTATTGGGCTTGATCAGGATGAGATGACCTCGATATTGCAGGCGGCCCTCCCGCTCCCGTCATAACAGCGCCGGACATTCGGGTTCTCCGGTGCTGTGGCTCAGCCGAGAGCCCCCGTCCCGTCCCTAATAAGCGCGCACCGCGCACACGAAGTTTCCGTATCCTCGTGGCTGTGGGCACCGCCGGACTCTTGCTATGAGAAAGGGGAGGAGAGGGGGTGCAGAGTTGGTTTAATTTGGGAGATTGTGTGGGACTGCGCAGCTCTGTTGCTATCGCCTTTTTTTTTTTATTGCCGTTGCACGTAATTGGCGAGATAGAGAAGAGCATCGGACTGGTTCAACGATAGTTAGACTGGAGATAATGAAATTCGCCTATTGTAGTACCTTCAACTATAGACAGCGGCAACTGAACCCGTCGCTGGGGTTCAGTAGACTGAACGAGATGTCCCTGGTTCGATTGCTGCTGCCGCATTCCCCCTGTGGGCGCAATCGGCAAACGATCATGTGGCCAGCTTCGTGCATTGAGACGTTAAGGAAACCCAGGCGATGAAGGTGAAGCTGTAGATCTCTGTTACTCCGCTCACGTCTAAGCTATGCTATGGGCGTTAAACGTGAGACACTCTTCCTTTTTTTTTGCTTAATTTAATACTTAAAGCGAGCAACAAGTTTCTGAGTCAGTGCTGTGAATACACGCCTGCTGTAAAACGAGAGAACAAGTATCAATTCAATTAGATTACATATTCAAGTGTTATATATTTATATATTATACTTTTATATATTTCGGGGGGCATTCGCGGGTCATATTTACAAGGTGAGGGTGGAAAATTGCCCCGCTCTTAACTTTACCTGATAACATTTTTTCCCAGTGTGCTTTCTTTTCATGCACTAGTGCCAAACGCTAAAACTTTATCATTTGTGACAACCGAATGGAATCAGTTATTAGTGTGAACGAAAACGATGGACATTCAGTAGCACAGGAACCGGGTCATAGAATGTACTCAAGCCTCTCAGCAATTGTTATTAATATTTTATTTAATTTACGAAAGGAGAAGATGTTGGTCTTTGCAGAAGCGCCGGCTACTGCTTTCCTTCGACGTCAAATATAGGAAGGAAATCATTGTGAACAACAGAGCGCTAATGTTCTCAATACTTTATTCATGTTACCTCATGGTTCGTGACACAAGCTGCAATTGGACAATCCAAATTCGCAATTGAGAACATCCAATACCAAGCTAGGGCAATGCAAAAAAAAAAGTTGCACTGAAGTTACAGTATCCAAGGCTGTATATATAAAAAAAGGAACACAGTTAATGTACGCTATTGTCGTTTCTCCTAAGCTGTGCCTACCTCGCTAAGTGCGACGACGGCACAAACGGCCTAGGCTTTATCGTTTTTCGTATCGAAATACAGTCACAGCATAGCGAGTTACATCACCAAGAACTCTATTTGGAATAATCACCAAATAAATAAAAAAGAGAGACACGCTCTCTATGCATGCAGTATATTAGCTTTGACACACATGGTAAAGCTCGTGTAGCGCTGGAACTGTGTACAAAGAAACACGATTGCCACAGGCGCCGTTACAGTCACCCACATCGCGCAATAGAACGTGCCCGCGCTCCGCACTTTTGTGGATTGCTTCCGCAGTTCTCTGTTAGAGTGCCCCGCGAGCAGGGTTTCCCCATCGCATAACGGCTCCATCCTTTTCTCTATACCATCTCATGGTTTCGGCCTTCACTCTACTACATCGACATTTTTTTGTACATTTGTGTGTGTGTGTGTGTGTGTGTGTGTGTGTGTGTGTGTGTGTGTGTGTGTGTGTGTGTGTGTGTGCGTGTGTGCGTGTGCGTGTGCGTGTGTGTGTGTGTGTGTGTGTGTGCGCGCGCGCGCGCGCGCGCGCGCGTCTGCGTGCGTCTGCGTGCGTGTCGCCTCGTCATCGGTAGTTTGAAGGCTTGTCTGTACCCAACTTCATTCATAAAGTATCTGAATATGTTTTTTACCTTCGCGATGCGCATCATGAATGCGCCCCTGAAAATAGGACAACCGCATTTCTACAAGGGTAGACAGACGAAAGCTGCTTGCTTGCAGTAGCCGCCGAATGACCCTTTGAAAAAGCACCCGGGCTTTACCGCGTTACACGCCGCCCCCGTTTCGAGCCAATTTCAATCCTCATGAGCGAAACGTAGATAAGGATATATTGACATCAAAAACTTGGCTCATTGCGGTGGAAGGACTTGCGGATTTTAGTTATAAGTACACATTACTTAGGCTCAGCCCCCTGATATTTGCAGTAAGGAATTCTCCAGCCCTCGGTCTCGGGAGGGGATTGCGGCATTATTATGAGTGGGAGGTTGTTTGAGTTGATAAGCTGGGCTCGCACCGTTCCCTCCGACCACGCGGCACTTCCCAGTCGACGGGAGTAAGGCTCGTGAGAAATACCGCACGTTGCCATTGCTGCCGTCTCCCGTTTTTTGCACGATCGTTGGGGCCAATATCGCTTTGCGGTGGGCGGGTTCCCCACATTCGCAGCTCTACTTCTGCAATATTTTCTGCTTGATTACTTTCCTGCTAGGTCTCGCTGTTGCGTTGCATTGACAACATATACCGACTCGGAAAAAGTGCAGGAACAGATGTTTTTTTTTTTAAAACACGAAATGACTACGGTGAGGTCAGACTGTGCTTTCCCAAATGTATGTACGCGCTGCATTCAAACTCCATTCTGACCGACGTTTCTATCGGCTGATTTTCTTAGTTAGCGACATGTTGCTTACCCTGAAAGCATTCGTGGTTAGCTACAAAAGGTGTAACTCGTACTATTTCAGATCTTTCATAACGCAATCAAGAACTGTCGTTCTCATAACGAGGTGCAGTTAGTTTGGGCATTGCCGTATCGCTATTCTCATGTCCTCGTATGCTACAGTTACATTGAACAGGCCCTCAGATTTGTCAGTACAACGGTGCTCTGCATTCTGAAAAATAATACAATATGGTCGAATCCGTGAAAGACCATAGGCTTACACGGTCTTGAGCTGACGCTATACTTTTCTCTCAGCTACTTTAACTTTGTCTGCGTATGTACAAAGGCAGATTCTTTGACGCACGCCGGCTTTATTTTCTGACAAACCAGATATTCATATTAAACGTCTACTGTTTTAAACGCCCTTATAATTTGCCGCGACTGACAAAAATAACGAAATTTATTGTAATTTCGCTTAGGTCCCTGTCTGCACCATCTCTTTCTAGTCCGTTTTCCGCAGTATCTTATTTTTCTTGTACCAAGCATCACGCAGAGTCTCCACTATGGTGAAACATTGAACAGCAAATTGGAATCTGCCCCATTTCCGGGCGTAGTATCGTTTCGTGGCCAATGCCCCGCAGGAAGGACTGAAAAGAAATCTTTCATTTCGGCGTTCATTTCTTAGCTAGCTAGGAGTTTTCGTCCGCCAGACCGGCATGTCCACTCAAAACTGTCACGGACAGCAGACACAAACCCGAACCCGGTCCGACGACTCAAAACACTATAGTATAAAGACTCCACGATCCCATCTCCACTCGTAACTGGAGGTCTCGCCAGACGTCCTCATCCACGAGACCGAAGCATGCCTGCGATAGAACTGTGCGTGGAGAAGGAGCTGTGGGGGGGGGGGTTAGACAGAGAAAGCGCTGAGCCGAGCCAAGACAAGCCGGGTCCTCTCATTTGCGACGAAAGAGGTCGCTGCCTGGGAGCCACCGGACGCTAATGGCATCCATTGTGGCGTTCAGAACGGTGTTCCTTAACCCCTCTCCTTGTCCGCTCTTTCTGTCTCTCTGCTCTTAGGACAGAGCGTCGCCCTGAACGGCATCTTTATGTGATTACGAAGGGAGCGAGGCTCCCCCTGACGGCCTTTCTGGTCGGGATTGAGTACGGAGCGCCGCAGGTGCTCACTGCTGCACGCTTTGTCTAATTGCCGCGCCAGGACTCGTTGGTTGTGGGCACTTTGGCCATAAACAGGAACCCTGTAGGAGATGGGAAGTAACGTTATAGCTTATAGTTGCATCTCCTGACGTGTAATTGCCATTCGCCGACACGCGGACGCAATTAATTTTTTTTTTCTGGTAGTACACCGTGCGATAGACAACTTGCAGTTGTTACGCGCATGTGCCGTGGAAATAAGACAAACATCCGCCGCATGTTGGCATCATATAGCCCTTCGTAAGTGGTACTGCAGAAATAGTTGCACAAGTTTATGTTTCTCTTAAATCCGGAAGGAACCCCAATTTCTACTCTTTAGCATCCTTAACTCATCACAGGGATTCACTCTATTGATTTTCTCTAAAACATAAATACCGCCATACAAAATTAGAAAGTGGCTGCTTTGTATTTACTTAAAAGTGGCTGCATGCGAATTGGAAAGAGGAAAAGAAAGTATGAATGTTATTTTTTGCATCTTTATCGACAAGAATAGCAGACCTCTCACCTTGTACGCTACACGCCTGGGAAAGTTATTGATCTCCGGGTGCCTTGTGCATCTGCTCAGCGCCTGAAGTACATAATAAGAGTCCGAGATGTCTGTAAGTTAGAAAAAGTTCTAAAGGAAGAATAACAAGTTTCTACGCCTCCTCTTTGGAATATTACTGTTCATTCTTCCACTCGCTCTTCTTCATTATGCAGTCAGTCTAATCTAATAAAGAAAGTGGTCGTGTCTCTGCGGGTCTTGGAAGATACATTTTGAACAAGTAACTTGCAGAACTTGGAATGAAGTGCGCGTTACAAAAATAGAAAGCGTAACGGTGAGACGGAAGAGATATCACCGACACGAGTGGGTGCGCTCTGGACTGGAATTTATTCTTCGCTTTCTCTGAGTCAGCTCCACATATAAAATTTTTGCAAGGTAAGGAAAGGAGACGCCTTACTCGCATATGCAGGCTGACATCTTAGGCTAACGTCGATCAAGCAAAGAAAAGTAGAAGAAATTAAAACTTTAAAAAGCACTTTAGTTACGAGTTGAAGAACAAAAATGCTTCTTATCAGTGGATTGTATTTCGGCATGGCATTCCTTGTTCTTAAAATAAATGATTCCCGCTCGCCAAGCAGGTGCATCCGTTTCTTTCCATAAACGCGCTCCTTGATGTTGCCCACATTTTTCTTGGCAGCATAACGATGTAGCCTTTTGTCAAACCGTTAAACAAAATAAAAAAACATGAATAGGCAAAATGTTTTCACAATCTAGTGATTTCTATATGACTGCTCATCGACATGCTATAGATTAAGTTTAGTGTCTGAATCAAACTGAGCTTTCCCTGACACCCGTCTCTCACCGAAGTTGGGACTAGATATTGGAGGATTTTGCCTTGTCCGGTATTCCGGTATACGCTAAGGGGTTCTCGGAATACGATGTTTCCGGACAATGGTATTGACATCTTGTGACGCTTTGTGCAACCACAATTATAGACAGGTTTGTTTTCTCCTAGTGAGGAAAAAATGTTTTAAAAGGCAATTTATTCGGCATTAGGTCGCTACCGAGAACTTGCGCCAGCAAAGAAAATCTCATGGGGTCTCTTATGCATTCGCTTAAAACGACTAGAAGCCACCTTCTTTTTCTTTTAGATGCGAAGCATCTTAGGAGCGAGCTTGATCCGGTGGCGTCCGTGCTCCACAGGGCATGCACCTACTATCTCTCTCCCACTCTCCTCCTTTACGCAGGTATTCGGTCGCGTTCTCTCCTCTCCTCCCCCGCGCTGCAGCCGCGGCGCAGCCTCTCCTCCCACGTGATGCAGCTGCGCCCCGGCCAAATACAGCCTGCAACCCACTCTCTCCTCTCCCTCCCCATTTCATATAAGC
This sequence comes from Rhipicephalus sanguineus, assembly GCF_013339695.2. Taxonomy (NCBI): domain Eukaryota; kingdom Metazoa; phylum Arthropoda; class Arachnida; order Ixodida; family Ixodidae; genus Rhipicephalus; species Rhipicephalus sanguineus. The sequence goes on from NC_051177.1 coordinate 43,620,947, forward strand.
GCGTGCGCTCGGTCGGTTTTCGTCATTCTCGCTTCGCTCCCGCTCAGGTGAGTTGTAACGTCAACGTCGGCGCCAGTTGCAGCAGCACTCCAAGCTCAGCTGAGATCGAGATCGTCGCGGGGCAGCAGCGGCGCACGGCTCGCTACGTAATGATAACACAAACACTAAATACAAACCGCACACACTAACAGAAATGTCGAGTGAACGCAAACAACTTGCCTTGCACCCCCAATGCTGCTTCGCATCCCCTCATGGTTCCGGACGAACACTGGATGTTTGTGGAACCATCTGGACAACCATCTGGTGGTTGTCCCAGCAAGAGCTATTACCATCAGCTTTAGGACTGACCACTCCACGACGTCGACAGCTGCGGAACTAGCTGCTCTGCGCGCTGCACTTTGTTTGGTCAATCGGGAACCACATCAACATTGGTCTACCTTCAGCGACTCAAAGGCAGCCCTACAATCTGTGCTATCTGCTCTGCGTCGCGGGCCATACGAACAGCTCGTATTTGAAATTCGATCTCTTCTCCATACTTCACGTGAGAAAGGGCACCACGTGACGTTTCAGTGGCTGCCAAGTCACTGCGGCGTCATAGGGAACGAACACGCCGATAATGCCGCTCCGGCAGCTCGTGAAAGCACACAGGAAGACACCATCTCACTTTCAAGGTCTGACGCTGCCAGCAGTCTTCGAGGGCTTGGACATGAGATAACGCTCGCTCTATGGTGCCCACCAAGCAGCAGAACCAACCGGACGAATCGTCAACGCTCCCTGTACTCTTTGATGCATCTTTGTATTCCAACTGGACTCCGCCGAAGAGAGGCCACACTGCTTTATCGCTTATGGCTAGGCGTGGCATTTACGAAGTCCTATTCCTTTCGGATTGTAATGGCCGACAACGCTCTTTGCGATGCCTGTCGTTGCGAGGAGACGCTACACCACGTCCTGTGCGACTGTCAGGCATATAATGTTCAGAGACAGTCACTGGCGTCCGTTCTAGCGCGCCTTGACAGTAGACAAATGTCTGTTGAAACAGTTCTTGCATGCCGTCAACAGAAGACATCACAGCTGAAGGCGACGAAGGCACTGCTGAGGTTTTTAAGAGAGACGAACTTGGACAAGCGGCTGTGACAGAAATGTTGCGTACCACGCAAGAGTGACCGACTGATTCTGTGTGTGCAGTGTCATTTGCTATCTTTCTATCTTTCTCTCTCTCTTTCCTCTCCATCTTTAAGCTCGCTCACCCTGTCCCCATGTATAGGGTAGCAAACTGGTTGTCCTATAATGGTTAACCTCCCTGCCTTTCCTTCTCTAATATTTCTTCTCTCTTCTCATGGTTTCCTTTAGTGGGAGATCGTTTAGCTTTTTTCTTCTCAATCGACGTAATGGTCCTCTTTCGGCCCCCTTCGAAAGCTTTCTGTACCTAACGCGGTCTTTCCCTGCCCCCAGGATCGGATGCATTGCAAGCTTACTGTATCTAACCTGATTTTGCGCTTGCTCTGCATTGGGCCAGCTAGACAACCGCCCTCTCACAGTTGACAAAATCCTAGGGCACTGGCCTACCTGGCCTTCAACGCGAGCGGCTATGAGGGCGTTGCTGCGGTTCCTTCGAGAAACCGGACTGAACGACAAGTTATGACTCGCCTCAGACAATGCTTTTAGACAGTGCTATTGTCATGACTTTGTAGTGCCGTTACAGACTCTCTTCTCCTCCTTCATTCTTTCGCACCTCCTTTCCCCTTCCCAAGTACAGGGTAGCCAACCGGAGTTCTTCCTGGTTAACCTCCCCGTCTTTCCTTTACCTTTCTCTCTCTCTTTCTCCGTGATCGGACTACGTTTGACCAAACTATGGTGTCATGTGATGTCGTAATCATTTGACGTCAAGGTGTGTGACGTCATGATGACGTCACACATTTTTGCCATCTGTGAAGTCATGATGGCGTCATATGGTTACGCCATCACGTGGTTATGATTTTTTGCATCACTCGTGTTGACGCAGACACCGCGTGACGCCGACGGTCAGTTTTCGCGTTTGATAAGACATCTAAGGCTTTCGCCTTAATCAAAGGCACCAGGCTTCTGCAATAGCAATTCTATGCTTGCCTGGCTCATCTCGGCCCCGCCAGATGGCTCCACCTATCTGGCCTCTCACGTTTACGGCTACGGTATTCGGTATGACGGTAACGAGAAGAAGTTCGCGGACAAACTAAAACTATCTGATTTGAGCTAAATATGTGGCAGGTCACGCATGTAACCTGCAGTTCTCAGACTTGTCCCAGATCGTCTATCTTCTAGCGGCGCTTTTGTGTGACCGGTGCATTCGCGCCCGTTAAGAGTTAAAAAGCTTCCGTTGCCTCGCGGAGTCGTCATTTCGAAGAGAGGTCTCGTTAAGGGAATTGACGGAACGTCCAAATTTAGTAACGCGTTGTGCGGGTCAAATCCCGGTGGCGCGTTTGCGGCAGTATCTCCTTTTAGAAAATTTCAGATTGAAGTTTCCATCTTCGGCGTGTGCTGGAAGGTTACCGCCGCGAGGGAATATTGTGGAGATTGCTTCGTAAGCGTCCATGTCGCTTGGGTGGTTGAAGACGAGAGAGAGAGAGATGAAAAAAGGAAGGCCGGGAGGTTAACCAGATGGAAGCATCTGGTTTGCTACCCAGCACTTGGGTGGGGAAATAAGCGCAAGAAAAGAGGTGTAGTGAGAGAGAGAGAGAAGGTAACGCACATAAACACACACAGGAAGGGCGTTCCGGTTACAGTCGAAATTGCCAGCTTTGTGTATAGTTAGAAACGTCCGCGCAGTCGTGTTTTTCTGCGAAACTGCGTTCACGTTTCGAGTAAACCTTTCCATCATACTTTTGAACTCTTCAACACGTTCCACGGCCAAAAGTGCCTAGTCTTTAAGAAGCTGGAAGTGTTTCAGCTTTCAACGGCGTATGTAATTCCACTGCCGTACGCAGCTGTGTTAGAACTTGCAGTATCTCACAGAGTGTACGAAAACCGCTTTCGTGGTTTTGGACATTTCTTTTTGTATGCAGGCTAACACGAATGAGTGTTATGATAGTTTCATCGAATCGGTGATCAACTATTGCGACATATTAGGTGCAAGCGGCATGATCGACAATGTTTAAAAATGTGACTTCGTGATCACGTTGCTTGGTTATATTCTTGCGGTTAGTGCAGATACGCGGACACCGGGCACACTTTAAAACTGGTGCGTATCGTTATAACATCGTAAGTTCGCGGCTTTCATTATCTGAGTGGCATGCGCGTTATGTAAAAAAATATTTATGAAAATATTCTTTTATAATAATGTAAATAACATTTTACTTGAAGCGCATGAACATGATGACCTGTATTAACGAAAATACTTACAAGTTACAATAGAATCATTCATAAAATTATGAACCAGCGAATTCCGAAGCTGCACATAATATTAGCAATATAGAATGCTGTCCAGTGGCAAATACAGCTTTCCGATGTATATATAGTGCTAGGCACTAGACTGTGGTTTAGAAAACATGCTCACATACATAGAGCTTAGTGTTCCCTTAGGTATATCGCTGGAGGCAGCCAAATTAGGCAAATCTTGGTCAAGCACCACGAAGCTGAAACGTGCGGCGCCGGTGCTTATTGGTGGGCTAATTCCTGTGGTTCACTAAGGTCTTTCTTAATTATTGCTTACGTCTGTCCAGAAATATTAAAGGGGTACTGACACAAAATTTCGCGGCTAACATAGCCTGCGGAATCTATTCCCGTGAACATGCGTATATCATCTGCAAAATATGAAAAGCGAATATAGTTTGAAAGGTATTTTAAATGAATTTTGAAGTTTTGATTGAGCGATGGACTTCTCGCGCTATCGACATCCTCAAAGGTTACCCTCGGTGACCCCCCTACTTCCCTCACGTGACCACACCGCAACAAGTTATGATGATGTCATAGCCGCCATTTTTATTTAATTATTTATTTATTTTTATTATTTTTTTTTGCCGCATTCGCTCCAGCAGCCTACTTCTCGGCAGCTGCTAGCAAACCGCGCGGAAGTGCGTCACAGTTCTGCGTGCTGACGTGTTGGAGCGCTGCAACCGCTAGGTGATAGTTGCACCCTGCGGCTTGTCGTTATTGGAACCGAAACTGACACTGGTCGGTAGTGAGGAGCCTGTAATTATTTATCTATAGCGCGCTGCAGCAAACGGTGTGCTCTGTTATGACTAACAGGCCCCCAGCAACACATTGCAGCAAAAGAAAAACGCGAGGCCATAATGTTTGTGTCAGTACCCCTTTAAATTGACACTGAAGAGAAAAACGATTTGTCTATTATTAGTCAATTACTCTTTCACAATACCAAAACCACCAAGCTTTCCGCTAGAAGACGCTCTGTAAGCCAGAAAACGCGCAAAAAAAAAAATAGTGGGTGGCGACGCCACATTAAAATTTCCGCACCAAACGCCGTGACTTTGTAGATTTTGTCGGCGTCTATACTAGGGCCTACGTAGTGACTATTCGGTAAATATGAAGTACATTGATCCATGAGAGCGCCATACCAAGTTTTGGAAAATTTCGTTGAGCCAACGTCGCCAAAGTACGACAAATACACATTGAAATCTGCGATGTCACGCGCGAAGAATTCGGCGCGAAATTAAAAAATGGAACTTGGACCTTGATTTTCTCCTGTATTAATAAACTTCTGATAATGAAATCAACGACATTAGACTTGTTAGAGTGCACATCAATCTAAACGGATTGTTTGTTTAACTTTAGTGTCTCTTTAAGTGGTGCTTGCTGCTCGTGTGCTCCCTTCTTCATTTTTAGTGAACCAGTGGTGAGAAGTGGGGCTTGCCCAATTTCCTTGACACATACGCACTAGGAATTCTTGCGTAGATAGGGCTCCCGTATTTGGTTTGCGTAACCTATCGCTAGATTACCAGTGGCTTCGGCTCGGTACAAAGTCTAAATACTGCTGTAGCAGCACGTCGCCGAAGGCTAGGTCTTGCAGCAGCTGCAACGAAGCGCGCGCGGCCTGTCACCAGAGGGTGCGCGCGTACATCCGGCGGCACTGTCAGGCCACTGAGGGACGACGGTAATGCGGACTCTGACAAATCTAGTGCGGGAGTGTGGCGGAGCCTGCATCAGTTGTGTACAATGCGACCTGACGAAGCGTGAAAAGGGATCGGGACGAGCTCTTCATGCCACGAAGCGAGTAAAAAAAGGCCGTTTTTTTTCTCTGGTTCTTTCGTATTCGACTGACAGATTGACAGGTGTTCTTTGGAGACGCCAGCCGTCCGTTCTACGTGCGCATGCGGTCAGAATAGCTTATTTCCAGTGCTGGCAAATGTCCCTCAACTTGATAAAGAGAAATTGTTAATAAAAAAAAACAAGGACGAAAGCTAGAAAGAATGGCGGAACAACTGGAGCACGCGTGCGCATCTCGGGGGCATAGCTAACAAGGGCCAACTTCTGAGAAGATTACTGTTTGCTGCGTATATGTATACGAGCGCATGCATCGACATTTGTGCGAAAGTACGGCTTCTCTCGATGAAATAGAATGTTGATTCCACGATTGTATTCAAATAGAGGTGCGTTTTCTTCGCCTAGGTTACGCATATACGACCACGTCAATCACATGTTCACACCTCTGTTCCGAGGGGCCTGTGTGTGTTGCCATTTATGCAGGCATGCGTTGAACGTTTCTTCCGTGTGAAGATAGGTCGAAAAGGTTGAGGCAACTCTCTGATGTGCTTTTGTGTGGGTCGAATAGGCGTCTCTTATAGCTGAAACAACCCGATGTTTCTCTCCCGGTTCACCTTCCTCCCTTTCTGCCATTTGCTTCTCTCTCTCTCTCTCTCATTGCTAAAAAAAGGGTAAGTGTTCTTGTCTAACGAGAGAGAGAGATAGAAAGAAACATGCAAGCTCAGCCGGAGGGGGTTCGTCACTGGCTCAGTACTACCGTGCTACACTGCGTAGGGGAATGCGAATGAAAAGTAGAGAGAGAGAGAGAGAGAGAGAGAGAAAGAGAGACGAAATTCAAACGACAGATATAGTATACAGTGCGCTATGTAGGCCGGCCATCATATAATACAGACCACGTGAGCACGTGCCTACATTGCCGCCTGCGCCGTCTAGTCGCGAGCGGTTTGCTGTCGAGAGCATTTCTCTGGGGAGTGCAGTTGCCTGTCCCATTCATTTTTTTCTGTTCTACGCTGTTTTTGGACCTACACTTTCATTGCGGCCACAAGAGCACTTCCTAAACCTGTTTCAAGTTTACGTGGTAGATACTAAGAGCTACACCATAGCACATGACCGTGAAGTGGTGTGTCTAGTGTTTTGAGCTCGACGAATGCAGTCGCAGACTCTCTTGTGGGGACGTGGCAGAGCCAGACACTTCGCTTGCCCCATTCACCATGTGTGTCTGGGCTTGTTACTTGTGTAGCTTGTGCATGTTGCGTGCCTGGGGGCGTATTTGTATGGGTATGCCATTTCAAGCATCAACTTCTTATTCTTTGAAGTAGCAACATAGGCCTATAGCTAACAGCACCCTTTAAAGGACGCTTTATGTTTATCACTCTCTCTCTCTCTCTTTGATCTATGTACGTTCCTCCGCTGCCGTGGTACAGTGGTTAATGGGGTCCTCGGCTGCTGACCCGAAGGTCGCGAGTTCGATCCCGGGCACGGCAGTCGCATTTCGATGGAGGCGAAATGCTGGAGGCCCGTTGAGTGTGCGATGTCAGTGCACGTTGAAGAACACCAGATGGTTGAAATTTCCAGAGCCCTCCACTACAGCGTGCCTCAATAATTGCGGGTATTGGTACGCCAAACACCAGATAATGCTGGTGTAATCTCCATTCGTGCTCCATTGCAAGGTTGTATACCTTGATTTTCCCTTTCGTTTAACCTTACTACCTTGCACATATACCCTCTCTATCTTTCTCTTTGGCTGTCTCTATCGCTTGCTTTTTTTTTTACGCGTTTTAAGAGAAATCTAAGGCTATATTGCGCTGGGCGCTTTCATGCTTTGTGATTGATTTTTCATTTTTGTTTTCGGCTACGCGCACGACGAAGAATCTCTTTCCGACTTTTAATTTTGTTATTTTCAGGCTTGAACGTAACCTGTACGCGTCTCCCTGTATCTCAGTGTAGTTAGTGTTTGTTCATGCCCTCGCTCTTTGGAGGTCACTTCGTAAAGCGTGCACATTTCACCCACTATGCCTGTGAGAAAATTTTCAGCGACTAATTCGACTTCGGTTTTTTTGCTGCTCTTGGTTCTATCCATGCCCCAGGGGGCACGAAGAAGCGAACCCTGAAATGGGAATGGACATGTGGACAACCGGCAATATCGTTCTGCCTGTATAACATTAGTTCTTCGCGTGTACTGCGCCACTTCACTTGACATTTGCAGGTTTTCTCGGCAGCTGCGACAAACGATTTCGAATGGAGTTTCCGAGAGTTTTGGCTCCACTGGCGGCGTTACTAACGCGAGTAAATGCGTAACTAGCGGTATGGTTTGCAGTATAGACACCACACCAAGCTTTGGATATGAGCTCCGCCGTCACTTTTGAGTGAAGCCATAGGCGTGCGCACGGTTCCTCTTCAGGGGGGGGGGGCGAAGGTGTTCGTCGCAGCGCCCCCCCCTCCCAATTATGTCAATATGTGAGGCTAACTTTGCGCCCCCATTCTTAGGTGAATAAGCCCCCCCCCCCGTGCGCACGCCTATGAGTGAAGCTGACGTGCAAAATATATCCGGCTGGTTATTGCCTTATTTTTTTTTGTTTAATTCGGTTTCGTTGTCCTCATATATTGTTTTATTACTCATCCTGTCGAGCACTGTACGTCGTTGCTTTTAGCGTGTCATTCGTAAATAGTGTTCCCTGTACTGGTAGAGCTGCGATACTTAACGCAGACAAAATGTAAGAATATGGCCTCTGGAATTCTTACATTCCAGTAAAGATGAGTACAGTGAAACGAGATGACAACGCACCTTGAGCGCTAACCTGTGTATGACTGAAGCAGCAGTTCACGGAAGCTTCAGAGCGTTCGCTCTTGACCTGTAGTGACAGCTCCAGTGAGAAAATGAGACGTGGCGAGAACTGCGCATCTGGCTAATAAGCGCACAAGTAATGCTTCTTTTATCTTTCTTACCCCTTCCCCGAGTACAGGGTAGCCAGCCTGTCTAAGAACTAGCTAACCTCCCTGTCTTTCCGCTTGTTCCTCCCTTCCTTCCTTCTTCTGTGGTAAAGAACGAAAACATATCGATTCCTGAAGGTGTGCTTGTAAATGCAAAGGTGTCAGTGAAGCTAGTATGTCGTCAAATCCACGCAAAAACTCCAACTTATGACATGAAATTTTCTTTTTTTTTTGCATTTCTTCTTTAATGTCTCCTGTTGTTTTTGGTCTCGAATAGCTTCAGGGCGCTAAGAGAAAAATAGAGAAGAGATGCATAGAAAGACCGGGAGGTTAACCAGAGGTAATTCCGCTTGGTTATGATATGATAGTGTAGCATCAGAGTAGCATGTCAGTGGTTATGTACACGCCGAAAGAAAAATATCCGTTTTTCCAAAACAGTGCAGCTCTATCTCTCCCTCTCTCCACTTGGTTGCCCTGCATTGGCACAGGAATAAAGAAAGAAGAATTGGGGAGACCGGAAGATGAAGGAGAGAGAAAGAGAGAGAAAGAAAACAGCAAGCAAGCAAAGAAGGAAAAAAAGAAAGAGAAACCAGCAGAGCGCTAACAAATTAACAGCGCATACACTGTGCAGCGCTAGTAGACGACATCGTTAAAGTCTATAGTAAAGGGCTCTAGATTTGGAAGGGTATAACAGCAGGTATGACAGCAACGCGTGAACTGATCACCTTTCGTGTCGGTTGAGTCCTGTGTAACATCGTCGATGCATTTTTGGCGTGCGCTGCACGAGCCATAAACTGCACGCAGGCACGCAGGCATAGCTTCGTCAGGTGTATGCAGGAAAACCTTTACAAACAAATAAAATAAATAAATAAATAAGTAAATAAATAAATAAATAAATAACACAACTTTAACTTTATTTTCCTTAAAGACCCCCGAGGGGGTATTACATAAGGGTGGGTTAACATATAATTTTTAAAGTTTCAATGTGACGGCTGCCACCAGCCGTCACATTGAAATTTTAGAGGCCCGGTTTTAGGACGCTGAAAATCGCTCGCAACGCAACAACCTGCTATTCCACGGACTTTCAGATACTAACCGCTCTGAAACTTTCTCGGAATCGGAAGGATTAATTATAAACCTCTGCAGTGAGCACTTAAACATAAAAATTGACCCGAAGGAAATTGAAAGGGCGCGTCGCCTCGGCCGCTACAAGGCTGGCCTGCAGCGTCCTATCATAGTAAGATTTACATCTTTTAAAACTAAAGAAGTGATCCTTTCTAACGGCAAAAAACTGAAAGGTACAACTTACACAATCAGGCAGGATTTCTCGCGTTCGGTCCAAAATGCACGAAAACACCTTATAGCCTTCGCTAGAAACAAGTCGACCGCTTTTTCCTAAATAAATAAATAAATAAATATGTCACAGTCACAGTTTCGCCGCAAGGGCGAAGCAATTAATGCGATAGCAAGAAAAGCGGCCCGTGATGGAGGCGCTGCTACGCTGCAAAAACATCTGCCCCCCGGCAGCAACTACCGCGCGAGCAGACAGCGGAAGGCCCGCAAGGTTCTCCCTGCGCAAATATTAGAAGAAGCGAGCGAGATGGCCGACGAGTTGCGCCCGTTGCGCTCCTCGCGCCATCTCGCTGGTAATGAAGAAACGCTTATAAGCGCCTGCCGTCTGCGAGTCCTGCCAGCGGTAAAGGGTGTGTATATAACGCTCGCCGTTAGCTACCTGAAGGATCTGCGCTTTGTGGCGTAGTGGTTAGCGCCACGCGCTGCGGAGGGAGGGGTCGCTGGTTCGATTCCGCGCTTCGGAAGCATTTTTCTGAATTATTTTTCTTTTGGACTTTTATGTATATATACGTACTTATACGGTGCATGACGGCGGCGACGGCAAAAACCAGCCGAGACTGTCCATATAATTGCTATCGCTCTAATAAATAAATAAATAAATAAATAAATAAATAAGACTGGTGCTAAAATATGCAGCGATTTCGTTGATATTTATGATATTTAGAAGCCCGGGCTAAAGTGACAATCTGGCTCGTTCTCCATTTCACATCGCACAACGCACCCTCTTTTTCAGGTTCGTACGCGGCAGAGGAGAAACGCAGTTATTCGCAGATTGAACTTGAATTTGCCTTGTATAAAGCTCTGGCTGAAACAAATCTTAACTGCAAAACCATCCACTTGCGGCAAGAATACGTCATTAGTGTGCAAGCATTCGAGCCAACCGATTGTGCGCGAGTCTTTCACATCCAGTCGTCTTTGGGACGTGCGGACGTAGCGCATTAAGAACCAGGAGGTGCATACCCTGGCGCTAGTATCAGTTATCCCTGCTGTGCTGGACATCTGTGTTGTGATGTTGGCGGAGTTGCTGTTATGGAGGAAGGTGAACGCGCGAGGACCTTCTCCGGTATGCGTGTGCCGGGCTAAGATGCAGCCTGTAGATCTGACAGGGTTGGAGGGATTGATTCGCGTTCAATGTGATACATGATTGCCTCATAAATAGGCCAGGAATGCTTGAACGGGGATTTCACGAAATGTAATATTTCGAGCTAGTGTCGGGCCATTAACGTGCCTTATTATTGTCAAACCGTAGCAATGGAGGATTGAATGTTGTTTGCTATACAGTGAAATCATTTAAGTAGAATGTTTGTGGACATATTTCACTGCCACACGCTAGAAAGTAATTCCATTAAGAAACAATGTTTTCGTAAAATCAGCGTTCATCTGTACGACGATGATCCCGGTGGTCCGAACAGGCAAACGAGAATTATTTCTGTCTAAATAGGGTTAGAAGCCAATGCACAGATAGTCGGGGTACATTTTAACGATCACGTGTGTAGCAACTCGGAAAAAAAAAGCGTTCCACAACAGTTTATCTGTAACGACGAGCCATTCCTAAGCCTGGCGCTCATTAGGGCGTAAGCTAACATGCTCTAGAACCAATTTGCGCTATTGCCGAGTCAGTGTTTTTGTGCCAAAATCTCCGTGAGAGCGAAAGAAAAGGCAATACTCAGCAACAAAAACTGCGAATCTGCAATAGTTAGAAAAACAAAACAAAACCGCAAGAGCTGCTTCAAGCCTTCAAACAGCAGCGACATCGAACGGACCAGCTCGCATGCTCGTTCGAGGCAACAAACACAAACGGAGAAGCCCACCTAAGCCGAAGCAACGGTGCCCATTTGCGAAACTGGCAAGCTGCTGGGGTAATTAAACTCGACTAATTGTTCCAAGCAGCAGGCTTTCTAGGCAGGCCTGCTACATCGTACCGGCCGCTTCCCTCCCGCATACGGGCGTTGTCTCCGACGCGTGTAGTCGGAATTGCCGTGCTTCGTGCTGGAGGCGATGTTCGCGTTATTGAATGTGGGTTTGCTCTGAAGAGGCCCTAATGAACATCTAGGCGTAGTGCTCTTTTCCGCCTATGTCAGCTCCCTTAGTTCTGATTTACTGCCATGGGCGCGGAAAATCTGCCTTTATTAGGCTATTATGCCGGTCACTAACCCGAGACAGCATCAAGTCAGATTGTACTGGGGCTCTTCTGCATCTAAGTGACATGTTGCTCCGCTAGCAACGCTGGTATTTTGATGGGTGCTCAGGTGTTCGTTCCATACCTGTCTTTGCTTGTGCGTGTGGGCGTTCGTGTGCGGGTGAGGCATCTTCGCTCTTTCTTATGCATGCGCAGCCGCACACTTTGATGCGTGGTGCTGCCACCGAGACGACTTCATGATTTTATGTAGGGAGGTTAACCTGAAGTAATTTTTTTTTGTACGCTTAAAACACTGAAGAGGGGAAGGAAGGGGGGAGGGCACGGAAGGAAGCGATTGAAGTATACCAATGCGAAGACTAAAAGACAGTAAACAGGGAACACAGGACAGACAGAGCATCACGATCGGTCATTATAGCAGCTGACTGTCACTGCGCAACATAGGCGTGCGCACTGGGAGGAGGGGGGGGGGGGGTGCGAGGAGAGCAGTCACCCCACTCTGATCACCTAAAGGGGGGCGCCAATTCTGCCACATACCTTCGCTCAGCCGGACCTTTGTCACTTTTTAATGTGCAGCGTTATGGCCACACATGTCCTTTCATCATAATGGCGGCTGAGGACGCCTGAAGTGGCGTTCAAAGAAAAAGAACTGCTTGCTTTCCACATTTACCTCTGGAAAAGCGGGGACCAATGGCAGGCGGCTTTGAGCAGCACGCCATGACTTTTCCTTTTAAAGCGAAAGCTTTAGTGGCCTAGTCGAGCGAGTTTCGCTGTGTATGTCCGCGTGGCCTTGAAGCGTGGCCTTGAAGCCGCCGCTGCTCCAAACGCTGGTAGGATGACTACCGCCTCAAGCGCTGCCACGCCAGCCATGTCCACGTGATTAACCACGTGACTCGCCGCTCTCTCTGCCACGCCGGGCTAGCGGGCTTCATTCAGTTCAGCAGCCGTTGTGCCATGGCCGTGCGATGGAAGGATAAAGCGAAGACGCTGGCCCCTTTGTGCCGAACTCGTCAGCGCAGTCGCACCGGTGACGGCAGCAGGCTGCGTCGGACCATCCTGCGGATGTCGTTCGGCTTGCTAATGAGTTAAAGCGGAAACGTCAGTACAAGCGCGCAATGTGACAGGCTTCAACGAGTGTAGAACGAGAACTTTTGTGAGCTAAACGTCGGGAGAAGGTCGCAGAAAGAAGATAGCGACGAGCTTTAGGGGCGACAATGAACCCCTCGCATACGACTGCGGTGATGGCTTGGGAAACTGACGAAACAACGGTAGTGAGCGTGCGCAGTACGGAACGTTCGACTAGCCATATCGTTCGGTTGGCAAACTGCGCTTCGGCTACGAGGGTAAACAATCATAACAAAGTAAACAGCCTTTCGCTTGCATAACCGGGCCTAGCTGAGCTAAGCCGCAGCCATTTTTTTTTTTGCATCCATTGCGGCGTTCGTTTTCTTTCGGACTCGACCAACGGGAGGTGGGAGTTGAGCTGCAGTGAGACTTGCCCCCCCCCCCCCCCCCTTTCTCCCAATGGAGCACCTTGCAGCAGCAGTACAGGCTTTTGCAGGGATGTTCTCAAAAAAGTCAACAATGCGCTAAGCAGTTGTATGTAACGTTTCTTTCTCTCCACATTCGCACAGTCTCTCATTCTTTATCTGCTAACAGTCCTATATGTCTTCAACATTTTGGAGCAATTCTTATTTAACTTCTTAGCATCGAAAAGCGTACACTGCTTGTGAAAGCGAAGATGGAAAGCGCGTTGGATTGGCAAGCTAATCGTCGTTTTCTGTGTTAAACTGACAAAATGGCTGTATTTATTTTAGACCTATAGCTCTTCTCCCCCCCGGTACAAGCCCAGAAAATGCCTTTGTGCATGCGTTTCACCTTGAAGCTCACCCAATGTGAACGCCGGCGTGGGATCTTCAGCGAACACTATATGTTCCGCGCGTTCATGAAAATGAGCAGCGGCTCAGAAACAGTTATTCGTGCCACCACAGCCAGTGGCACTGGTTGGATCCAAGTTCACTGCGCGTTCACACCGAGAGCGCAGCGTATGCGTGTTGTCTTATAGTGAAGCACGTTGGCTGCTTTGTCGCGGGGTGTAGTCGATGCGTTTAGCCTTCACGTCGTCCTAGTCTAAATCGAGACACGCAATAAAGTTGAATCTCTGCAAACCAATGATCTCGTCCTTTCGCAAAGCAAGCGAAACCGAACTACCGCTCGACAAACCTGGTTTGACCGAGTTCAACCACGACAAATCATTTAATGCACAGGAAGTTAAAACGCAAAGGTATTCAGAAGCTCGGAACGATTTATACGAATCGTTACCGTTTACGATCACGCCGACGTGGGCATTTACAGCGCGTATCAGTTCCCGAATAGGTTTTTTTTTTAATTATATTTTGAGCTAGCATGAAGCGAGAGTTTGCTGGGCTTGTACACTGCAGTGGACTTGCAGCAGGCATCGAGCTAAGAGCGATGCGGCTGAATTATGGTACGCCTTTAATAAAGGCCGCGGAGTTCATTTACATATTGAGGATGGCGGTTTACTGGTTCCAAAATGAACCTGCGATCAACGAAGGACAATAGGAGGCCGTTTACTCTGACGGTGGTATTATGGAGCGCGCTTATTAAATTTCGGTACTCGGAGCGTCGGCTCTCATTTCCGCATCACCGAGTTCGCCGTGTTTACCTGATATCAATATTCCTGTTGCCGCCTTGTATTTATTTTTGTGTCTCAGATACTGTATTTTTCTACGAGGAACTTGCGGCTATGAGCAGATGCTTTACAATGAACTACTCATGCTTGGGTGTAATAGCTCCATTTTCTTTATTATAGGCGAGTCATCTGCTTCAACGCGTCTCTTTCAAAACGCGTTGCCGAGTCCAAAGGCAACGACGCAGTCATTCTGCAGTGCAATTGTTATTTTGGACGTTAGTGGTGACTGAACGTCGACCAAGATTGGTAGCTGACATCACTTGAATGCACAAATCGAGGACTAGCGCAATGTCTCGCCCCACGAAACACGTTGAGAACACCTGAGCAATATGGTCTGAAAGTGCGAGAACTGAGCCCCTTAGTTAAGTATCATTCTTTGTGCCTCGTACGTATGCTTTTTCACTCTTATCTGCAGCCTTGTGTTTGAAGATGCGGCAATGCAATTTAATTTGTTTCTCCTTGATTGATGGACCTCAATAAAGTTACTTCAATCAATCAATCAATCAATCAATCAATCGATCGATCGATCGATCAATCAATAATTGAAGTAACGTCAATAACTCCAATGCGAATATTATTAAGGCGAAAACCGCAGAGGCCGCATCAAACGCGAGAGTTGAACGTCGGCGCCGTCGGCGGCCCGCGGAGTCGACGTCCGTGTCAACACGAGTGACGCAAAAAATCATCATCAAGCGATGACGTCACCATATGACGTCATTATGACGTCATCACGTGACGTCATCGATTGGTCAAAGATGGGTTTATGACGGAGGCAGTGCAAAACCAGGTGAGGCGCAGGAGGAGGAGAAGGAGGGAGGAAGGAAAGGCAGGAAGTTTAACCAGACGCGCGTCCGGTTTGCTGTCCTACGCTGGGAGAAGGGGACCAAGGAATGAAAAGATAGGGAGAAAGAAAGAAGTTAGCATACAAGAAATTCGTGTGAGCTTGAAGAACGCTGCTGCGTTCCGTAGTACTGGACGCTAGATCTCGGGCGTATCTCATTCAAAGCTTGCAATGCCTCCAATCTTGGAGGCAATGCAAAACCATGTTAGGTGCTCAAAGCTTTCAGAAGGGGGCGGGGTAGGATCAGTACATCGACTGAATAAAAAGAAGAAAAAAGAAGAAGCCTTTCGCCTTCGAGTCACCTTAGGCGAATGCATATGCGACCCCATGATTGTATCCAGCACTTTTTTGCTTTTTTGTGCAGCGAAGCTCTATATAACTAGATCATTCCGCGAACAGTTGACGACCTGTTATATTGCAAAAATACATAAAGGACGGCGCATACGGAGTGAAATATTTGTCACTAATCTTTATGAGGACGTGTACACGAAGAAGATGCGAGTCAGCGATTGCCGCCCATTTAACATAAATAATTGCAGTGGTTGTCCATCGAAAGCGTATCGCCGTTTGCAATCGGCTTGAGCAGTGAAATTCGATTTGGGCTCCTAACTTAACTTTCTCCTAACGTGCACTTTGTAATATACGCACTTGAACGTCCTTGACGAAGCGCGCCATGTCCGCAAAAGCACCATCGCTCAATAAAATGTGGCTATCATGATATGTACTGTATGTATTTCTGGCGCTCTTAGCTTTTTTTACCCTCGTTATATAGCTTGTTGCACTCGTTGCATGAAACGCGCGCGGCAAGTAGGACGCTCCATTTGCAGATAATCTAACTACGCATTACCTTCTTGTGCCCGCGAGTACACAGTAACTGCCATTTTATATATCAGATGGGAACGTTAAAAACAACTCGGGTTTTAGACTCCGCAAACAGACCTCTCTGCTCTGAAGTCAATATTGAAAGTAATTAGTTCATTTTCTTTTACTTACGCATATGTGCGCAGACAGGGAGCGTTCCATTAGTTTGACAATGGCAATTCCAAGCACTGTCGTACAACATTTCGCTGGCAAAAGCCGTCACTGTATTACAGGAGCCCGTGCCAGCGCCTTCAATGCCTACTTGGTCATGGTAGAGGCATGGATCAATAGCATATCTGAATAATCGCAGCAGAAGGCTCTGAATATAGAATAGGAGCTACTAAACCGACACGTGCCGTCAATCTAGCCATATACGCACATGCGCAGGCTTTTCTATTACAGATTAGCATAAGGTACACGCTAGTACATTGATTTTTCGGCACCCGTTGCCATAAAGATATCTGTCAAAGGTTTAATGAACTAGAACACTCTCAGAAGATAATTTCATGCAGAAGATACGAAATGCTAAAGCCCGTATTTGAGCCATGGCCTTGATTAATTGATGTTGGCGTTAGCTCTCAGTTGAAAAGAAGCAGCGCCATTCTTTAACGAGAGTTAGTTTTGATAATATACATGCAGTGTTATATTCAGAAACGAACCTACAAAGAATAAAGAAGGACTGCGGAAATAGCTCTCGACGTATGTTGCCTAAAGGGGCCCGTTGGAAATTGCTCGGACAGAAAGACCAAGAAAGAAGAGATCGACGGAGCGCTTCACCACGTGGACGGCGGCTTGTCCGTTTCTCAACAGGGCTTTTATTTGCGCACATTTAATGAGTGGTGCAGTGAAGTAAGCTTTAACAAATTTAACGCAACAGTAACTGCGCCATATGCGACTAGGGAACCACTATCTGTGCCGTGGAATATACAACGTTCCTTATGACTGCTTGCTCGATAGGGGCGCTCAAGACAGGTTTCTAGTTTTATGCTGTGCCACTATGTACTGTGCTGTGCTATGCAGTGGTATGCAGGGCTGTGTTGTGCTGTGCTGTGCGATTACGCATAGGCTGACCTGGAGAGATTGTGGTAAAGAACACCTTGGCTTGTTTGTTTGTTTATTTATGTTTTGCAGTTAGAAAAAGTAAAATGATGAAATAGTAATGCTCAAAAATAAATATGAAAACGAAAGAAATAAAAATAACAGCATGGCAATGGATGATTCAGTGTCGAAGGTTTACTTTTCAATTGTAGTTATCTTGTAGCTTTTATAGAGAGCGCCTGACATTTTCTTGCCTACTGTCGCGATTTAGCGGCGCACCGAAACGGGTTTCGTGAAGTCAAGCGGAATGTTCGAAAGTGAGAAACTTAATTTCGACGCTATATTTTTCCATTCGGAAAACACGAACGGCGTATTGCTATTTCTCATCAAAAAAGAAAATTGAACGTATTCCACATGGGCTTTTCACGGAGGATGAATGCTTCATAAATACCGCGCAGCTGTATCTATTCAGGCGCAGTAATTGAAGCCTCAATATCTGCAGTAATTAATATTTTCGCTAACTAAAGGTCAAACGAGCGACCATTTAACATGACAAGTCTGAGTTTGTTTAGTGCAAAAAGATGCGAGCACAAGGACCCCGTTCTTTGCTGTATTTAAGGCAGTTAAAAGTTGCGAGGGCCATTTTTTGACATTATCAGCTCGAACACAAGCCTTCCCAATCGCTATTCGAGTGCGTTTCTTGGGCAAAAAAAGTAATAATAAAAATCCAGGCTTTAAGAGGGTAACTTTAAATATGTGAAGGTCGTAAGGAAGCGCGTAGAAACTGTTCTTTGTTTCGAAAGAATTCTGGCACTTCGCGAGCGATTTATGATAATCGAATAAACACGGCCTTTTTATCTGTGCCTTGACTAATGAACACATTCATTGTAACCACTATATATCTACGTTTATCGATGCTGACGTACTACATGAACGGTGTGCTGAATATTGCGTAATGTCTGTACCTGCACTGATAGAGACTAGAAAAAACGAGAAGAGATAAAAGGTTATGATTCTTATCGGTGCTGTCACGCTGTCACTTCAAAAGAACACGTCGAGGTTCGTTACTTTCTGACGCAAAAGGGCATGGACGCTTCGCTTTCATGAGATGTTGCAAACTAGTTTCTGGTGTGCAGCTGAGTGGATCTAGCCTCTGTTTCTGGGAAAAGGGAGTGAGTTTTTGGCAAGTTTATTAGGAGCAATGCCTTCGTCGTCTGCTTTGACGAAACGCGTATGCATAAGTGCACTTAAGCGAGTCGTGAAAGAAGGGTCCTGTGTAGTAGGGCGCACTGTCTGTCGACATAAACTGAGGCCTCATAAAGATAACGTAGTCTGGCGGATGCCTTGTGAGAGGTGTACGTATGACACTTTGAGTTCTTTGGTTGCGTATGATCGCGCAACAAGCGCTTTGTAGATGAGCGTGAAGGGACTATCACGAGCCTTGCCTAAATGCAATCTTCGACCGGCTCACTGTCCCCTTTAAAGTATGGCTGACATGCGCAGCGCAGTACGACATGACCCGAAACACAAGCTCTTAAAGATTAAATAAGATTAGATTAGACACAAGATAAGATAAGATAAGATAAGATAAATTAGACACAAGATTAAATAAGTTTCGACTGGAAGAACATTCTTTAGATTTTTTCTTGCACAAGCTTACTGAGTCCCATTGCCGAGAAAATTGAGGCTTCAACTTGTAGTTTTATACTGGACAAGCACTGTGTCATTTAACTATGACATGAGCGCGAGATCATGGATTTCAAGGTGCTTTTTCTCGTATTCTGGTCGTTATTTATGCACGGAAAGCTCTCATATCTGGGCAGGTTGACGTACGTATATGCTGACGTCCAAGTAACCATTCCGGAACAGGCCTTGTGAAAATGTTTCACCTCACGGGAACCTGGTGCGAAAGGCTAAAGGCGGCATCACCAACCAGCTTTCTTGATCTATTTTGTTCACATTTACTAAACTGTGGTTCCCAATACCACTATTGCCGTTTGGTGTCGTGCTTGAATAATCTACTAACATTTCCCTTATCACGTACGTGAATGCAGTGAAATACATATTCACTCAGGGCATACTTTGAGAAATGATTTGGTATTGGAACAAGTGCAGACGCCTGATGTCCCGGGTGATCTTCCTGCAGTGCACGGTGATAAATTGAGCTGTATAGGCTGCTTTGCGTAGAAGCGGTGATAAAACTGGAAATAATGCCATTCTGAAAGGTCGATCATCCCTAGTGATGGTTTTGCAACCTCAAGCGGAATATTGAAGTGTACCTGCTCAGAGACAGCATGATAGAGGGCGCTTGTAGCATGTCCTTGGAGACTGCACTGCATGGCCCAACGGGCATAAGATACGTGGATCTATTGAGTTATATAGAAAGGATGATAAACGGTCGCCTCTACGCAAGGCCTGCTTTCCAGTAGGCACGTGTCGTTGTGTAGTCTGCTCCGGTTTAAACCGTAACAGGGCATCATGCTCATTTTTCTCCATAGCAGGAACATTAGGCAGCAGATCAGGTTATCGTCACCAGATATGTCTGGATAGAGCCAATTCGTTCCTGAACGAGAACACTCAAACCGACAAGCCACCTTTAGGCGCATTGTTTTTCTCCGCAGTGTGTTGGTTCGATTCAATGAACGGTTGATCATGCTAGACGAGATAAGGTGCACCACTGTTATGTAGTTTCGGGGCTACTGGTGCAGATAAAGACTGCATGATTTAAGTTTCAGTTTATTATCATTTCTTTCAAATACAAAGGTACATGGTTAGTAGTATGCAGACGAGGGTCCCAAAGTCGAGTGACTGCAGTGGGACCCCGGTTAATAATAACGTTGAAATGATTAATTCATTACAGCATGTTAAAATTATACAATCCAAACGTAAGTGAATAGTGAACATACTAGTGAAAAAACACACATTCATTGCAATATAACGATTACATATAAGAACTAGTTATACATGTAAATGAGCAAACGATAAAAAATATTTAAAAATATACATATGTATCTACAGTTTCATATGTAGATAACACAGTTGTGCAATTTAGAAGACAAGTAGGAACATTGTCATTTACACACAGGCAGGCGCTGATAGAGAGCCTGTGCCCCGCCACGGTGGTCTAGTGGTTATGGCGCTCGACTGCTGACCCGAAGGTCGCGGGATCGAATCCCGGCCGCGGCAGCTGCATTTTCGATGGAGGCGAAAATGTCTGAGGCCCGTGTACTTAGATTTAGGTGCACGTTAAAGAACCCCAGGTGGTCGAAATTTCCGGAGCCCTCCACCACGGCGTCTCTCATAATCATATCCTGGTTTTGGGACGTTAAACCCCAGATTTATTGATAGAGAGCCTGTGTTGTGTACAGGTGACTGTGTTCTTCATTGTATCCTAAATTGCGCGGCTGTTTTATCGATCATGTACAACCAGCTAGCCCAGCAGTAACTCCAATGCAAGTTTACATATGTGGATTTGAAGCTTGCGTGGCACCAATATCGACCCACACGTGCTTCTCTAAATAATGGTTTTTATGATTAGATATAACGATCATTAGCACTTCCACTTTATCGAGCACAAACAATGAATTTATATATTAGGAAAAACAACAGTATTGATGTTTTGTGACCTCCTATTGACAGAAGTAAACTGTGGAGCACTAGTTTATGGCATCTTTGAGTGTTGTTGCTGTTTTGTGACGTTAAGCTATGTGTTGGTATAAATACAGTATGATAGTGTTACATTACACGTTATGGTATTTCGCAGAATCAAGATGGTGCTACCTTGCCATCAAAATGGGTTTTATTATTTTTTTAAAGCCGTATAATTTGTTGGTATCGCTTCTTCGCGAAATCTGGGGCTCACATTGTGTGGGTGGTTCGCCTGACCTGCGGCTTGCCTGCTTTGTATTTCGTCTGCCACACGCACAAGAAAAACCGGCGAAAATTGGATCTTTTGTACATCAGTGAACGGAGATACAAAGCAAGTTTCTCTGAATGATGAAAAAACAAGAAAAGAAAGAAAACTTGTGGCGACGCTATAGAAAAAGGCGAGAAGGCGTCGATTGATTCGAAATCGATGTTCACGAAACTTGAGCAGTCATCCTATCGTGTGCGTCAGAAAGGAAACCTTCCGATGTTCTGTTCTTTTTCTTTCTTTCTAGACAAACTTTCTCTCTTCTGGTTCGTGTACTTTGATGCAAGGAATTTATCCGTCTTTAATGTGGCACCGCCCTTCGTTCGTGTGCCGGCTACGTCTATTCTTTTCACGCCTTCATGGATGTAGAATTTATATCAGCGTGTTGCTGGCGATCTTCATCCACTAATATCGCCTTCCCGTTTCTATACTTTCGTCTAAACAGACAGTAAAGAACAGCGCACAGGCGAGGGACAAACTAAGAAGAAGGGGCATGCAAGTGCTAGTGCGTCTCCTCTTACTCGTTCGTCCCTTGTGTGTGCGCTTTTTTGTACGATCATGAATAGCTAACTAGCCCGAATGGCAGTCTTGTCGTAAAGTAAGAAATAAATAATAATAATTTTGGGGGTTTTACATCCCAAAAATTGAGTTTAGGTAGTGCGTTAGCGTTAAGTGTGAAGACAGTGGAAAGTAGTAGGCGGTGTTAATGTAGTGTATTGTATTAGTGTGTATTTATGCTGAAGTAGTCTTGGTGGCCCTGAAGTTTAATGTCCAAAGGAAACGAGGCCAAAGATGGGGCCGTGCAGTCGCCGCGTGGTGCAGTTGCTGTGCGTGGGGGTGTTTGTGTGAGTGTGGGTACGAGAAAGATAATCTGTGTGTGTGTGTGTGTGTGTGTGTGTGTGTGTGTGTGTGTGTGTGTGTGTGTGTGTGTGTGTGTGTGTGTGTGTGTGTGTGTGTGTGTGTGTGTGTGTGTGTGTGTGTGTGTGTGTGTGTGTGTGTGTCCTGCTGCTTCTTTTGTTCGCTTCTTTTTCTATCATCCTACACGATTTCACCTAAAGCCTTTTACCACGCTATCACCTGTCGATACTACTAAAACTTTCTCTTCCTCGAACGCGTACTTGTTTCCTGCAATGCTAACCGCATCGGCCTCGTCACACGATATTTCGAGATATGTCTTTCTTACCCCCCACCCCGCTAACTCAGCAGGTCGCCGCCACTTCAACATTGCGGAAACACGCCAGGTCAAAGAGACAGGGAACACCAGTAGAGTGCGAGAATTTTTCTGCAGTGCCACCAAACGACGATGCACCAAGAGTCACGGCGCCGTTGCCAGCACTCATTGACGTCAACGTGACCATGGTGGCAGCTAAATAATGTTTAGAAGGAGGCCAAGATTGGCTTTGCAGAGGCTGCGTGTGTTTGTGTGTGTGCTCGTTTGGGTAAGAGGGAGGTATAGACGGAGACAGAGGGAGGATAAACTACGGAGAACGAAACTTGGGGGAAAAGCTCATAGGCAGCAGCGAGGACGAGGCGATAAAGTGGCCCCGGGGTGTGAAATATGCGCGGGGAGGCAAGGATTACGACCTGCAAATCGTTGTCTATATGACACGCCGCGCACTTCATTCAGCCAAATATAAGCGACGCCGCCCTGGTGCGAAGTCGATAAATAACGAGCCGGCCGCATGGCGAAATTGAAGAGAGTGGTTGACGCGCTCGTCCACCACGAGGGTACTCGCTCATTTTCGTCTCCGCTTGCTAAGTGGCGGCCCTGTTCACTATTACTCAGAGTTAGCGTTTTATTTCTCCTTTACCCTCGCGTGTGATTCAGGATGATGAAAAAGGAAGCCCTGAGTCATAAAGTAGCAATCGCGTGAGTTCGGTAGTAAGTAGTCATTTTCGAGTCGACAAGTTAATGCGAGACAGAGGGCCATGGATAGGGCATTATTTCAAAGAGCCACCCCGTGAAAAATGAAGACAGTTATTTTTTCATCAAACTCCAGAATATTGAATAAGTGGTCTGAGAGGCATTGAGAGCTGGCGTGCATTGCACTTCATCGCTTTTTTTTCTTTATTCAAGAATTGCCCCGCATTGCCCTTGGGCGTTACAGCAGGGGGGTTTACAACAGAGATACAAATAGGTCTTCATTTGCAAAACATGTTTTTTTCGAAAGCTTGTTCCAGTCTGCTACACACTTCGGAAAAAAAAGAATTAGCGAACGTGCACCTCCTGGGTCGATATTCACGAATTCTGAGTTTGTGATCGTTACGTTTAGAAGAATAAAAAGGTGTCTTTGAGTAAGTATCCTTGTTTATGCCTACCTTGTTGTTACGTATTTGAAAAAAACAATTTCAGCCTTAACTTCCGTCGGCGTGAATACAACAACTCCCAATTCAATTCTTGCTTCATCATTTTGACACTGTCTGTTCTACCATACCTGCCCAGGACGTACCTGGCCGCTCTGTTTTGAATGCTTTCAATCTGAGAAGTGAGACTGGCTTCCGATGGATCCCATAGTGGGCATGTATACTCTAATATTGGTCTTACACATGTAGCAAACGCATTCCGCTTTAATTCAATCTCGCGACATCTTAGATTTAGTTGAACAAAGTTCAGCGCCCGTCCAGCCTTACCAACTATCTCACTAATATGCGCATTCCATGAACTATCAGCAGAAAACACGACGCCTAGGTACTTCGAAACATCAACTGTGGTAACCAACTCTTTATCAGTAGTTATTTATAAGTGGTTTTTGCTTTCTAATGAAACACACATGGATGCACTTTTCAGCGTTTAAACACATCTTCCACTATTTACATTAGGCATGTATTCTACTGAAGTATCCCTGAAGTGCTGTCGCGTCCTGATCACAAGATACTTTTCGGTACACCATGCAGTCATCTGCAAACAGTCGTAAGGTAGACGTAATGCCCAAATTTATGTTGTTAATATATATCAAAAATAATATAGGTTCCAACACAGAGCCCTGTGGGACTCCTGAGGTGACGTTTACGTAACTCGATTTTTTGCCATTAAGAACAACACACTGGCTGCGCTCCGATAAGAAATTTTCGATCCATTTGGTAACATCATTATGTATACGTATTTGCTGAAGTTTGTAAACAAGAAGTGAGTGGGTAACAGTGTCGATAGCTTTTCGGAAATATAAAAACAAGCAATCTATCTGTCCTTCAGCGTCAATTTCACACCCTAAATCGTGATAGAATTCTACAACTTGTGTAGTGCAGGACAAGACCTTACGAAAGCCATGCTGTTCTTTAATTAGGATCTTGTTCTCTGTGAGGTGATTCATGATATCTGAGTAAGTTATGTGTTCCATTAATTTGAATATAATACATGTCAGGGAAACGGGCCTCTAATTTTGGACATCTCTTCTCGAACCACCTTTATGAATTGGCACAACGTGTGCTTTTTTCCAGTCGTAAGGCAGTTCACTGGCGCAGAGCGCCTGCGTAAAGACAACAAAAAGATAAAGGGAGACGGTCGCAGCGCAGCACTTCAGCACGCGAGGTGAGATACCGTCAGGACAGACTGCCTTGGATTCGTCCAATTGCTCCAAAAACTTTTTGATACCGCGCACGCTGAGTTCCACCTGCGCCATAGGCGTCACATTACTAGCTGGGGTTGTTGAACTGTCGGATTTCACTGGAAGGAATACTGAACGGAAGAACTCATTTAGATACGTTGCCTTAGCTTCGTCATCCGTGACGACTTGGTTATTGCAAACGATTTCTGCAATGCCCGGATCACTTGATCCGCACCCCTTTAAATACTTCCAAAAAAGCTTAGGATTGGTTTTCTACCTTTCATTTACTCCTTTCAAATAATTTTCTTTTGCGATCTTACTACTGAGCTTATAATCAAGCGTTATTTGTGCCAACTTCTCATAAAGAGCCTTGCTCTTCGTTTTCTTATACTGCGCAAAGATCCGTTTCCTTTTTACAGCGAAAGCTGTTATTAGATCATTTCAGCGGCCGTTTTTGGCGCCGTAGTTGTCCGCCGCCGCCGGTGTCCGTAACCACTATCGCTCGAAATAAGAAAAAAAAAAAACGGAATAAGAAAAAAATTCCAGGATGGAACGAGTTTCGAATCTGGGCCCTCTGCATGGGAGCCCAGTATTCAACCTCTGAGCCATGCCAGTGCTTGAAACTGCTTCGCAAAAAGACCCTATACAGGCTTCATGCCGGGAAGTAACAACATTAACATATGTAATATAGCGTGGTAGAAGAGTAAAATAAGCACCAAGCGTCGCACGACGCGAATTCCGTAACCAGGCGTCACACAATGCGAATTGCGCAACGAGTAGGTTGTTGAATGCTTCCAACCCATTACAAAGGGATCCGCCATAATTCTTCATCGTCATCAGGCACAGCATCAACAAAGTGCGCATAATGCCTTACATGCGTTTAGCAGGTACCACGGCTCTCCGTAGAATGACGAAAAATGGCATAGTGCCTGCTTCCCTACATCTCAAAAAATACAATGATTTATAGCGTAGTGGGTTCCTCGCAAGTTCACCTGTATTGGTTGCCGAGGAAGCCCATAAGCGCATGATCCATTTGCTCGGGGTCTCAGTGAAGTTCTTCCCCTCCCCCCTCCCTCTCCCACGTCAACGTGCGTTATACAGCATGGTGGGAGAGGGACATAGCAATCGGGCGTCACCCAATGCAAATTGCATAACTGGTGCGTCGTTTATAGCTTCCAACCCATTACAAAGGGCTGAGCCATAATGCGTCAACAAAGTGCACATAATGCCTTACAGACGTGTAGCTGGTGCCTCGCTTCTCCGCAGAATGACGAATAATGGCTTAGTAGGTGCTTCCCAATTTGACAAAAATTGTGATTTATGGCGTAGTGGGTACCTTGCTAGTGTACTTGTATTAGTAGCCCCAAGGGAGCTTACAACGGGCTTTAGAAATGCCGCTTTTGCAGCTTTCGTTCTGACTGTGCTGCGGTTTCAGCGTAGGCCTGGCGTTTTTTGTATAATTCGTATGATAGATGATGTAACCCAAGGTGTTTTACGTCTTTTTTTAAGTTTGGAAAAGTGTACGTTTGGTATATGTTCGTTTGCAAGCTCACCAAATTTTACTTTGAACGTATTCCACAGTTCGTGAATGTTACATTCGTCCGCTAAGCATTCAAAAGTTGGCAGGTATTGAAGCAGTTTTTGGTTTATACTTTTATAATCCCCTTTATCGTAAAAAGATATCCTTCTATTCTCGCAAGAAGTAAATTGTTGACTATTGGTTTTGACTGTCGCAACAACAGCCGAATGGTCGCTAATTCCTGGCACGACTGTTGTAGAGTTTACTACACTAGGTGAGTTTGAAAACGACAAATCTAGGATATTACCTAGATTTGTTGCTTTCTGTGACCTGCTCCATAATTCCGCGTCTATCATACCGCTTGGGTTGCTTTGGTGCTTTAAACCCCCAAAAACCAACCGTAATTCTGATGCCGCACTGCTACAAATTCATAGGGAGCCAACGGAAGTCTTATTAATGCCTTTGTGTTATATCCGCACCATTCACAATGCTGCGACTTTCCGAATACACAATTTATACTTTTGATGGTTGATAGCCGAATTAGAGAGTACTAGAACAGGGGAGCGCTCAGAGAGTGCTTCGAACGGCCGCAGCACCTTTGTACAGAAAGTGAAGCCCAAACAGGGTCAATCCGCTTGCGGCGCTGCGATCGGTAGTCTGCAATGTGTCGTCGTTCAGGAGTTGCGTGCGGCTCCGTCGAAGTGGTGCAGGGGTACAATGCCCGCTTGCCACTCAAAAGACCCGGGATCGAATCGCAGGTGTAGATAGTGGATTTTTATTCTTAGTGTCACCTTTTATATCTGTATTGGTTTTGCCTCATTTCTTAAAACTAGCTTCGGCTACCTATTGCCGCAAAAAAAGAAAAGTAACGTAAAATATGAAATCTTGTTTCGAGCCTCGTATTCGGAAGAATCTCGGAAGCCATACTTTAGGTTTTCGTTGTATCCCGGGCGGGGGCGCTGCAAGTAACTACGCTCATTGTCAAATTTCTTCTATTTTACTTCACATTTTGCGTTACTTTTTGAAGCAACACGTAGCAACTGAAGCTAGTTTGAGGAAGAAAAAGAAAACCAATACAGCTACAAGAAGTGACAAAGAATAAAAACCCACCATCTACAGCTGCGATCCGAACCCTGGCATTCTTAGTGGGAAGCGGGCATGCTACCCCTGCACCACTTCGGCGGAGCCGCGCGCCACTCTTAAACGACGACACATTGCAGACTACCGATTGACTCTGTTTAGTCTTCACTTTTCGAAGCTCGTTCCAAGCACTCCCCTGTTCTAGTACACTCTATCCGAATTCATGGTCCAATAGTTTTTCATGCGCAAATGATCTTCAATTTTGTCTACACCGCAATGTGGCCGTGGTGGTCGAGCGGTTGGACCCCTGTCGACCCTGTGCTGAGCAGCTATCACAAACGAGCGCGTCAATAAAGCGCGCGCGTGCGTCGCTTTCAGATGGCAGCGGGATAGCACGGCGCCAGCCGCTCGTCCAAGAAGCGCGAACAACGAAAAACAAGTATCAAAAGACGCCGGCGCCGACCCTCCTCCTCGCCCACTCGAACAACCAGTCGCCTCGGATCAAACGCCCGGCAAAGTCTCCAATGATCGCGAAAGGAAGCATGATGCAACTGATGCAACGCCGAGCGACGCCGCCGCGAGTAGATCCAGAGAGAGAAATCTCGCACTTTCTCGATCTTTGGCTGTGCTGCACGCCGGAGAACACTCCCGACGCTTCTATAACCGGGGGGAGAGAAAATAAAAGCGTGCACCGGAGTCATTGAGTCAGTCGGTCCGGAGATGGTGAAGTTATGCTGAGTGTGGCTCCGTCAGCCAAAGAAGACGTGTTTGTGATGTTGTGCGGTCAGTCGATCTCGAAGAATCGGATCACGACGCCGTGTGAGCCGTGAGAAGTTACGACGACGGAAGGAACAACGACGATCCGCGCTGAGTAAGCGTGAGTGTTTCCTGGAAGAGAAACATTCAAGTACAGTCCAAGAATTGTGGACTGGATACGCTGTTGAATATTCAGGACTTTAACTGTTCTTGAATAGTTGTAATGCATGAGATTGCATTTGTAGTGCGTGATCTGTTTGTTTAGTTCCCGTTGTGTTAACACCATCTGAGTTATATTGTGAAGTTGTAACTGGTACCAGCCGAGTGTGCATGTGTTTGTGATGTTTGTACTGCCTTAACTGAGAATATATTTCGTTTGTGTTATCGACTATCGGCTCTGACTCAGTCTTTGGACCACAACCGGCGTTCACAGGCGCACTAAAAGGACCAACTCCAAATTGTCCGCGATTTCGTGGTGCGTTTCGGGGGGACGCTACGTCCGCCCTTGGAATCCGCCCGGCGATTGCCATCCTTATTAACGGGATCAGTGACAGCAGCATAACACCACAGTCACTCAGCCATTACGGTGAGCAGGAAAATGCTAAGCGCTTAATTCACATACAGCATATCGCAGGGCTCAAGGCAGCTCTGCGATATGTGCTGCTCCCTTTCCTCTCGATTCGCACTTCCATTACGAGATGCTATCAGGAGAGGCTCCCCGAGATTAAACAAACAATACTAAGCGGTCTTCCAACGAAATATTCTGACGACGAATAAATTAGACAATAAATTTTCCTTTATCACGCCTCATAAACTTCTGGTGCCACCAATGAGTGAAAGCTCCATTTCACAAAGCACTCAACGCGGCGGTAGTGAAATGGCGATCCACTTAGCTAACGCGCGAGCCGCTCTCGCGATAGCCCGTGGCCACTGTATTCGTGATTCTGCGCGGCGTGAAAATGTGATCCTTATCTACGCGCACGCGTATTGGTCTTCGTCCCAGGGGCACGCGTACGGCCGCACCGCGAGCGCGTGCCATTACCCCGCGTGCACTCACGAGCCTTTGCCCACAGCTTTGCTGGGAGGGGGGGGGGGGGGGGGACGACGACGACGACGAGGCATGGTGCCTCGGGGCGGAGGACATACGAGGCAACGCATAACGTCTAGGAAGTGAACGTCCGGAAGTTCTTCCGTCCTAATGCGTCCGCTTTGTCTCGGCTAACCATAGGGCGGAGCAGCAATATTATTAGTCGCCGTGCTTAGAGTGAGGAACAGTGAGAGAGTGGCATGCAGGCATTGCGGACGACGATGTCTGAAGAGCGCGCGCGCCCCTTTTTCAAACACGTCCTGACAGCTGAATCATCCCGCTAATGGGCGCGGCCAGCCTCGTTCCTTTCGTCCCGCGCATCACGACATGGAGGGTTGATGGAAACTCTCTCCCGAAAGCTTTGCTCGTGATTCGTATCTCTGCGCGCCACTAGCGGACGCGCTTTTGCGTTTGTTTTTTCACCTTTGTGCTTCCTGAGCGATCGTGTCCGTGGTATTGTCTGCGTTGCTTCATGTTAAGTCGGATTTAATTTGTCTTACACAGCCTTTGCCCATTCTTTCAAGCTGCTTTGTGCGCGCAGGTAGGTAGGCTTCCACTCCTCTGCGCACGTGACTGTTTAGCTGTAATCGCCAAGCGCGGTAAGCGCAGTGAATAGCAAGGAGGACGCTGCCGAGACAGGGCTCAGTTAGGACATACCTGTTGAGTTTCTCTTTTTGCTGACGCTAGTTAACCGAAAAACAAACTACGACTCTTTCAAGCCAAACAGCTTAAATATCTCTATGTATAGTGTGAGAACAGGAGTGAAGACAAAGGGCTAAATGTGTTGATGTGGTTTCAAGTCATTATTACCATTTGACTCTTTCCCGCCAAGGTTTTACAGCGAAAGCTGTTATAAGATCACAACAAGGGTCGTTTTTGGCGCCGTAGTTGTCCGCCGCCGCCGCCGGTGTCCCTAACCACTATCGCGCGAAATAAGAAAAAAAGAAATGAAGAAGAAGTTTCCAGGACAGAACGAGGTTCGAACCTGGGCCCTCTGTGTGGGAGCCCAGTATTTTACCTCAGAGCCATGCCGGAGCTTCAAAATGCTTTGCAGAAAGACCCTGTACAGGCTTCATGTCGGGAAAAAGCCACATTAACATGTGTAGTGCAGCGTGGTAGAAGAGTAAACAACCACGCGTCACACAAGGCAAATTCTGTAACCAGTCGTCACACAGTGCGAATTGTGCAACGAGTGGGTTGTCGAATGCTTCCAGCCCATTACAAAGGGCTCTGCCATAATTCTACATCGTCATCAGCCACAGCATCAACAAAGTGCACATACTGCCTTACAAGTGTTTAGCAGGTGCCACGGTTCCCCGCAGAATGACGAAATTTTGCGTAATGGCTGCTTCCCTACTTCACAAAAATTATGATGATTTATAGCGTAGTGGGTTCCTCGCAAGTGCACTTCTATTGGTTGCCAAGGAAGCCAATAAGGCTCCCATGATCCATTTCCTCAGGGTCTCAATAAAGTTAATTCCCTCTCTCTCTTCTTTCTCACGTCCACGTATGTTATAAATCGTGGTTGAAGAGTTAAATAGCGACCGGGCGTCACACAATGCGAATTACGTAACTAGCGGGTCGTTTAAAGCTTCCGACCCATTACAAAAGGCTCAGCCATAATTCTTCATCGTCATCAGCCGTCGCATCAAGAAAGTGCACATAATGCCTTACAGATGGTTCTCCGCAGAAGGACGGATGATGTCGTGGTGGGTGCTTCCCAACTTCACAAAAATTATGATTTATGGCGTAGTGGGTACGTTGCTAGTGTACTTGTATTAGTAGCCACAAGGAAGTTTATAACGGGCTCTAGAAATGCCACTCTTCCAGCTTTCGCTGTGACTGTGCTGCGCTTTCCGCGCAGGCCTGGCGTTTCTTCCTCTCTCCTCGTAGAGTCACTATGGAGGAATTCCACGGCAGTGGTAGCAGAATAAGTCACAATCAAAGTCGACAGCTGTTGCATTTTTCGAATGAGGGTGTGTCACCGCACGTAGCGCCAGGTTTGAAACTGGCTATCAAGACTGTGCGCCTTTGGGCCGTCAACTGGAGGTCAAAAGAAAGAAAAAAAGAAAAAAAAGGAAAGTCGTCGGAGAAGCTATCGCGATTATTCTTTTACTGAAGCGAAGACTTCATTGAAAACAAGCTAGTCGTGAGATGATCCTAGCCTGTTCTGCCAAACCCTGGAAACTGTCGCTGGAACTGCCGAGCTGCTCAAGCAGCGCAATGGGCTTGGCGCTTGGCTGTTGTTCACTCCATTCGACACATTGATAGCCTCAGTTTAATGAAGTATTCGGCCACTTTCACTGTGTACGCGGCCTACAATCTTCAGTTGGCCGAAGACCCCCGCCGCGGTGGTCTAGTGGTTATGGCGCTCGACTGCTGACCCGAAGGTCGCGGGATCGAATCCCGGCCGCGGCGGCTGCATTTTCGATGGAGGCGAAAATGTTTGAGGCCCGTGTACTTAGATTTAGGTGCACGTTAAAGAACCCCAGGTGGTCGAAATTTCCGGAGCCCTCCACTACGGCGTCTCTCATAATCATATGGTGGTTTTGGGACGTTAAACTCCAGATATTAATTAATCAGTTGGCCGAAGAGTAAAATAAAGTCAGTTGTGGGAATTTCCCTTGATACCTTACAGAACTGGCAAGCCACAGTTTATATTTGTGGACTTTTATTTGATAGTTTCACAAGTTACGCGCACTCATTGCCAACTGGTCTGCTGTGTCGTCGACAGGTGAACGAGAGAAACAAACAGAATTTTTTTTTTCGCCGCGGTGCTTCTACGTCTTCTAGCTTTATGTTAGGGATACTCGCAAGATGGAACCATCTCGATGTTTCCTAACGTTTTCCGAGTGCCTGCATTCTCTTCCCGTCAACAGTAAGGATTCCCAAAAAACCCGGGTCCGAAACACCTTCGCCAACATTCTTGAAGCACCGCCGCTCGATTCTGTCGCTTCTTCGACGACGCTTCACATTTCGTTGCCTACCGTCTAGCCAGTTTCACGTTAAAGGCCTCTGTCAACCACGACTTCAACAAAAAAAAAATAAATAAATCAAAAATATCAACTAATCAGAGACTGCGTTTCCTCGGAACGCGAGTGTTTCCCCATCATCTTTTAAGACTCAATCTCAGACTTATCTTCTCCAAGTACAATGCCGTCTTACTTTCTTCTTACGTTTTCTTTTTTTTAAACGCAGTCACCGAAGGCTTTGGCTGTGTCAGACCTTGAGACTCCCGCTACACTTTTACTTATCTTTCTCCTGGAAGGAATCCCGCAGTATAAAGAGAGAGAGAGAAAAAAAAAACAAGATGAAAAGGCGTCCCTCGCAAACGACTTGGATCCGAGCGAAGGAGGATCGGGAAGGCGCGTGTAGATAGGATTGACGTTTCTTGTCGATTTGATCGAGATCAGCGGCGCAGGAGCGGCATCAGTTCGTTCGAGTTGTTCTGTTCAAACTTTCAAGTGTTTTACTTGGGAAAAGAAGGAAAGATCAGACTCTTTTCGTGGGCGACGCTATAGGCTTCGTCCGTCTCCAACTGGGTGGTATAAATGCAACGAGGCGTTTTTGTTTGCGAACTCCTTCTGCTCCGTCAAATCAATTCTTCAGCGGTGAAGTAGTGTATTTTCTTGTTGTTTAATTTCGAAGGAAGAGAGAAAGAGAATGAAACAACCTATACTCGAAGCAATAGCCTGTTTTTCTGTCCCTCGAAAGACTTTGCTAATCATTCTTTTCTTGCTAGCATCATGTATTGGGGCTTTAGAGTTTTATCATTCGCACCGAAAGAGTTTCCAGTGTTCTGCCTTTGCGACGCCTTTGAACTCCTCCTGTTCCTGGTAGCGGTAATGTTGTCCATGAATTCTATTTTTATTACCTTCCAGAAAAAAACGTTTCCTCCCCGTGACATTAGGTAACATAAAGCGCCTTTTTAATGTTTTAAAACATCCTGATATGTTTACATACAGCGTCTCAGAGTTAATATGGTATGACTAGAGTAGCGGAATACGATTTTGTTCTACATGCTCGCGTAAATATTCGGCGCAGGCGTTTTGTACGATGTCTCGCGAGTCTTCATCTCAACTAAAAGCTGTCTTTCTAGTCATTTACGGGAATGTGAAAAGAAACGTAACTGATTAAAGCGTCAACTCTGCATAAAACGCAAGCAGTCGTCGCACTTTAACGAAGAGGGACAACTATGTTCGCTGTCTAGAAAGTTACGACACTAAATATAACAAAATGTCCAGCCGAAACTTCGCCACTTTCGAACCATTGTGAACTGAAGAAACGACGCCAGTGTGCTGGTTAAGAAGATTCGCCTTATTTGGTCATATGCCTGTAGTCAGTGCTGACAACAGCGCATCAAGGGACGTTAGTGCCGATAATTCAATTTTATAATCCTGAAGACTTGCTTATCAGGGTCACCCATCAAGACCGTATGCTTGACTTTTGCAGGCAAAATTTCATTTTACGAACGTGGGCCCGTATTGACAGAAACGTCTTAGGCTAAAAATTTTCGTAAGATAATATTTCAGCCAATCGCGATGTGAGACATATCATTAGGGAAGTCGGCCGGCCAATGGGGAAACTCCCTTACGAAAGAGATGTTTTGTGAATTCAACCCATAATTGTAAGGTGCATGGTTTTGCTGAATGGTTGGTATGCATACGTAGACAGGCCCACATATATCTGTGGCACACGCATGTGTGCTAAAGGGCCTGAGCGAACGAGTTAACAGTTGTTAGTGCGTAAGGTGCGCGTTCGCTTCTTGTTATTGCGTCAGTTTCCTTGTTTTGGTGTATCATGTTGGCAGGCCTTACAATCATGTCATACCATGCAACTACCACGAATCACTTCTGATGAGAACCTTAACAAGGACTTTATGAGCTCCTTTAGCCATATATACTGAGACAAACGGAGCCTTCAGATTCTTTTCTGGTTATTCAACATTCGGGCTCAGCCACTCTCTACAGCCTCGAATATATGTAAACAGATCGTCCTTGCTTTTTGTGGAAAACGCAGGCAGAGGCCTGCGATTCTTGACCGAGACTCGCTCAGAAATGCCGGCGACTCGCGGAGCCTTCCCTGTCCGGCTCGTACGAATCCCTGGCCTCCGACCGAAACTCGTTCGGGACTCGGCTCATGAGAGATTCACGGAGGCGGCCTCTCTAGCAGAGTACCACGTGATCAGTGCGGGTGCTGTCGGCTCTTGATTATTCTTGCATGGCCGGACTGTCCAGATAGGACAAGCCAGCCTTCCGAATAAACCAAAACAACCCCCTTTTCTTGGCCTTATGTACTTCTTGCAGACCGACAGACCGAAACGGTATAGAGCATTTCCCTTGTGCTGCTGGCACCGACGGCGAATTGGAGATTTGTTATTTGCACTCGCGAGCCTAGCTGCACAGCTTGCGTCTAAGCTTGTTTTCTTCTTTATGTACCTTTGCAGATATCTCCTGCGTCGCGTAGGAACAAATAAGGAAATGTGGTCACACGCTGTACTCGTGTTTCCCATCTGCCTTTGCCGAGTGTTCGATAATAAGTACAAATTTCGCAGCCTGGCATGGCTCGCCGGATACCGCGCTGTTTGTGCACTGCCGGTGTGCGTAGGACGCGTGTTTGCTGTGGAAAAGGTCATACACGTCGCAGAAGTTGCGGAACCTAGTATGACAAATGCAATATTCGGCGACATTACATATATTTACGAGGCCAAGCGAGAAGGCAAATCGCTTGTTTGGGCCGAGCAGTGTATGAAATATCGCCGCGACGGTCGTGTCAGCATTCGCAATGAGGTTGGTGTGGGGTGCTCAATTCTGCGATTAGATATTGACAAACCTTGTATACCTGACCGTAGCCATAGCGAGATGCCATTTGCCCCAATATTTTATAGAGATGACATTTGCAAACGTGATTAAGTGTCATTGAGAAGTTGCCTTCTTTTTCTTGCAGCATTAATAATGCTGGTTCCTATTGAAGTGACCGATATCTTTTCTGTCCAGCTCCATGGGAGACCAGCGCTGGATAGGTGGCGCGCCGAAAAAGGGCGCCTGGCGGGGAGTCGCGACATAACTCAGCCGCTCGCATGGCCTTCGTGCCGCCGGCTAATCTCGGAGGCCATGCCGCTCGCGCTCAGACGAGCGGACGCACTGTACCGCGGTGCGCGTACGCGCGTGCGCCGTTTCCGTGCTTCATTGTGGCGCGAACAGCTCGAGCAGCCATTGAGCAAGTAATACAACTCTATGGTTTAGAAAAAAATACCTTTGTCTGAAGGCTACATTCTCAGAAAATCACTGGAAAACGGAGAGAAGCTCTGCAAAGCAGACTATGTGTGTGCATACGGCGTCGAAGAGACAGTGCTGTGCCGACCATTTTCTGTCTCCGTCCTGGGATTTGTGTCAAGCTAGTGCAGGCTCACAAGCCTCGATTGATAAGCACGTGCTGCGTCGATACCAGCTGCCCACTACTGCAGTAAAAAAAAAAAAGACTAAGAGGCAAGGGGTAGCTGCGTCAACGTTTTTCTGCCGTGGTATGTATGCCCAGCCCGTGGTATGTATGCAGGCGGACGTTGATCAAGCAAACCACCGTGCTAGCATAGCATGTATGGTGTCGCGCTGTTATGCTCGAGGGCGCGGGATAGATTCCCGGCCACGGTGCACGCCGCATTTCGATGGGGTTGAAATACAAAGAACACCCGCGTACTGAGATTTATCTGTGCACAATAAAGAACTCCAAGTGGTCAAAATTAATCCGGATTCCCACACTACGGCGTGCGTCATAATCATACGTTGTTTGGCACGTAAAACGCCAGCAATTGTCGATGTCGATCAAACACGTTTATTCTAAGCAGACACAGGCAAGCGAAAAAAACTAACACAGTACGTTAGGCGAATTAAACGGCGAGTAAAAATCCAAGACATTTGACCCTTTTCTAGCGAGGCATAAATTGTGATGTCTCTTCGCCGCGGCAGCCAATGCACAAAGAAGCTTTACCGCATCGGCTGACTCCAGAAAGCTAAGCTTCGAGTAGTCCGCTGCTTTGTTCGT
The DNA here is from genome assembly GCF_013339695.2 of Rhipicephalus sanguineus. Classification (NCBI taxonomy): domain Eukaryota; kingdom Metazoa; phylum Arthropoda; class Arachnida; order Ixodida; family Ixodidae; genus Rhipicephalus; species Rhipicephalus sanguineus. The sequence continues at coordinate 43,656,955 of NC_051177.1, forward strand.
GACAAGAACTCTGTCTGTAGCACAAGTGAAGTTCAACGGAGGCATCCATTGCGTGCGTATTTCTCGTAACAGTCCAGCGGCTTCGGCGAACCTGCCCCCGTAAGCATCTCGTAGACAGACAGCTTTCCTTCTGCGTAACTGTTCGCAAATAATGTAGACTACTTGCCTATCGTATCGTATTCACTGCCCGCGGTGGCATCAGAAGGAGCTTGGGGGTGGTCAGATGAAAAGATTGTTACATATGCCACATGCTGCATAATATGTATGTTTTATATACGACAAAACACCGATTAAATTCTGCTCGGACCTGGTTTCCACTGGTGGCCCTCACTATCGAATAAATCTAGCAGACGCGCAATTTGGTTTAGAAACCAGCCCGACGCCACAAGACAGGAGAGCAAGAGCACAACATACTGTGCTCGCCTGACTGCCGGGATGCAACGCCGCATCCGTTTCTATTCATGTTTTAGAGGGGAAAACATAGAAGTATACGTCCTCCCTCATTTCTACGTATTGTGGCACTTGAATGCGCAACAGTACCGCCAGCAGTTTTGTTTTGTTTCCGCGATACGCGCCCGCATCGCCTCAACCAGTCGCCACTCTCGTCCGCGGAAGCGGCTGGAGTATGCGCGCTTTGACCGCCAGGGCGGCACTGCCCACACCGCGGAAACTCCAGCGCTGGTTCCCTATACGCAACCGATCCAAACGTGGAGCATGTACAGAGCAGATTTACGGGCACCACGTGATTATAAATCATGTGGTGCCCGTAAATGGTACGCTGCCCATAACTACGAGACCACGAAAGCCCTACTGCGATTTCTAATGCCGACTGGACTTAAAGAGTTGAGAACTGGCAACGCATTTTTTTGCGCGTTCATATTAACTACTCCTTCGTTAATTTTTCTACTTTAAAATTTTCTTCTATGTTTTATTGTTTCCTGTTTTTCTCTCCCCCGAAAGGGGGTAGCCAGCCAAACACGTGCTTCGTTAACCTCCTTGCTTGTCCTTTTAATTTTCTTTCTCTCTCTGCTTGGTCTTGCTGTTCTCAGGATGCAACTGTGAATTGTATAGCTACCGACGTTAATCTTCAATTCTTGAAGAGTAAAGCCCGTTACCAAAGTCATCACGCAGTCTTCAGTTCTAAGCTACCAATAATGTACCTTTCTTCAACAGGGACTAGAAAGGGCCACGTCTACAAAATTTCGTTATCCTAATGTAGTGGCTACATTATGGCGAACAAAGCAAATATATTCGTTCACTCATTTCGCATACAGTTTCTCATGTACAGGTTCTCGCGAAGCACGGGTAACAGCAGGTCCAAGAGAATATGAAAAGCCAAGGCAAATAGAAATGTGGCATTATTGGAAATTCAGTTTCGCATCAAGGGCGAAGCAATGAATGCGATAGCAAGACATTGGAATGTCACAGGAAGAACGGCAAGCAGCTAGAAACTCGCTGCACGGTGCTCAAACCAAAGGACACAGGAAAGGAAAACACACAAGACGAATGCGAACTAATAACTCTCACAGCTCGACACTTGCAGCGCGCTGCTCAAACACAAAGAAGGGCGCACGAAAAGAACGCGCATGTATACAGAGGACGAGCGTGAACTGTCACAGTTGTTACTTCAACTAACCACTAGTTTGGCTCTTCTAGCTATGGCAGATCACTCCTTTCGCAAACGCGGCCGCTGCAGCAAGCAGTGACCTTCGCGTGGTACATATCTTCAACGCAAACTTTGCGGTGACGTACAAAGCTCCCCCTCAAGAGATAATCGCGCGGGCACGGTCGACCACGCCCTGTATGTCAAAGTACAATTCGAAGGCGTACATCCCAACTCCACCCCGCCACGATGGTCTAGTGGTTATGGCGCTCGACTGCTGACCCGAAGGTCATGGCATCGAATCCCAGCCGCGGCGGCTGCATTTTCGATGGAAGGGATAACGTTTGAGGCCCGTGTACTTAGGTTTAGGTGCACGTTAAAGAACCCCAGGTGATCGAAATTTCCGGAGCCCTCCACTACGATGTCTCTCATAATCATATCGTGGTTTAGGGCGTTAAGCTCCAGATATTATTATTACTTCCCAACTCCGGCGAAACACTAGACAGTTTTAGAAATGGAGACCCCAGAAATTTGTGAGCAGCCAGGACGCATGCGCAGAACGCAAGCCACTCTCGGACTCTTGCACTCGCGTTGCCCAAGACCCTGCAGCGCCTTCCTTTGGGCGGCAAACAAAACCACAGAGCGCGCGACATCAAGAGAAGAAAACACCATCTCCCGCTAAAGGGGACCATGAGGCGATGCGAAGCCGGAGCACTTGTACGATCGCCTTCCGTTGGCGTTTGTTGGGCATGCTACCGACCTCGCGTCGTGGAACGCGAAGAGGGACGCTACGCGCGTCGTATCTTCCATCTAGCCTGGCCGTTTATTCTCACAGGGCGAGCGGGGAACGCGGTCGACAGGCGGGCGAGAGGGGGGCAGCGTAGGAGAGGAGAGAGAAGGGGAGGAGACGCGCATGCGCTCGAGCTCATCACGGCGTTGCGCAGGAGAGAATTTCGGCATGTCTGGCCCGCGTTTCAGAGGAAGAGTGGAGAGGGGAAGGGAAGAGGGAAAGTGGAGAGGGGAAGGGGAGAGGGTATGCGCATGCGCAGTAAGGGTGGTCACGCCGCACACCACCACCACCACCACCACCACAGGATTGAGCTCCGCCTTAAGATACTTCGCATCTAATAAAGACGGCGCTTGGCACTGGTACGTGAAGCCACGGCTCGCGTTGCCTGCGGGCGTCGATTCTGGTCACTAAAACTTCATTTGGCTCTAGTTGGTACATATTCCTGAGGCTAAAATTACAGCGCAAAGGCACTTCTTTCTCCTTCTTACTTCTTTACTTCTTTGTCCCTGCACCAATTTGAATATGATTTCATGTCTTCGCGTATCTAATACACTATCATCCTTGTTATACGTTTTGGTTTAGAGCTATTGTTGTGTGCGCATCTGCGGAAAGTTTGCTTGGGCTTATATATGCATTGGCGTATGAACAATGCTCTCCTGCCTATGGCATGTAAAACAAGCTGATTGTACGAAATAAATAAATATCTTTACTGATCTTTACTCGTGGCAATAAATAAATAAATAAATAAATAAATAAATAAATAAATAAATAAATAAATAAATAAATATTAGGTCATTTGGCGAGTTTATGCATGAAGTAGGCCTGCCATTAGTGAGCTCAATGTTAATATTGTGCACTGGTCGCAAACGTGCTTGGCGCCACCGTTTGAACAAACTAGGGCTCCAATTTGTGAAGTTACTAGACTGAAGTCTGGCTACATGCTAACCATCAGCCATGTTCAGTTATGTGTATCGCGGAAAGAGGCCTGAGCATGTACACGCAACATAACAATCTGAGCACCGCTCGTTACACGGGAACCTTCGAATTAAATATAAATTTCGTTCGCTGTTGTAATTGTCCGTCGCATGATTATTTCGAACCTCCTTTAGTCGTGCTAGTCTCTTTGTAAATGCGGGCCCTAATTATTTACTACGAGCTCTCCACAGTACGTATGTGATGTGTGCTTAAAACCCTATCAGTCTATAGAACTAGCATGGTTGTCATATTACACTTGTGAGGATATAAAACGCCTACAAAGTCAGCATCTACATTAAAATTCTCACAGCTAGCCAACGTTCAACGTCCGGTCAGCAACGACTGGCGATTGGATGCTCGTGGAAGCGTCTAGCGAAAAGTGAACACGACAGCTGTCTGACACAGAACGTGGAGACTTTACTATATTAAGGTCTATACTTCTTGATCAATTCATGATGGCGCTTGGCCAAGTTTGTATAGTCCATTTCGACATCGTGTCACATAAACAAGCGTCCTTCGCTTCTATGCGCCGAAATCGCTGACAATTTCCGATAGAGAGTCCCACAGCGGCGACGTACAGCTCACAATGTTTGCAATGACTCACTTCGGTGAACGAGCCCTCGAGCCTTCCACCGTATGCGACAATATGTACTTAAAAAGTAAAAAAAAAGAATGAAGGGGTTGGGAGGATAGACGGGTCCTTGTCGTCGTGATGTTATCACTCCACCCTCTATCCCACGTCTTTAGTAATTGAGTTAAAGCTTCCGGGCACCGGCGGCGCTCGAGCCAAAATTATCAAGTCAGGTTCGCCTGGAGGCGATTGGTCTTCCGACGTGTAGTACACGTGCGTAAACTGGAACTTACGATCCGAGCGGGCGGAGGACCAGGAGAAGGAACGGGATGGAAACTAATTTCCTGTCTCTCGGTCGGAAAACAGCGCCGCGCATTGGCATAATGCGAACTTGTTCCGGGGAGAACGTGGATGGAGAGAACGCGCCGATCATCGCTCGTGTCCGGTATACTCTGATTAGGCCCTTCAAGCTCGACTCGGCCGAATCAGATGTCGCACGCGCTGGCACATTAGTGATGTCCGAGAGACAAAAGGAGGGTCGAATAAACCGCGATTAACACCATTCGATAAGCCGGGATAGCTTTTGAAAAGATATATTGATAGCAACTGTTTAATGCTTACCCCGGAGGTGTTAGCCTGGTTCATCGCCTGGCTTGATACTCCAGGTGTCGGATGTTGACTATGGTATATACAGTGATGACATATGTACACAAGCAACACGTACAGTCCCGCACACACATATACACAAAATAGGTTGAATGCGCTGCTGAGGTTTTTAAGAGAGACGAACTTGGACGAGCGGCTGTGACAGAAATGTCGCGTACCACGCAAGAGTGACCGACTGTGACTGACTCTGTGTGTGCTGTGTCATGTGCTATCTTTCTCTCTCTCTCTCTTCCCTCTCCATCTTTCAATCTCCCCCACCCTGTTCGCATGCGTAGGGTAGCAAACCGATTTTCCTAAACTGGTTAACCTCCCTGCCTTTCCTTCTCTAATATTTCTTGTCTCTCTTCATAAATTTCATTCAGGTGTGTATAGTCCTCAAGAACACCAACCGCGCTTTTGTATTGCACACAGCAGAGGCACTGCCTTTTCAAAAGAGAGATAAACATTTTAATGAAGCTGGAGATGTTTGCCTGGCTGTTCGCCTGACATGCTACTCCAGGTGCTGGGTGACGATTATGATATATACAGTGATAACCACATAACACATACAGTCACAAGTATCTTACGTGAAACTTATTAAGCGGTTCAACGCCAGAAACCTATCGATTGGGCAAATGTGCAACCATCTACTTACTGTACTAGGTTATATTAGGTTAGATTGACAACGTACTATTTCTGTGTATATGGTGTATATGTGATCATTGTACATACCATAGTCATTACCCGACACCTGGAGTAGCAAGCCAGGCGACAAACCAGGCTAACCTCTCCGGGAATTTCATTAAAGAATATTATCTCTCTTGCTCTTTCAGGGAGAGCGGCAATCGCGAGTACATTCACTCCGAGAAGTGAAACTCGGCAATCGAGTTTCACTTTTCGGAGTGAATGTACTTTGTGGGCACGGTTCTTAATAGATGAGAAAAAAAGCAAGTGCGGTATTATTCCGCTCTATGCTGCATTATAACTTTGGCGCGAGAAAATTATTCGCTTGCATGTACGAATGTTCACCCGCTACTGATATGGTACGGCTCTCACGGCTCTCAACCTCGTGCGATCTATCACGTCGCTGCTTCAAATTATGGGGGGTCGTTTAACATGTTGGCTACATATAGAGTTCCTCTTTATCTTGTTTAAATGTGAGTAGGCTTCTAAACTTTGTATCGATGTTTGTCTACAGCGCCGAACTCGTTACTCCGTGCACGCCACCACATTACCTCTGACGCAGTTTGTAAATATCATCCATCATAAGTAACCTATAGTGATGACAGCTTCCACGATTGCCCCGTGAGCAGACTGTAAAAAATACGTACTACACAGTAAATGAGAAATATATTCTCTTAAATTGTGCATACGGACACAGAATATTGCGGCTCACTTCACCACAGAAATGTCACGCAAGAAACAGGCACAGACGCGAAACGCAAAAAGACCCACTATTTTGCACTCGGATCAGCACGGCGGAGAAAGCTGTCGTTTTTTACGCAGGGGCTGACAGACAAGTCTCGTGACTCATCTTCATGAAGAAGCCCGTCGAAACATGAACGGCTAGATGAGATACTCTAACACTACGGTACAAAAGGCCCATGACAAGAGAACAGTGATAACATAATCACTACAAGAAATATGTTCTACTGCATATAATGTAGCCAGCGGTAGGTGTGCAAGCTCGTTAGTGAGCTCTTAAAAGAGCGGAAAGGAAGCACAAGTGTCGAAGGCGTAGCGAACAAGATGTGTCCCTATAATTGTAGAAGTCTAAGCGGCAATGCGAGTACTAGCATGGGACCACAGACGTGCCTCAGAGCGATTTCATTTAGTTGTATAGAATATATAAGGCCTATACAGACTCGAGCTAACCACGTTTGTACGCTAGGTCTGTACGAGACTAGGAGTGCCTGATCATCGCTATGGGCGTATTGGAAAGTTGGATTTTTGAGAACACGCTTGAGCGTATGGCGAGCTCTGTATGCCTTCTTGCACTAGGTAATTGGTGCATGCCTCTTTGAAGTAAAGGTAACGTGGTCTCTTCTGCATATGTTAATTCGTTAATTAAGATAATTAAAATAAATTTTTAAATAGTGACTTCAGGCAAGAAATGGGATTTGCAATGTTCGAGAGCGTCTTCAGAACCATCCACTGCATTATTTGCGATGAAGAAAGTCCACGTGTATAATTTTTTCCAAGCTGCAAAGAAAGCTCACGAAATTAAAAAAAAAAAAACACGTGACTAGCGCAGTCGCATGCCGCGATCATGCTGCTCTCAGCAGTGGTTTGAGCGAACGAAATCAGCTGCGGCCGTGACTCGCCGGCTCCGTCGAAGCGGTAGGCCGATAAGTTGGCGGTGGTTTCTTGGCCCGCGCTCGCTACAACTTGCACCGTCACGCACGCCAACCAGCTTACGCGGGCCAAGAAACTATAGCAACAGCGCCGAGCTACAAAATAAAAGCCAACTTATCGGCCTACCGCTTCGACGGAGCCGGCGAGTCGCGGTCGCAGCTGATTTCGTTCGCTCAAACCACGGCTGAGAGCAGCATGATCGCGGCGTGCGAATGCGCTAGTCACGTGTTTTTCTTTCCTTGTATTTCGCGGGCTTTCCTTGCAGCTTCAAAAAAAAATCGCACACGTGGACGTTCTTTATCGCAAATAATGCAATGAGCGTTTCTGAAAACGCTCAGGATTCTTAGTTTTTTTTTTCTTTTTTGCTGGGGTTTAACGTCCCAAAACCACGATATGATTATGAGGGAGGCCGTAGTGGGGGGTCCGGAAATTTCGACCACCTGGGGTTCTTTAACGTGCACCTAAATCTAAGTACACGGGCCTCAAACATTTTCGCCTCCACCGAAAATGCAGCCGCCGCGGCCGGGATTCGATCCCGCGACCTTCGGGTCAGCAGTCGAGAGCCATAACCACTAGACCACCGTGGCGGGGCAAAAGTGTAAAATAAAGCACCAAGCGTCGCACAACGCGAATTCTGTAACCAGGCGTCACACAATGCGAATTCCGCAACGAGTAGGTTGTTGAATGCATCCAACCCATTGCTACATAAAAAAACAGGTGCGGCCTGCTGCGTCGCGTCGCCGTCAATGGGCGAGCGCGGGTCGGCTGAGCGGCAGCTGTTTTGGGTGAGGGCGCCACAGGCACGGTCCGCAAGGCAGACGCTGGTTCGTGTTACTATGTGGTCGCCTCAGGATTTTTGCGTGTCCGTGTGCTTTCTCGTGTCTTTCTTGTGTGTGACCGCGCGTGTGAGTAGCTGGCCTCACGTTTCCTGCGCATGAGTACGGTTTTTTGGTGTGCGCGTGTGTGGCAGACGGTTTTTTTTAGCGATGTGATGACGCGAACCTGTTGTGTGCCGCTGTGCAACTCGAACGTGTGAAAAGACGCTACTCTGAAGTACCACGTATTCCCATGCGATCTACAGTGTCGGGAAGCGTAATATTCGTAACAGAGCACTTCTTTCTGTTACAAACGAGCGCTAAAACAGCCGGCGCCGCCGCATCCTGACTACAGCTTCAAGCCACTGCGCTGACTGCTACTGCTGCTACCCCCAACGGGTGCGCGCAACGAAAAAAAAAGACAAGCATCAAAAGGCGCCCGGGGCGAACCCGTACCCTCTCCACCGAGAACGCCGTCGCGGTCGCGACAGCCTAACAGCCACGCAGATTGGGAGAATTCAAGAAATCAAAGTGGAACCGACCGATTCCGCAGACGAACCGGCGACGGAATCCCTTTCCCCTTGCTGTCGCTGCGCTACGTGCTACGAGCCGAACAATCACTTGGAGTGTTCGCGAAACCGGGAAGGATCCAAACGAGAGGCGACCGAGGGTAGGACGGCAGGGTGAAGTCGGCGAAGAAATTATGTTGTTCGTGTGAGTCGTGTAGTGCGGTCAGTTGATCTTGGATAATCGAGTGATGACACCGTGGGAGCACTGTTTAGAAGAGTCGCCGAATGACGGTGACCAGAGCTGGATATTGTTTGAGTGTTTCATGGAAGAGAAATATACGAGAAACGTTCGAAGAGTTGTGGGCTGCACACGTTTGGTGAATATTCAAGGCCTTTAACTGTTTTTGGATAGTTTCTAATGGATGAGAGTGCATTTGTAGCACGGTAAGTTTGTTCCCGTTGTTTTAAACACCATCTAAGTGATGTTGTGAGTTGTAATTGATACCTGCCGAGTGTGGATGTTTGCGTGGTGCTTGTACTGCTTACTCAGAATATATTTTGTTTGTATTGTCAACTCTTGGCTCTAACTCTTGCTTTGGACCACAACCGGCATTAGTTGGCGCACTAAAAGGACCTACATTTAAATTGTGTGTGCTTTCGTGGTGCGTTTCGGTGGGCCGATAAGTCAGCCCTTGGAACTTTCCCGGCGACTGCCTGTCCATTAACGGGATCAGTGACTGAGTGACACTTTTCATTTCAGTTGAGTCAAACGGGCAGCTTTCATGGAGAGTATTGAGGCCCACTCTAGAAAACATTGGTACTCCAGGGCAAACTGTTCACATATGTGGGGTAATCGGCAGTTCTAATAACGACTTCAATATTCAACCTGTAATGTGCAACTATAAAACGCCTTATCTACGGCCTGATTGGAGTAAGTGTCGGGCGTACAAACGCGGCTGTCTAAGCGCTTCTCCGTGAACAGCTGGACCGTTGTGGTGGCGCCAGAGCGGCCGCAAGGAGAACTAGGCCCCGGACGCCGTTTCGGCGCCACGCAGCAGGCCGCACCTGTTTTTTTTTTTATGTAGCGGCCGTGCCATTACAAAGGGCTCTGCCATAATTCTTCATCGTCATCAGGCCAATCATCAACAAGGTGCGCATAATGCCTTACATGCGTTTAGTAGGTACCACGGTTCTCCGCAGAATGACGAAAAATGGCATGGTGGCTATTTCCCCACTTCACAAAAATTATGAATATTTACAGCGTAGTGGGTTCCTCGCAAGTGCACTTGTATTGGTTGCCAAGGAAGCCTATAAGCGCATGATCCATTTTCTCGGGGTCTCAGTAAAGTTCTTCCCCCCCCCCTCTCTCCCACGTCAACGTATGTTATAGAGCATGGCGGGAGAGGGAAATAGCGACCGGGCTTCACCCAATGCAAATTACATAACTGGTAGCCCGTTTAAAGCTTCCAACCCATTACAAAGGCTGAGCCATAATTCCTTACCGTAATCAGTCGTCGCTTTAACAAAGCTCACATAATACCTTACAGACGTGTAGCTGGTGCCTCGCTTCTCCGCAGAATGACGAATAATGGCTTAGTAGGTGCTTCGCAACTTCAAAAAATTGTGATTTATGGCGTAGTGGGTACTTGCTAGTGTACTTGCATTAGTAGACCCAAGAGAGCTTACAACGGGCTCTAGAAACGCCGCTCTTTCAGCTTTCGCTGTGACTGTGCTGTGGTTTCAGCGCAGGCCTGGCATTTTTAGGGGCGAAGCTCCTTAAGGCGGCACCCGTTCGTCCCTCGTAGTAGTGCGTAACCAGTTGTAACGCTAGTACCAGATCTTGACCTCCAAGGTGGTGCCGGTGGGAGATTTTTCCTGTGCGTTGTTGAACAATAAAAAATTCGCAGCGTGCGCGTTAACTAAAAGTCGAATTCTTCTGTCTCTCATTCCCCATTAGCAGCCATTGGCATGTTCCAGTAGGAAACGTTAGTAGAAGTAGAAGTGTAAGTGTTAGCTAAAAGCCGACTTCTTCTGTCTCTCATTCCCATTAGCAGCCATTGTTTACCTCCAAGGTAGTGCCTGGTGAGATTTCTCCTGTGCGTGATTAAACAATAAAAATTTTGTTCAAAACGCCGTTGATTGATGACATAAACCAACGAAAGACGCCAGATGTTTTGTAAAGCAAAACGAAAGAACGCCAGATGTTTCTAAAGCAAAACGAAAAGACGCCAGCTGCTTAACGAAAGACGCCAGATGTTTTCTAAAGCAACGGTTTTCTAAACAATGAAAATTCACAGCGTACATGTAAAATTAAAGTGAGCTGCAAGTCGTCATAACTCATCGAACCTTTAGTATAAACGCGCCCGATCTCACGTCGGTGATGATGTACTGGGCAGAATTCACTGAAGATTCACGGTTTACCGATGAACCTCCGCAGCTTCGCCCACTAATCATCATTCACTCCGTGGATATGCTGTGATTTTTTTTCCTTTTGCGTCGCGTTTCCTTCGAACGGAATTTTATTCCGTGCGTTGAGGCAGGCCGCCTTGGCCAGTTCGTTATCTAAAAGCGTATACTGAGCGTGCATGCCGTGCCAATCGGCTACATCGAGGGCTTGCCGGCTTTTTCATTTAGTTTAATTCTGATTTGATGGAAAAACGGCAGAAGCGAAATCATTCTGTGGTTGAAGTGCTCCGTGGACCCGAGCCCTATGTTCCAAGGTGTACCCTCTGCAGCATTACTTACGACAATGTATATCAGTCTACGAGACGCAGAAATCATTGATTAACGCGTTCATGAATTTATTAAGCATTCTGAGAAATTTGTGCTTTCTTATGACAACACTCTTCTTCCCCTGCACAGCTGCATGCATGCCCGCAAGCACTGAAGGCATTGTAGAGAGGTTCGGAAACAAATAGAAAACATGACAGAGGAGGTGAAATGGGAGTTTTCGGTCTAGTTCGTGGTGAATGACGTGAGATCGTGAATTTGCCTCCTTTCTCCCACTTTTTATCCACATAATTTCTTAACGAAGTAAAATTGAGGACGCAGAACCTTATTACACCCTAAGGAAGTATGATCCGCATGCAGGTAGTATTAAGGAGGATTGCAGCCCTTAAAACGCCCAATTAGGCTAGTTTGCGTTTGCAGTGCACCATACACCTCTGTTTCCCACGGTCAGCGGCAGCCGCCGGTTCCGGAGTTGTAGACCTAAGTGGTGTTACTGTAAGGGTCGAAACCCATTTCCCGTGTCGTACGTTCAACCCGCGATCGGAGCGCGGGATCCATCGCCGTGCTGTTATGGCTGCTGCTGACGTACAGTCGCGCGCGATATGAAGGTCATTGCGCGAGCGTCGACCGGCCTAGCTTCCCAGGGGCCTAGCGGCACGTTTAGGAACAGTGAAAAGCAAGAATACGCATTTTTCTGGCCCTCGTTGGCTGTTTTATGTTACAGCAATCGCCCCTGCGACGAGCTCTACACCCTTTCTCTTTATTTTATTCTTTCCATTTGTAGCGATCAAGTCTTTACTTCGCTGGCTGTTATTTCCGCGGACGAAAACAAAGTTGCTGAGAAAGATCTGGTAAAGCTGGTGCTTGGCACTGCTTCGTTTGAACGGCTTGCTAAGTTGAACAAAATATATCGCGTTGTTACAAAAAAAGAAAAGAAATGAAAATGTGCCTTCCCAGGCGGGAGTGATCGCACCTTAAGGAACAGCAAAAACAGTGAGTGAAGCTTGCCTGATACCTCCCTCTGCCCGAAAGAGGATTCTGGGCCGTGGCGCTGTTGTAGTTCTTGGTCGACGCTCGCGCGATCACCTTCAAATCGCGCTCGACTGTACGCGCGCAATCGAAAACAAGCCGCGCAAAGACGGCGTAAGCATGCGCGCTTCCGAACCAGTAGGCGTGCGACTAAGGGAAACACAACGGATTAGACCACAGATCAATGCAAATAGATCGCGTCAGTGCCTAGACCCCAGACACGATACACCGCGCCAGAATGCGCCGCGCAGCGAGAAGCAGCCGACCCAACTATAAGTTGCCAGCAGCAGCCGTCAACACCGCCAAGTTACACGGAAAGAAAACCACGCAACATTGAAACGAGGTGACGTAATGCACTGGGACCTCGAACGCCGCCGCCCTCTCATCCGGAATGAAGCGAGTTGAGAAAGAATGTGTCAGGTAAATGTAGCGATCGCCATATCTCCAATCAAACTTTAGCTTCTTGAAAAAAATTTTCGGCTATATATACCTGGGAATGGTCCGACTCATTCCAAGGTGTTTTTCACGCCAAGCGTGAGGGGTGGTTCATGACCTCCTTAACGTATGTTATATAGCGTGGTGGGAAAGTGAAATAGCGACCAGGCGTCACACAATGCGAATTACGTAACTAGTGGTCGCTTAAAGCTTACAACCCATTACAAAGGGCTCAGCCATAATTCTTCAGCGTCATCAGCCGTCGCATCAACAAAGTGCACATAATGCCTTACAGATGTGTAGCTGGTACCTCGCTTCTCCTCAGAATGACGAATAATGGCGTACTGGGTGCTTCCCAACTTCACAAAAATTATGATTTATAGCGTAATGTGTACCTTGCTAGGGTACTTGTACTAAGTAGCCCCAAGAGAGTTTACAAAGGCTCTAGAAATGCCGCTCTTTCAGCTTTCGCTGTGACTGTGCTGCGCGTTCCGCGCAGGCCTGGCGTTTTTTTCTGGCACGGGTGTCCCAGCGAACTTGTGCCAAGTTCGCTGGGACACCCGGTTATGCACTTGTGAGCAATATGAAATGGAGCCCTCAATTATTTTTTAAACAGCTCTTACTCGTGATGTACGGATGCGAATGAGACGTATTGATTTAAAGGAGGTAGTTTTCCGCTGATATTAGTAAGTGAAAAAGGAACGATGTTTGTCTTCCTTTTCATCTCCTCGCAATTTTATTCGTGCTGTGTCATAACTCACGTGCTTTCACAAATAACGCTTCAGACATCGCTTTTTCGACAATGAAGATGTGCGGCCCGATTATGATAGTGGACGTGCCGAACTGAGATTTGATAGGCTTCTTGGTACTTATATGTAACAGAATAATCACGTGACGAACTCTACCTTTAAATGACACGCGTTTACTATCCACCTACCATTCATTTGGCAACAAATTATTGGAAACAACACTATAAAAAAAGTATGTTTTACTCTCTCCGGTGATTCCTGACTGGCCGCGTATATGACTCTCGCTAAGGATACATGTTAACACTCTTTGGGTCGCACGACTCTCGGACGAGAGTGTACTGATCTCCAAAGAGTTCACGTGTCTCTTTTGAAGAGAATCGTATACGTGGAGAGTCAGGACTCAGAAAAAAAGGTCAAATGACTTTTTTTTTTCTTAGGGCGAAATTGGAGCATAATGAAACATTGCCGCCGTAGACACAAATAGAAAAGCTATTTACAAAGACCACACTCTGTACTTTTACGGCAGTTTTAAGGCTTAAGTTGTGTAAACACAGCTATAATTCGACGGAAATGTCTCAATTCATTTTGTATTTCGTTTCCACAACATCGTATTTTTCTTTTTTCTTTTTTTTTTTTGGCAGCCTAAGCCCGGCCTCACTATCGCCCAGGGCATTCTGTAGAGACTGGAAAATTCTCTCACTTTCTTCTTACCTCGCATGTTCGTTCTCCCCCATTACACTCCTTTAAAGTTCACATTCAGCCGAAGAAAAAGGCCTGGAAGGTCATCGATCATTCCTGCCATTTGCCCGTTTGTTTCGCCCCGACGTTTTCTCTCTCGACGGACGAAATGAGATACTGCAGAGATAAAAGAAGCGGGAACTGAGCAACTACAGCAAAAGGAAAAGAGAAGAGGAAGCGGGAACACCACCCTCCGGTCCATCACATTAGTGGGCGAGGAACGCGAGCTTGCAGTGAAAAGTGAGCGCCTATGGGAGACGCGTGCATACGAATGCACGCGCTGAGGAGCGCCGACATCTCCAACATCTTAACGTTTTGCAAGAAGCAAGATTTCAAAGATAAAGCTGTCATTTCACGAGACGAATACGAGACGTCACAAGAAATAGACCCAGGAGTGAGGATGTCGGCCGTATGCAAATAGGAGGATGGAAGGGAAAGAACAGAAGGGAAAAAAACACGAAAAAAAGATGTTTCATTTAAGGCTGAGAAGCATGTTGGGAGAGTTTAATCCACTCTTGAAACGTTGCAGATTCCCGACGCAGTGCCTCTCTTGCGGCGGCGCATGTCGTTTCTTTCTGTCTTTTGTTTCTGTTATTTTTTTCCTTTTTTTTGTCAACGAGTTTTGATTTAAACTTCGGAGTAGGTGGAGCTTTCCTCCCGTTTTATTCGCGCATTTTGCGAGCTGCGCAACACGTTAATCTCTAAGCGTACGCTGACTTATTGCTCTTGGCTGCGCACACTGGGGCCTAAAGAAACTTTCTTTTCTCTTGTCTCAGTACCACGTAGGGCAACTCTTAAGGTATTCTTAATGTCTTGTATTAGCGCGACTTCCAGATGAGGCTTCTGGTGTTGCTCGAAAGATTCTGGCATCTTTCTGTCTCTCCTGATCTCCAAGTCAATCTCGACACTGCAGCTAGCTCAATCTAGATTATAGATCTTCGTTTGCGTCTGCGAAGATCTGTAGGTTGGTCGGTTAGTAACTCAGACCTAGAGTTCGTGCTGCTATTTTATTTTACGTGTATGTGTGTGTAAGAACACACACACACGCACGCACGCACGCACGCACGCACACACACACACACACACACACACACACACACACGCGCGCGCGCGCGCGCGCACACACACACACACACACACACACACACACACACACACACACACACACACACACACACACACACACACACACACACACACAAAAGTGTTCTAGAGACGCTCACTATGTCGTATTTTATTCTTAAAAGTAGCTCCATTGTCAACATCAACAGTTTCTCGTCATGCATAAATGAACCATATTTGAGTAATCAAACCTTTACTGCATGACCGTTGCAGTGACGGACGATTGCAAACGGTCATCTAGAGATGTATGGCACAAGAAGCCGGACACGACACAAGAGGAAGACATATGAATACACCAAGTATTCGAGTTCACGTCCTGCTCTTACGACCGCGTCTTGTTTGCTCTAAGTAGAGAAGCGACAGAAAAATAGTGCACAGCCTGGTTGTTGTCTCTAAAGTAAGAAGGAAAGATAAAGTCAGGCGCGCAACAAGAACAGGAAACGTGCAAGAACACGAAAACAGAGCGTAGTGTTTGAGCGTGTGTGCGTGTGTTTTCCACAGTGCGCTGCAACAACTGTTACGGTCCACCAGAAGGCGCAGTAGAAGGGTTTTTTCGGTGATAAATGAAACTTTGGAATCCTCTTGAGCGGGTCGCGTTGCTCACGGGAACGGCCGAATAGAAACATTAGGCAGATCGGCTTTTGCTGTGGTAGCAAGGAAGTGTGTCTTTGTTGACGAACGGCTTGCGCGCAGTTTCCGGGCCCTCAACCAAGGTTGACTGCTTCTTGGGAACGGGATTAATGGTTGCGCAGGACTGGGAGGAAACGAAAGGCGACGTTGACGACGGGCCCAGAAAGAATGATCTTCGCTCTGGGCGATGCGCCCTGGGTCACTGGTCCGTAGGCCGCGGTGTTTCGTATCTTCTGGCTGCGATGACAGCTCTATGCGCACGAGGTCCGAGGGCATGGCCGACCCTCGGCAAAGGAAGAATGGTGGTCCGGTCGACGAAGAAGGGGACGTCGCAATTCTTGCGTGATTGTTGTTGGGCCGCGTCTGATGTGCCGAAACTTCCGGTGCTGTGCAGTTTCGCGGTTCGTGTGACTGCCACGCGGAGACAAATGCTGATCGGTCACGGAAGGGTGGGAGTATCGCGAGTTAGCGTTATACTAGTTGGGCGGAGCGTGTGGCCCGGCGCGCGAACTGCCCAAAGTACGTGCTGGGAACTCGGGTGACAGTCATGTATTTTCTCTCTCTCGGTAGCAACTTGCGCCCTCAATCGTGACAAATGATTGCCCGCACTTTTCGATCAACTATTCTGCGGTGTGCCTGTAGGCCGCTGATCACGCTAATGCTATCTTTTACTCGTCAAAGAAAGCACGTAACTTAGGCAACAGTTACCACTTCTGTGTGATAATAACCGGAAAAATGGAGTGGGGTGTTAGTTCGTTGTAAGCACAAACGAACGTACGAAATGCCGATGTGTTCTTTCAGACAGAAAATAGCTGCTACCAGCAAAGTGACGAGGGCCCGTGCCGTAAATGCTCTGCGACCGTATCCGAGTATGCAGTTGCTTCTCTACTCCTCTGTCACTCAGTGTTGGTACGCTGCAGAAAAAAAAAAGAAAGGGAAGTTGAGAGTCTGTCTCTAAGCCTTGTAGGATCAGAGAGTGAAAACGAGACCAGGAAATGTATAGAGGTGAACCGAACGAATGGCCTATTTGTTTCCCTCGACTGAGCGTAGAAGATAAGTTGATTAGAACGAGAAAAGGAGAGAGAGAGTGGAGACTGCGCGTATGCAGTAGGCCGCGCAGCAGAACGACAATAGGTCACTGATGCTGGCGTTACGCAAGAACTGCAGTTACTTATGAATTGCTCTCTCCGAGAGTCCGAGAGACCGACAATTTTTTTTTTCAGGAAATGTCTGGCAGTCCGGTTATGATATACCTTCGAAATGCGAGTGGTTTTCTGATCATACTTAGGCGCACTCCGGGTGATGAAAACAATTGAGGCTGTGTTATTCCGAGGCAGAGTACTGTGGCGCGCGTCGTAATACACCGGGGCCACGTTTATAAAAACAAAAAAAAACCTATATTATGCCTGCCGAGACCGATTACTGGCCGAGCAACCACCAGGCAATGTAGCCGCTAGAGATGATACCTATCTACTTGTAGTCGTAATAATTGCTGTAGCTGTAGTAATTACAGTCGCGGGTGTTCTAGAGCTGTCGTATTCTCGATGTTAACAAATGCGCATCTTCTAAAAATAATGTTTTGCTCTCGCTTGCAGATTCTCCTGATAACTTACCGTTGACCTGCTTATACTTTGTTCTTAAGTCTCATTTGAGCCTGAAGCAATCGAAAACGTCTTACGGGGAACATTACGAAATCAAATAATCCTGTGCTCACTGACCATTTGAGGAACCACTGAGAGTAAAATGTAAGGGTTGTCCATCACAGTTTCTAGCTCGCTATATTATTTCACTACTAGTGTATAGCTCAACGAACTCGACTACCCTTTCAAGCTTGTTTTCCATTGCGTTGTTTAGTTCTTGGCGTTTTTCTTAGACTAGTTTCACGTAACAATTCCCGAGAGCTGTGTCTGGCGTTCGGCGGCTCAAGATACAAAAAGACGCAAAAAAAAAGAAAAAAAGACAAGACTTTCTAACATCAGCTCACGATTCCCCGCTGAACCGAAGCGGCAAGGATTGCTATCATGACAAGATCGAGGCATATCCGGCCCTGTACACTTCGCGAAAGCCTTTTTTCTCGCGCTGTAGCTGTCCTACCAGCACGACGACTTGAAGGGACCTATAGCTCCGCGGCTCATGGTAGCTGGTGGCCTATACGCGATGCCTTCTCGGCGTTAGACACGGTGTCTCGTCAGCGTTTGTTTGCGGGAACAGCTGCTGCTGCTGCGGAGCTTGCATCGAGGGGCCAGCCCGTGGGAAGGCGAGTCGGGTTGGAGGACCGACGGATAGCCCCGCTACGCCTCTTCAGAGCCCATCGCGAGGGCCACCCTGATCCCGGAGGATCCTACAGCCGAATGATGAATGGAGGAAGACGATACGCAGGGGCCTCCTCTATACTTGGGTATACCGGAAGAAATCTTCCTTTCACCCGGAAGTAGTCTCCAGCGTTTTGCAATCGTCTTTTACTTCTTTTCTCCATCGATGGCTTCGCAGCTCATCGCCAGATTTCTTTCTCTCTTGTACTCCTCTCCTATGGAAGGCTTGCCCGAAAAATGGGGCCCGAAGGGCGTAGACATTGGTGTAGGCAAGGTGCTATGCTTCACAAGTGCCTTTTTTTGTCTTGTTTTTTTTTTTTTTTTGTTGTTGTTGTCCTTGACTCTCTGGCGTATCCGGGCTGTCGGAAATGCTGTTTGGCCAAGACCGAGCCCATGTTTGATGAAGCACTTTTCGCTTAATGAGCATCGTCGTTCAGGCTGCTCTGGTTTTTCGTTTGCGTGGCGGTTTCTTGATCTTATGCATAGAGAGGCTGACAGAGCCTATAGCATCTTCCCTATTGGCCGGACATCTATGGGAAGGAAGCCAGTAATCTCGTCTCCGCGGAATTTACGGCATATGTGACTTGAAGCAACAGTGTATATAGATGCCTGTGAGAACCGCATGATATTTAGAGCTCCTGAAAAGGGAGTCAACTAACCGTTGGAACTTATTACGATGGCGCTGTCGACATAACAATTTATGTTATGTCATTTCGGCGGGAAGAAATAACATATTCTACTTTTAAAATATTTGATTTTTACCGGTATGATTATCTTCATGTAAAAGTGTCCTCATGGGCTGTTTGCGGTTTCAGCGTTTGAAAATCGAATCCAGGCCAGCCTTCATAATGCAGCAGAGGAGCAGGCCAACCATTCATTCTCGCTGGCCATCCGAAAATTAAGCAGGACCTGCGGTAAGCATAGGCGTGCGCTGCTTTCCCCATCAGGGGGAAGGGGGGGGCAAAGGTTCATCGCAGCGCCCCCCCCACCCTACTGAGTCATTGTAGGGGGCAGATTTTACGCCCCCCCCCCCTCTTAGGTGACTGGAAGGGCCAATGTACAGGGCAGATTTTGCGTCCCCCCCTTAGGTGATTAAGGGGGGCGCCCCCCCTGCCCCTTCCCCCCTGTGCGCACGCCTATGGCGGTAAGTAAAGTCCGCTTCCTTGAATTCTTATTCTTGATCGATCAAGGCTTCACTTAAATTGCGACGTAATGCATAGTTCTGGAGCCATTATGTTTAAAAGATAGAGATATATAGAGCGAAAAGTAGGCTAGGCAAGGAGGTTAACCACGTTCGGGCATGGTTGGCGATCCCAACCATGCCTGACCGTGGTTGTAGAAGGAGAGCAGTCATCGTGGACACAGTCATCGAGGATATCTTACTGACACTCAGAGTGCAGTCACACAGTCCAGTCGCATTCCGTAGGGTGACCGCGTTCTTTGGCATGTAAGGGTTTGGGTCATGATCCCAAGTTTTCCTCCGAGAACAGAATATCTTCATAGTGGCTAAGATTACCACACATATGATGTCGTTTACCGTCAGATGCTTCTTCATCCTCCTCCTCCTCCATCTGTGAAACAAGATGCATAGCATTACCGAGGGTACTGGTCAATGGTATGGCTGCTGCGCACAGTATACCCCCCCCCGCTTTTTTTTTTACAGCGAAAGCTTTTATCGGATCACAATGGCAGTGGGGTAGTTGTCCGCCGCCGATGTCTGTAACCTCTATCCCGCGAAATAAGAAAAATGAAACAATAAAAAATATCCAAGATGGAATGGGATTTGAACCCGGGCCCTGTGCATGGTAGTTGATTATTTCACCACACAGCCACGCTGGTGCTTGAAACTAATTCGCAAGAAGACCATATACAGGCATCACGTCGGGCAAGGAATTGCGTTACCATGTGTAATATAGCGTGGAAGAAGAGTAAAATAACAACCAGGCGTCGCACAATGCTAATTGTGGAGCGAGTGTGTGGTTTAAAGCTTCCCACCCACTACAATGTGCTCAACCATAATTCTCCATCGCCATCAGCCATATTTAGCATTAACAAAGTGCACATAATGCCTTACAGATGTGCAGCAGGTACGTCGCTTATCCGCAGAAAGACGAATAATGGTATAGTGGGTGCTTCCCTACTTCACAAAAATTAGGACTTGTGGTGTAGTGGGTACCTTGCAGGGGTACTTGTATTAGTTTCCACAAGAGAGTTTAGAACGGGCTCATGAAAGGCCGCTCTTCAAGCTTTCGCTGTGACTGTGTTGCGCGTCCGCGCACGCCTGACGCATATTGTGCACGTGGCCTTCCAGAAGGTCATTGTTCCTCCCTTTTTCCTTTATAAGCAAGGGCTTGTAGAACACTTTTTGTGCTACATAGAGCTTATGCTATACTGCCAGCCACCCACGATGGTTCGCACTTTTCTCACAGATGCAACAAACGGAACCTGCAACGTCTCTCTTTAAAATTTAGGCATACGAGAAGTAGAAAGCACTCACACTCTAATATGTAGCGAACGGTTCCTACATGTGCGCCATATAGAACCCGCACGCTTGCTTCCCATTTGTATTTAGCAAAACCGCCAGCCTTCATGAATATCTGAACTGGAGTAACAACGTCGAAATAATGAGTTACCATGAAAAACGCTGCGCTATAGTGGCTGTAGTCTCATCTGTCACACGTTCTTACCCCTACAAAGACTCGTCAAGACAAGAGAATAAGCTGTTGCACCGTTTGCCCGCTTTTTCCTTTCCAATTCACGCAAGCAAACAAACACCAATGCGTCGTTTGCTCATTTTGCTCGCGCGTAAATTTTTTGCAAGACAGAACAAATGGTTCTCCTTGTCAGATGGAAAGTTGTTGTGAGTCTCCTTCCTATGCCAGATAACAGCACTTTCCTTGTTTGCCGAGTGAAACTCCGACCTAGGACGACACTGCAGAGGAGCGATTTGTCACTACCATCGCGCCAATGTGCTTGTGAGTTGTAAGCCCGGTGCTCCTTTTTCTCACCTCACTCTGCTTTCCTAATGTTTTCGAGACCGGAGTAATCTGGCTGCACAAGTGGAAAAGCAAGACGTATCCTGCGGCAAGCGGTGGGGATGCAAGGCTCAAGAACAATTATTTGTAGCAGGCGAACGTTTTTCGCTTACGTTGTCAGTATTTGCCGCTAGCGACTTGCTTTAGGTTTGATAGATAGATAGATAGATAGATAGATAGATAGATAGATAGATAGATAGATAGATAGATAGATAGATAGATAGATAGATAGATAGATAGATAGATAGATAGATAGATAGATAGATAGATAGATAGATAGATAGATAGATAGATAGATAGATAGATAGATAGATAGATAGATAGATAGATAGATAGATAGATAGATAGATAGATAGATAGATAGATAGATAGATAGATAGATAGATAGATAGATAGATAGATAGATAGATAGATAGATAGATAGATAGATAGATAGATAGATAGATAGATAGATAGATAGATAGATAGATAGATTTTAAAGATAACAAGCAAGATCAAAACCACATAGTAATTGAAGAATACGCGAATTAAAAAGAAAATTGGCAAAATTAAGCAAAGGCAAACACACCAGACTAGCGGCCATGATAAGGCAATATGAATGTTGATTTAAAAGTAGGGGTGTGCGAATAATGCATTTCGGAACCAAATCGCAAGCGAATCTAATAGTGATGACACGGAATCCAATACGAAAACTTATCGAATACACTTCGAATAGTTTTCGAATGGTAAGACAACCATTTTCAAAGCAGTCTTAGAACTCAAGAAAGGGAAATCGACAACCATTCGTTTGTAGCACGAAGGCACAAGGAAATATATACGTATTTCTCAGAAATAAAGCTCCTTAGTTGCTGGCGGATGGGTTCCTGATCCTTCCGCCACCTTGTGGAATTCCGCAGAACTACTTTGTAATCATAAGTCTTAGGACTCCCCAACATTTTATTTGAACGAAATATTCAGAAACTTTCACCAAATAACATTGCGGTTACTTTTAACCGACTCAACATACCACAACTATTAAAACTTAGGTAACCGCGTATACAGCAACGACCAGGGCCTTCGAATATTTGGTACCTGTAAGTTGGAAATTGAAATACCGCAGTGACTACAGTAATGACGGTGATACCTGGTCACCTGCTTTTAAATAAAATTGAGACATAACGACTGAGCAATATCCAAGCGAACAAACGAATACAGCTAAAGATGCAATGAAATGGATAAACCTGTCATCACAACATGGGCCTCGGCACCGAAAGTTTGTAAACAGTGTCGATAGCTGGAGAACAGTCTACGCAAACACAACACTTGCATGAAGCTGAACGCAGTCGTAGTCCCCACCTTCAGTTGTTACCAGATGAAGACAAGAACTGATTAATGCGATGCAGCTGCAGTACAGTGAAAACTGAGTAAGAGTGGAGTTATCAGAATAATTGCCTTCACCTGGCAATTACGATAGCGTCGGCAGTCCCGTAAAAGCGTGAGCTGCATGCAGATTGTTAACTTAGTGATTAAAAGAAAAAAATTACATTGAACTGTTACAGAGTTTCGTTCTTTTGGGGTTCTCCTGTCGGTGCTCATTATTCGAAAACTGTTCGAAAAATATTCGGCATTTCGAATATGTAACATATGTAACGAATATATAGCATTCAATTCGGTTCGAGTACCGAACCGAATTGAATGCTATTCGATTCGGTATTTGAAATTTTTAAATATTCGCACGCTCCTAATTAAAAAGATTAGCTAAGCTTGACAAATGCAAACAAGAGGCTAGCGTATTACTTTGGCAAATCTGGCTGTATTGATGTTCGGAAAACTGCACAATGAATTTCTGCATGGAGAAATCTGCGTTTGCGCTCGTACTATTACATTTCGATATCGCAAATAAAGCATTGCAGTGTCAATAAATCAACTAAAGGCCCAATTCACAAACTGCTAGGCAGCGCAACAGCTCAGCGGCTAGGCTACAGCCGCAGTTACGGACACTTTGCGTGTTTAAAATACACAGACTATCTTACGGGTGGGTTTCGGTACCGCCATGTTAGGCTGCAACCTTGCCGTTCTGTATCTTTAGCAAGCAAACAACAGTGCTAGAGAACACGAATAAACATGAAAACGGTTGGATTGGTGCATTCGATATTATGTTCCGATATCCAATAAAAACTCACAGGGTCCCTTACGCGTTCGCCTAAGACGACTCGAAAGTGAAAGTCACCTCCTTTTTCTTCTCAGTCGACGTATTGATCCTCCCCCGCACCCCTCCGAAAGTTTTCAGCATCTAACGTAGTTTTGCACTGCCTCTAGGATCGGTGGCACTGCATGCAAGCTGTCTGTACCTCACCTGGTTTTGCACTGCCTCCGTGATCGGCCCGCCTTTGACCAAGTGACAATGTCCTGTGATGACGTCATCATGTGACGCCACAGTTACGGCATCATAACGTCACAAATTTTGGGGGATCTATGACGTAAAAGCGACATCATCTAGCGACGTTATCACGCGATGATAATTTTTTGCATCACTCGCGTTGACGCCGACTGTCAATTTTCGCCTTTGATGAGGCATCTAAGTCTTTAGCCTTAATAAGTAAACATTCGTTTAACAGCGCGATGTGGTGACGCCTACGCGTCGAATGTAACATCGTCTACACGTAAAATAACGAAAGGTTTCAGGAGATTTCACCTAAGCCTGGCATTCTGTATCACGTGCGTGCGCATTTCTGCTCCTCCTTCTTGAGCTTCTGCTTTCTCTTTTTCTCTCTCTTTCCTAGCCGATATAAAATGACATTTGCCCCGGCAAAAGGCCCGAGATCAGCGTGCAGCGTCGGCACTTCGCGACGAATGTCGGCATAAAACTAATCGGGACCAAGCCGGCGGCGGCGGCGAGGAGAGAGCTCTTGTCGCCCAAATTGGTGAAAGCCTTCGTTATCGCCGTAAGGCGCTTTTGCCCACTTGTCGGAAAAGCGCGTGAAAGAGCTTTGCGCCGGCAATGCCGTTAGGCGCGCGGGAAGGAACTTTCAACAGCGCTGGGAAATGGCGCTACGTTAGCCCGAGGAGCGCAAGGATGTCTCTCTAGGGAAATAAAAAGAAAAGCCAAGATGAAGGAGAATGTCTGGAGAAACGGCGGGCCCTCGCGTCTGATAAGCGAGTAAATGTGACGAAAGTTTATCACGGTTGTCGAAAAAAACAGAGTAGGGCGACGAAAGCCTGCGTTTGCTTTTTATCGGTTTTCCGTATCATTCGCTCGCACCCGTCATATTCAGATGCAAGCGATGTACTAACGCTGAACACGTGTGCATGCTCTTGCTCCAGCGTTCAGGCGTGTTTTGTTACATGTACGCTTTGATTATGGCCACGACGCCATTTATGCCCATGACGCCCACGCAGCTGCATATGAATACATTCTGGCGTATCGCGTTAGCGGACAGAATGCGGGTAGAACAGCTATTTTCAGCGGACCGAATAACTCCACTAATTCAGGATTTTTGCGTTAAAAAAATGGACATGGCGTAAAAGTAAACAGCAAGGTGTATGATATCGCCGATCTGGCGGATTGACGTGAACAGTTTTGCCTCAAAGACAAGACCACTTCCATAAGACCACTTGCCTCGGAGACAAGACCACTTGCATCAGAATTCGGCTGCCTCAGTCAAGAATCGAACCCACGACCACATTCTTAGAAACTGAATGCCATAACTAAGAAGCCGACGCGTCGTACATTATGAAAGCGGAGTGAGCTTAAGCCGAAGGACAGGAGAAAACGCTTGTAGCAAAAGAAGGCCCCCTTTCTTGTTTCTCAGTTAGCTGCGCATTTCTCGAACCCTCGAGAGTGCACCAGGCCGTCCAAATCGGCAATCTCGTGAAGCTTTATGTTTCGTACAAGTACCACGCCGCAATTACAGGCAAAGTTTGCCGTTGGAGAAAAAAATGAACGAAGGAAACAAAGCTTTGGTCTCGAGATGAGAGAAAACACAGTGGGACGACGCTGGCGAAGCACGTCCGTGTTTCTGGCCGTAACCACAGCATCGGAATCTCGCGGCGCGCGTGAGAAAAGACGGAACGACTCAGTAACGCTCGGTTAAACCTTGATGAAGCGGCCGGCCCGGAGTATATGGCGAGCTCTCTAGTGTGGCGCCTGCGCACTTGACGCTTCTGTGCGCGGGCTTCGTTTATCGCGCCCCGTATACGCCAGGCCTGCGCGCCAAGCGACTTCTTCTCGCTGCTGCCTGGATGGTCGAGTGGGCCTCTCGAGGTGTTCCTCTGTTCCGAGGCTCCGTTCGCGCTCTGTTTATTCTGTGCTGCGTAGCGTCGTTTCTCTTGTTGCCGGTCATTTCTCCTCTCTGCGCTGTACGCTTCCGCGCATCGCCGCTATGGCTTTGTGTACATTGCTTCCCTGACCACTCTATCGCCGGCCATCGCTGCAAGGATAGAGTTGGAAATTGTTTCGCGTTCGTCACCCCTGTTTACCTCATCTTTTTCTTAGAGGTATACGCTTGCGTTGGAGCGTCGCAGCTCATCCCGTAGTTAGAAGACAACATCTTCCTGGGCCTCCGTATACTCCCAGCTTTCTGTAACGGGTTATGATGATTTCCGATAATATCAGACGAAATTCACTGAACTACCTTATTTAGACGAATACTAGCAGTTCCGGTCAGTGTTTGCTAGTGTTCGCTAGCTTTGGACGTCTGCTGAACTTCTATATTTACATGCATACTAGCAGCACTGGTGAGTGTTTGCTTGTGTTGGCTAGTATTGAATATCTTCTGAACTTCCGTATTTACACGCATACTGGAAGCACTGGTCAGTGTTTGCTAGTGTTGGCTAGCTTTTGATGTCTGCCGAACTTCCGTATTTACACGCACAGTAGACGCACTGGTGATTGTTTACTTGTGTGGACTAGTGTTTAATATCTTCTGAACGTCCGCGTTTACATGCATACTAGAAGCACTGGCCATTGTTTGCTAGTGCTGGCTAGTTTAGGTGACGGCTGAACTTCGGTATTTACACGAATACTGGCAGCTCTGGTCAGTGATTGCTAGTGTTGGCTAGGTTTGGATATGTGCTGTCATAGCAGTAACAGTATATTCATTCTATCTCAGTTCCGAGGTTCAATTGTCAACCATTTTATTTTAATTTCTTGCCTTCGCTTTGGTAACGAGAGAATTCGGTGTTCCGCAGTGCAAGATGCCTGCGCAAGACGCCATGCAATTCGAAGCGGTAAAGTAGCACGATGGTTTTCGTCCCCGTCTAATATCTGTATCGTTCTCTTGTTCGCTCTCCTTGAAAGTTATCGGGGCTTTTTCACTTTTCTCCTGAAGAGGGGCGAATAGAGCTCTCTTTAAGAATTATTGCGCATTCTAGAGGATGAATTGAAGTAGCAATTCGTGAAATTAGTGCAGCCATGGATGAGGCAAAAAGTTTGTAGGCTTGTATTTATGACGAGACAGAATATTTCTGAACTTTACTATAACCTCATGAATGCGGGGTGCCGAGTTTCGTTCTTTAGTAACTTAATAATAATAATATATGGGGTTTAACGTCCCAAAACCAAGATATGATTATGAGAGACGCCGTAGTGGAGGGCTCCGGAAATTTTGGCCACCTGGGGTTCTTTAACGTGCACCTAAATCTAAGTACACGGGCCTCAAACATTTTCGCCTCCATCGAAAATGCAGCCGCCGCGGCCGGGATTCGATCCCGCGATCTTCGGGTCAGCAGTCGAGCGCCATAACCACTAGACCACCGTGGCGGGGCCTTTAGTAACTTGAAGAAGAGGGATGATTAGCGTGTTGGTATGATTGGATGGCATCTGCTGCGAAGCATAGATGACAAAGAGAAGATGATCGGCATCTTGATCTGCCAGGCGAAAATAGTAGAAATACGCCTGCACAAATCTTTGTTTCTGAAGAGTAGGCAGGTGAAAGTTAGCTACGACAGAGAGCTAACAGATGCCCGAAGAGCTTCAAGGAATACAGCCACTATGGAGTTCCTTTGCTGTACGGGTAACCAATGAAGAACCGGAGCAGAATATGCGATCCTGTTTCTAATAATCGCGCTTTAGGGATGACGTTGCGTCACCCTGTCTGCGTCCAGCAAATCGACAAGAAAAAACTTTCACTAGGTAATTGAATTTCTTCCGTGCTTTTAACTGTGAAAAATACGACAAGCATCTGTAAAGAATGGAGCTGTTATGATCAGATTTCACGGCTTGGCGCCGCTGGATCGTGGGAATGATTTCGCGGCATCTGCCCTGCTTTCTGCATCATCAACTTTCCCCGAAACGCACCTCATGCGGCGACAACACAGCAGTCAGGCCTTGAACCCTTCCAAGATGTCAGTTCCCCTCGTCAATCGCCTTGGACCCACCCGGCCTCATTTGACGGTTTTATAGCTTGGAAGTGAGCTGTTTGCCGTCATGGCTGATCAGAAGAGGCATTCAATTGTGCACTGCTTTGTTCAGCATTCTGCGAGATGCACCGGACAATTAGCCGAGCGCCTGAGATTTCTCATCGGGAACCTTTCCCACACTACGCAATGCCTTTGTGGCTTTGTGACCCGGCCGGGAGCTGGCCGTCAGCTGCGCCGGCGGCGCTATCGAGGCAAGGAAAGACTTCACCTGACAATACGGCCCGGTTTTCAGGAATTTGCGCCGTCGCGATCCCTTCACTGTGTGTATGGTGCCCTATTGTGTCTTCTGTTCACCTCACGGGCGCCGTCCGTCGAGCCGGGCGTGCCGCTTCCCTCTCTCTTGGGGTGGGAAGGAGGCGGTGCTGGACCTTCCCCTTTGGGCGTGGAGAGGAACACAACTTGTTGATGGGACTTTCCTGGACTCAATGGCTTTCCCCAAAAGGGAATCTGGGGAAGACCCAGGCTTTATAACGCGAGCGTCGACGCTCCAAAAACACGCTACGAAATAGTCATGTAAATAAACGTTCTTGTAATGAGCTCCAGCTCCAGAGCTCTACTTCTCCCCGAAGCCTGGCTGGTCCCGGTCCTATGGACGACCCCCGACCACATCAGCGCTTGAAACATTCTGCCACCACGCTAGCTGTGAGCACCGAGAGGGTAGCTTCAAGAGAAACTTTTTTATTTCGGGTATATTTTGGCGAAAAGGAATAGTAGTATATCTCTTTTCAGCTTTGATATGTTGACGCCTCTGCTTTTAGAGAACCCACAATTGTTGATTGTGGCATCTTGACGGTCTTACTGAATGACGTCAGCGCTACAACGAGATGCCTATGTGCACAAGTCGTCAGTGTGAAAGCAATTAATGCAAAGAGGTAGGAAAAGTACGGGGAAGCTCGGTTATTACAGCGTTAAAAAGAAATGAACTGAGTACAATTCTTTGTGGAGCCCCTTGGTTCACTCAACACCTCTTGCCTTTAACACCACCTTACCGTAACGAGCCTATATAGCACGTAACATAGACGCGTTGTGTTTAGTGACCACTTAATGTCTAAATGTGCAGCATCTGTGAGCCGCAGTGTTGTTCTGTGCTGCATAGATTTCACGGTGTCTAGAACAGCGTGCTTAGTACACCTGTGCCTGCTGAAGTCTAGGGTTTGACGAAAACTCGTCTGGCGAGGAAAAACCATGGTCGAAGAAAACGTACATTCGACAACTAAAATAAAACAACAACAGAATGGACATTTTTGGAAACTTTAAAAGAAGACTGCAACAGCACCGTAATGATGTAGCCAAAAGGCACACGATTTCGAACGCCCTGGCAGAGCATAGTGAAAAAACTGGACACTTTCTTGATTGGCAATCGGCTTCCATAATCGAAAAAGAGAAAAAAGTCACAGTTTCGCCGCAAGGGCGAAGCAATGAATGCGATAGCAAGAAATTAATGCTATACGAAGTGAGGCTCGCCAATGGATACTCTCAGTTTGAACAGCGTTCCTGTTGCAAAGGCGGCCGAAGCAGCGAAGGAAACTAGCGTGCTTTAACTGTCGAGCTGTGACACTTGATAGTTCGCGCTCATCTTCTGTTTGTTCGTTTAGCGGCGTCCCTTCAGGTCGAGTGACTTTCGTACGCTCGGTAACATGAGCGCGGACATCACGGTGAAAGCGTGAAACATTCCTCTTCCCCTCACCGCGAGAAAACCGCGCGAGCAGACAACGGAAGGGCAATGTTCTCGTTGAGCAAATATAAGAAGCGAGCGAGCTCGACGACGACTTTTAAATGCGCCCGTGGCGCTGCTAGCGCCATCTCGCTGGTAATGAAGAAAGCTTATTATCGCCTGCCGTCTGTGAGTCCGTCCAGCGGTAAAGGGTATGTATATAACGCTCGCCGTTAGCTACGTGGAGGATCTGCGTTTCGTGGCGTAGTGGATAGCGCCACTCGCTGCGGAACAAGAGGTCCCTGGTTCGATACCGCGCTTCGGAAGCATTTTTCTGAATTATTTTTCTTTGGGGCTTTTATATATATATATACATACTTATACATATACGGTGCATGACGGCGACGGCGACGGCAAAATCCAGCCGAGACTGTCCATATAATTGCTATCGCAATAAAAGTTATTATCCCTCCTGCTCATCGAATCTTTTTGCATACAATCAACTACTAACACGATAAATCGGACACGGGGTCCACTCCCTGAGGTATACGCAAGCGCGTTGCGCCTTTCGACGCATATATAATGAAGACCAGCATGCATTCGTTCATTGTGAACAAGGCACCCGTACTGGGCGCCGAAACGTCAATTCTGTTGTTGTTTTATTTTAGTTGGTGAGTGTACGTTTTCTTCGACCACCTGTGCCTGCTGAAGCCTTCCATACTAAAAGATAGTGCTTAGGCGCAGTTCGACCGCCGCTGCAGCTTGCAATTAGTCAACATAACCAATTTCCTTATATTAGCTTTTCCTTTAGCGATTAATCCTCGGCGCTTGAATTTGTCGGGAAGAACACAGATAGCTATCGCTATCATCTATAAATAAAAAATCACTTCATAAAAAAAAACAAAAGAGAAGACCGTCCATACATCGTGCAGGCTTTTTATTGCATACCAATTAACACATTGGAAAAACAGCTCTAACAAAACGCGTATAAGAATGTCACATTGCGAGAAACCTCCAAATCAGTCGTTGGCACGTACAGTACAGTTACCTTGATGTGTGAATTTTCAAACCAGATTTATTGAAATCTGTCAAGAAATGGCGAACAAACATGTCACCTGCGTCAACCTGTGCATTTACTAAGCATAGGCAAAAAAAAATGCAAGAACAAAACTGGCTCAACTTTACTACTGGTGTATCAGTAGTGTGGTTTCGTGTTAAACAACCGCTTGATCTATAAAATATTTGCTGAAATAAAGACCGACATAAAAGGAGATTGAGAAGCGGCGAGTAAAACGAACGCAAAGGAAGTAGCAGTTCTCGGGGACTTGTGGGAGAACATGATTGAGCGCAGCGGGGACTACAACTCCGTGAACTCAATCATTGAGCTATCGAACGCGGAATTACAAGGGTTCGGCGTCTCATTTGTCGAGGCCGGGCTGCTGCTGCCAGTGGCAGCCAGCGACACAACATGTGACAGCTGCGAGGAGTGCGGAACGGAGGTGCCTAAACGGAGAGAAAAGGCAGCGGCGACACGACGCGGTTAGGCACGAAGAAAAAGGTCTCAGACAGCGAAGAGCGCATGGTGCTCTCACGCTGCTAGTGTGTGTGCGTGCGAGGCTGTGCGGGGCGCGAGAGAATCGATGACGAATCAATCCCGGTCAACAAAAACGCGCGAACCAGATGGTGCGCGGACGCACCAGCTTCGGAGACAGCAGCGGAGCAGCACTGCAGCTTTAGTACTACAAGAAACCACGTCTACTTTTTTTCGGCGTTTTTGTATGCTCTTGCTTTATTTTTGCGGTAAAGCGAACAAACGCGACGGTGGCACAGAGTGTTACGTCGCGAGCCGGCAACACAAACACATGGGAATCGCGTCGAAAAAAAATAAGCAAACTAGCGAGGAGTTCTGGTGGCCCAAAAAGCGCGCACCCTTGTGACGCTGCAGTTTCGTCTTTTGCCGCGTCCTCGTCTGCTCATTTATTTATTCCCGTCGAGAGACGGCACGGCCAAGTTGTTGAATCGGTCACGAAGGGGGCAACGTGTGCCTGGGAAAGTGAGGAGAGCAAGAACAAAACTGAAGGAAGGACGAAGTCGATATGAGAGTGGCTGCACTAGGCATTGTCCCATGTCAGGGCCGCCCTCTGTATAGACGCTTCCCGGGCTAGATACTGTCTTGGCGGCGATCGTTGCGCCCACGCTGTGTTTCGGAGACGCTTCGAATCGAACGCTCTACCCCACCTGACCATTATGCTCGCCTGTGACCGACTCACGACAAAAGTCTAAATTGATGATTGCAAATGGGTCGTTCTGCCAATGAATATCAATATCTGTTGTTGTTCTGCCGTCCTAGAAAGTGCCAGTATTCATTTCTGTATACGTCAACACTTATATGAATATGCTCGCGGAAAGCTTTTTGTCGTGCTTACTACATTTCGCTGAGTCAATTTTGCTACATACGAACCGTCAATCGTAGCGGCTTTTCTATGAAGCGGTTGTTTGGAATAAATTTTGTTTGACCGCCGAAAGCAGCGCACGAATATCAAAGAACAAGATGTAGTAAACAATTATGCCCCTTGAGTAGGCTTTAATTTGTTAGTTGCGTAATGTCAAAGCAATGTAACCTATGCAGGAAAATTTGCGCTAAACTAGAAAAGGACAACACAAAGAAGGAACATTTAAACAGATCGAGCGCACACTACCAACTGTTTTTATTGAACGTAGAGCATCAGTTAAAATAGGGAACCCCGAACTGCGCAGACACCCCGTGGCTGCACATAGATGCACAGACACATCGAGGAACATCACGTGTTAACGCACATTATTCATCAAAAAAGACACTTCATCAAAAAGGCACATTATTCATCAAAAAAGACACAGTGGTTCACCTGCCCTTTGGTGACGCGGGCGTTTACGGGTAAGCAAGCGCTGGCGTTCCAAACGTTCAGCCAGCTCGGCGTCCATGGCGAGGAAAAGAAACCTTCATTTGTGATGCAGTATGGCGCTCTCTCCACTCCTCCTTTCCGTCCTCCTCAGCCTCACTTCTCTTTTCCACCCCATTGCTATACTATAGTTTACACGGCTATTCTATGCTTTATTCTCTTCCTTCTCCTTTCCCTCTTCCTCAGCCTCACATCTCTCCTCCTCACCGTCACTTCCCATTTACCCCCTTGCTATACTATACAATACACGGCTACCCTATGCTTTACCAGCCCCTCCTGCTTTTCCTCCTGCTCAGCCTCACTTCCTTTTTCACCCCCTTATACTATAGAAGGCTATCCTATGCCTGGCCCTCCCCCTCCTCGCTTCTCTCCTCCTCACCCTCACTTTTCTTTCCCACTCCTTACTATACTATGCTACACATGGACATACTATACTATACATGGATAAGCTATGCTTTACGTTATCCTCTCAAACTTTCCCTCCTCGTCGCCCTCACCTCCCATTCCTTCCCCTTGCTATACTGTACTATACATGTCTATGCTATGCATGGCTATGCTGTACATGGTTTTGCCTGCGTGACGCCAAGCGGCGACATGAGATGAGAGGAGATGACATGAGACCACAGCCCAGGCCCCTTAAGTGATCCGCACTTAAAGAAACAATGTCTCCCGCGGACGACTGTGCATACTATTGATAACAGGCAGGGATATCGCCACAAACTGTAGTGGGAGAAAGACGAGACAAAATACAATGCAAGTTTTCAGAAGGAAGAGGAGGTAGACCAGAAAAAAAAAACTAAACAGGACAGTGACTTAGCCTAGAACACTGAAACGGGCTGGGGACAGCTATGGAAAAAAAATGTAAGAAAAGCAAAACGAACCCGCGAATTGGCTTCGAGTAATTCAAAAAGTCACAGTTTCACTGCAAGGGCGAAGCAATGAATGCGACAGCAACAAATTGTAGTGTTATACGAAGTGAGGCTGGCAGCTAACTGTTTTGTGTCCGATCTCGCGTAACTACAAAACGCTGGTGTAAGAGAATACAGCCGCTCTAGGGAGAGATGCTCTCCGCATAGTCATTTCACATTGAGAGCGCAGCACGTAGAAGGGTATACGAGCCGCCCGCTGTGATGGCTGTCAAGATAGCACGCGTGCCAGCGATCCCGACCGCGCCCTTAGATTCAAAGTTCAAAGTTGCGCTGCTCGCGCGACCCCGCCCCCCCCCCCCCCCCCCCCGCCCCTCCGAGCGAATGCACCCTCATAATGACGGAGGGTACATGCGTCTTTTCTTTTCATGCTCGTTAAAGAAGGGCATGGCGTTTCCTGTCTGCTTCGACGGCAGGCCTCCCGAGCGCGGTGATGTTATCGCATGCACCCTCCGAGTGACGGAAATGGGCCGGATCGTTTTGATCACTGCTTCGGCCACGTTCGTCGCCCCCGCTCGCGCGCTTTTACCCGAGGTAGCACATACGATGCGCGGGGGGGGGGGGTGATCTTATCAATTTGGACTTCATATGGAAGGGAAAAGACGGTGACGGCAACGGCAAAAACTCGTCGAGACTGTCCATATAACTGCTATCGCAATAATATGTGAGAGACTGCCGGGGCTGTATCCCGTTCGACGCACACAAAGGGGTTGGTCTCTCTCCACACGCAACAAGGTCGAGAATACGCTGGGGTCCTTTCGTGTTCGATACTGAGCCTGTTACGAAATGACTGGTTCCCCAGACGTGAAAGAGAGACGTCCGTTTAATGGCAATACTAAAGGCGAACTGCCGCACCGGCCACGTGCACGCGCCCTTGATCCCCTTCGGTTTCCTCCTCTTCTATAGAGTCTGGCACGCTCCAAGTTGCTCCGTTCCGCACTATTTTGCAACATCCTCCCAGGGGGGCCAATAGGAATCGCACGCGTCCATGGTGCAGCTTGAGCGGTGATAACGTGGCCGCAACATAAATAGGTAGGCTCGCTGGCGTCCTTTCCGCAGTTCAGTTGATAGGCGCTGGCGATGACGAGCCTTGCGTTGCAATGGAAGTGCATTCGCGAGCCCCGAGGCGGAAGCACGTTGTGACACCGAGATGTGTCGACTTCCCAGTACGAATTTGGACGCGATCAATTGCTGGAGCTCGTCGAGCTTGCTCGCTAGACGTATTCGTGGTCGAATGCTCTTCCAACTGAGCCAGCGGTAGGGGGACGATTTAAGCGGTTTGTCCGTGATCATGAGGCCTGTGATCTTCAGGTCGTTGATTAAATGCGGCAGTCTGATGTATGAGGAATTCATGGCCTTCTCCGCAACCGCATTCTCCTTGTTCTCGTCAACGTTTACGACGTTCGTGTCCATGCCAATATCGAAGTTCACCTTGGGAAGCATTTGGCAGTTCCACGGTTCTGTCCCTTTTTGCAAGGTGGGGAACGGTTGGTTCACTGAGACGAACATTTCTTCCAGAGATTTCAGTTCCTCTAAGGGCATTCGCTTTCGTTGGCTAATACTTTCCAGCCACAAAAACCGCAGCAGGTCTCGGTCTTCAGGCCGAATAAAAAGCTGCAGGTATGCCTTCTTTATGTCGGCGGCGAGAACTACAGAGTGGCAGCGAAAATTCTGTAGAAGCTGGATGACGTCAGAACCAAGTTTCACGCCTTTCGAGAGTACGTCGTTAAGGCAAACATGACCGGCTTCGTGCGATGACGTATCAAATACGACACGAAGCTTCATTGTAACAGCATCGAGACGAACCACGGCGTGATGGGGCATGTAGTAGACGTTGTCCTTGAGCAGCTGCTCGGCTTGTACTTTCTCCGCATGTCCATCGTTGAAATAAGCTGAAATTGCTTGGTCGTATTTTTCTAGCATTGACGACTGCTCTCGGAACCGGTTGATCTGCATTCGCAGTCGACGTTCGGCTAATCGGCGATTGTTGCTTCCGGATGGTAGCCCTGGTGGTTTGACCATCAGCGGCACTTCATAACGGCCATCTTGCTTCGAAATTCCTTGATTAAATGCAGACATGTGAGGGTCGCTCTCTAGAGTCCGTGAAGATGGTTGGTCGATCCCCATGGCATCCAAACGCCGCATTGACGACACGTCGATGTTCTCCGATTCAGACTTCTCAAGCGCGACAAATAATGCACTTGTTGGGGATCGAAAGTCGGACGTCATAGGGCCTTGCACCATCCACCCAAAGGTAGTTTCGATTGCTGTTATAGTCGCGCTGATGCGATCGATTTTCCCTGTGGTAACTTGCCAATAGGCGTCAGACCCGATAAGGACACTTATTTCTTCTGGTTGCCATGTGGTTGGTTGAAAGCTGTCGGCCACGTTGTACTCCCGTTCGCCGAGCAGGTGCGAAATGTTGGGGTTGAGCGGTGGGCTTGTTACAGAACAGATTTCAGGAATCGTTAAGGCTTCCAGAGTTACTGATGAGGCGCCGAACTGGCTGCGGAGTCGCACTTTGACACGCTCTGCAGAAATTCGTCTTCGTGACTTGGAGTCACCAAATGTGACGAGGGAGAGCTCTTCATTACCCACGACCGAGCACTTAAGTATCTTTGCCACGTCTGCACGAATGTATGTGCGCTGACTGCCGCTGTCCAGCAGTATCCGCACGAGGAGTCGTCGGTCTCCAGACTCTGCCCAAATTCGGCCTGTCTGCAACAATACAGGCGTAGATTCGACGTGACTACTCTGGGCGGTTGTGACGTTTCGCATTGGTTGGGGCGGTGGTTCATGAAATGCCGGGGATCTACCGCTTGATTGAAGGTCTTCGACTGGCCTCGATAATTCACAGAGAATCGTCAGGTGGCGTCGCTGGCAGGTACCACACCTGAGGTTGATGGATTTTTTGCACAATCTGGCGATGTGATTGCGTGTCCCGCAGCGGAAGCAGCAATTAGCGTACTGCAGCCTTGCACGCTTCTCCTCAGCCGATAAGTTAGCGTTACAGAAAGCGATCATATGATCCTTGCTTTGGCATAGCGGACACGCTGGTCTGACAGGCAAGGTGGACCCGGTTAGAGCTGACGCTGACGGTATAGGTTCCGCGCCATAAATTTTTTCAGGCATGTGGGTCCTGGGTTCGTCTTGCACTGCACGACGCCACAGCTGCCGGCATTCCTCCCGGATTTCCACTTGGATGCGGAGGAAGGTTAGCATCTCCTTGGCGAGCCTCGTTCTGTCTTCAGGAGTTTCGGCGATACTGGATGCGCAATTTGTTTCCTTGGTCTTCTGCCGGTATATGATGGCGAGATCCTCTGGCAGACATCGCATCAGGACACGGTTTAACACCACGGTGTACTGGTCTGGCGAAACTCCAAGCCCTTCTAAGGCGCTGACGTGAAATTGGACGTTGTCGTGCAGCAGACGAAGCTTCGGGACCTCTGATGAGCATTTCACTGGGCTTAGCGCGAGAAGATGATCGATATGATCGTTCACGAGCAGATCCCGGCGTCCGAAGCGGTCCGTGAGCGTCTTGATCGCAAGGTCATAGTTTTGTTCGGCTAAGCGGATGCCTTGATAGCCCGCTTCGCGCTGCCGGTTAAGTAGGTGAGGAGGTACTTGAACTTTTCAATCCGCGGTAGCTCAGCGTTCTTGTGGATGGTGGCGTCGAAATGGTCCCAAAAAGACTGCCATCCATGGAGACTACCATCGAAAGTCGGTATCTGTAGCTTCGGTAGTTGAACTGAACGCTGACGGTGCTCTCTCACCTGGCCTGCTGCGTCGCCGGAGTTTGGAGATCCGAGGTAGCTAGGCCCGGGTTCAGTTGCTCGAGCCTGCGTTCCGGCATTCCTCTCACGTTCTTGAAGCCAGAACTTGGCGCGTGATACTGCGTACAGAATCTTCTCGTTGTATTCCTGCGCCGTTCCTACTTCCTGGTCGAGGTTCTCTTCATCCGTGGTCGCAAGGATGACGTCGTCGAGCTGCGACAGTGCTGTCTCCTTGTCCTTGAGGTAATCCATGTGTCCGCTAATCTGAGAGGCATCAGGATCCGGTTGCTGCAGCAGGTCCGTTAAAAGCGTGAGCGCTCTCGTGACGCCAGCCCTTATGGCACCACGCTTCTTGCGCAGCTGGTCCGAGTTCGCCATGTCCGTGACGTGAAGGCGTCTCTCGAGGGGCAGTCGCGGGTTTCGCAGCACCAAATGTTACGAAATGACTGGTTCCCCAGACGTGAAAGAGAGACGTCCGTTTAATGGCAATACTAAAGGCGAACTGCCGCACCGGCCACGTGCACGCGCCCTTGATCCCCTTCGGTTTCCTCCTCTTCTATAGAGTCTGGCACGCTCCAAGTTGCTCCGTTCCGCACTATTTTGCAACAGAGCCTCTGCTCTCCGGTGACGCTGAAATGGAACTTACGAGGGTAGCTGGAGAGCTCAGAGAAAGAAAAAAAAACTCCTGGCATCAATTTCACAGTTTTCTTTTTATCAGGTTACTTTCTCGTTGGCTGAGAAAAAAAAAACGTTCAAAACGCGTTTTCCTTGTTACTCGCACGCTTTTTGGCGAAAAGAGGGAGTTGAGTCGGAGTGTTTAGCTATTAGAACATTGTCAGCGAACTGCTGCGAGCGCGTAGTTTTAGAGTGATAGCTGTACTTCCCCCGGTACAAACTCATAAAACGACATTGCGCGCGCGTTCCCCAATGCAGCTCAATCAACGTCGATTTGCTCCTATTCCTCTTCGCACGTGTTACATTACGTTCGCTGATATAAGCTCCCTCGTTCATATAAACAGTGATGGCCGTACTTCAATTGGGCCTCATAACCATATCGGGACTTTGGCACGTAAAATCCCAAAGGAAGGAAAACGGGAGAGAGGAAAGACAGGGATGTTAACCAGTTTGGCATAACCGGTATGCTACCCTGCCCAGAAGGAAGGGACGAGGGAGATCGAAAGAAGAGTAAAGAAAGAGAGAAAGAGGGGGGAACACACACGCACACACATAACGTCACAGCGCAGAGCGGCAGTCTTGTGCGGTATGTGGCATCATTATGAGTCTACAGACGCTCGTGTAAGTCTGTTGTCCTTAGAAATTTGAGCAATGCCTTGGTTGCTTGAATTCTCGATGACTTTTCAGGATGACATTGGAGAATTGCTTCTAGTGTCATCGTTCTGTTGTGAAGACGAGCAAGAGCGAATATGAGGGATCGTCTCTGCGCAGCGTAGAGAAGACAGTCGCAGAAGATATGCTGCAAGGTCTCCTCGGTGCCGCAGGCGTCGCAAAGAGCGTTGTCGGCCCACCCCTATCCGAAACAGTATGACTTCGCGAAAGCCACTCTTAGCCATAAGCGGCATAGCAGAGTGGCCTCTCTTCGGCGGAGTCCTGATGGTATTCGAAGTCGCCACAACTCGTTTAGGTGGTGTTGCCTTCTTTGAGGTTTTGGCTTCTTGAGGCGACAAGGAAGAGGCTAAAATCCCAAAGCGTACTTGAATAGGGATCGAATGCCTTTTCCATACAGCCTCCTCCGTAGCCCAACGCGACAACCTCACATGAAATAAGTCCATCAGTCAAACATTAAGGAAACGATTCCATTTAATATACGTGCATATTTAGATGCAACAGCGGGCGCTAAACGTAACCAGAAGCTATGGCACGACCCCGGTTGCTAATGTATACCATAAGCTACGCCGACTTTAGCGAGGAAAGGTGTTCTTATTGTGTCACGAGAAGCAGAAACTTTGCAAAAAAAAAGGGGGGGGGGAGAAAAAGATACGCAGAAAACGCTGGATGCTTAGGACCAGAATACTTGCACGTCTCAGCAATTAACTAATCCAAATCCGGGGGACTCAGTGGGGAATCGTTATCCGCAACTGCAGTGTCCACTACAGAGCGGGCAGGAACCGTTGCGGTCGTAACGACTATCTGGCGGGACCAAAGCCTCCAGCTGCAGCCGGCGCCGGCGCTGCCACGCAATAAAGCTTGCTCACAGGCGGGATTCGGAGAAATCCCGCCTCCAGGCCGAAACACTCTGCGGGATCCGAAACAAACGCAATTGCAATCGGCATTCTGGCTCCAGAGAAAAAAAGAGAGAAGGCTTGGGTTGAAGGAGGAGGAGCGGGTTCCAGCCTGTGGGTGACATTATCGGCGCGCGCGATTACCTCAGGATTACGTTTCTCTCTCGGTGCTTATGACTGCGCCAGCGGATCCGGGTAGCCTTCCTTTTTTCTTTGTGTTCCTCTGCGGCCGCCAAAGATTGGCTGTCGGTATTGAAACGAATGGCGTTTACTTTATTTCTTTATCAGGCCTTCTGTCTCACTAATGCGCCGAGCGCGTGCAGTCCCACGCTTGTTTTGTTCTTTCGTGCCTAGCATGCACTGGCCTCGCTAAAATACGCAGAACGGAATAATAGCCAGCGGCAACGAAATGGAAACAACGCCGATAATTATCGGCGCCCCATGGGCGGCCATCGCCGATCCCAGTCGCAAAACACGGTTTTCTACTTTTCCAAACGGAAACAGCGGAAAGAAGCAAGGCCCTGGCCCAGCCTGTCTTGCAGCACACGCACGTGTGTTTTCCGCAGTGGCGCCCTCACACGCCGGTCTCGTAATCGTGTATACCCAACCGGGATCCCCGAATGCGGCAAACCGCATCGCGTTTTCTTTTGTTCTAACAGCGAAACCGAAAACGGCGTCGGTTTACCCCATGGGAATTTCTTCGTTGAGAGCCACCGAAACTTTCCGCGCGCTCTTTCTTCATATTCCCTCCTCCCAAACCACCTCCTCCTCGTTTTGTCCACGACGTTCTCCTCATTCTCTGCTTACATTAACTCTCTTTACTTCTCTGATTAGTTTTGGCACTGTTTCTCATTCCTTCCGCATGAGGTTTAGGATTAGGTCTTGTATAAAGGAAATTAACGTTAAGGAACAAAGTGAAGGGCACGCAAGAGTCCATGCTTCTCTCCTGCCGGAACCTGGGAGAGAAGGAGTTCAGGAACCCATACCATGCGAGCAGGAGACGACATCGAGAGAAGCCAATATGTCCCACGAATGTGGGCGGAGAGAAAGTCACTGGGGGTGCAAACCCGCAAAAACAGTGAAAGGGTTGTAATTACGCAAAACGTATTTCCTTTCCTAATAAGAATGGCGCAGGGGCGTTTAGGAGCTAGAAACGGGAAAGCACGGAAGCAAGCCTGGGGACGTATCGTATCACACGTGCTAGAGAGTTGAAGAGGGAAACGGGAAATGTGGCTACAGCGGTTCTCAACATAGGCAATATGCTGATAATGAAATAGGTTCATGCATAGGTCAAGATATAAGGTATACGAGATTCTGACGATCGTGTGTCTGGGACGTTATCAAACACGAGTTGTTATAGGGAACGCAAACTCAAGTTTGGGCGCGACGCTCGCGTGGCTGTGCTATGCGTTACTGGGGGCGGACGCTAGCGGTGGCGGCAAGGACACATGCGCGCATGCGCTCTTCATTC
This sequence comes from Rhipicephalus sanguineus, assembly GCF_013339695.2. Lineage (NCBI taxonomy): Eukaryota > Metazoa > Arthropoda > Arachnida > Ixodida > Ixodidae > Rhipicephalus > Rhipicephalus sanguineus. Next base: position 43,697,400 of record NC_051177.1, read on the forward strand.
GGTCAAGAACACTGCTAGACAGCAATACTTACATTGTGAAGCACCACAGATGCAATCGGAGAGCTTTGTGCGTGCGCGGAAGCTGGGGCGGCAGTGTTGTGGCCGTGGATGCCCCCAGTTGCGATAAGAGCAATGGCGCCGATCGACGTTGCTTTGGAAGCCTATAAAACGAATCAGATTAACGCGTGCTTGCTTCATTTCTTATAGGAAAAGCAAACTAATACCGGATAGTTTCTAAAAATGTCAAACATTTCCGGCCTAAAACTATTTGGAAACAACGAAGGAACTGTCTGCAGTGCCGTGAAGAATTTGGGCGCCAGTTCTCTGCTTCTGGGCCTATAGACAAAAATTGCCAGTTCCTGGGAGGCAAAGTTATCAGCAGTTCGGCACTCTCAGCGCGCGGAAGCCTTTCCTTCGTGTCAAGGGTCATGCAGAAATGACCCAAACCCTTCAAATAAAATAAATGCAGTAAAAATAATGAATATCATCGAACACGCGAAGTCACTACAACAGATGCATTGATGACCTCCGCTCGTGCGATGCAAAAATTGGAGGCGGCCATGATCCTTCACTTAGGTTTCTGGCAGTGGCACGAGTAACTCGGCGTTCGTGTGCCCTGGTGTATTCCTTGGTTTAATTTTCAAAAACAAAAATTAATGTCAGTTCCACGTCTGTGAAATCTGAGTAAAGAGCGGAGCTGGCAAACAAGCGCCACCTCCTGGCGAACGCAGATTGAGTTCTTTCTCAATCTTTCTTCATCCTCGTCCTCTTCTTTCTTTTTTTCTTTCATCTGCCTTTTTTCTTTATCTCTTTCTACACCTTCTTTCTCTCATCCTAACCCTCACATCACTCCTCCTTACCCTCAATTCTCTTTCCCACCCCCTTGCTATACTATATACTATGCATACTATGCTATGCTAGGAGCTGCTTGGCACATACCCACTGTCTTTGGTGCATAAACTATACTATTCAGGGCTATGCCATGCTTTACCCTCTTTCCTTCTCTTTTTCTTCCTCCTCATCCTCACTTCCGTTTCCGACCACCTTGCTATACTAAGCAATCCATGACAATGCTATGCTAGAAGCTACTTCGCACAAAGCCACTTTATGTGGCTTTGTGCGACGGTACATAGTGCTACTCAAAGCTCAAACAGCTGCGTTGTTAAAAATTGTTAGTACAGAATGGAATTGACTGTGAAATTTTTTTTCTGATGGTGGGAATGGTGAGATAACGATAATGAACAGTCTAAAAGTCTAGATCTGTTCTAATGCTCTTATTTCTTTTCCGGACACTTTGTTATTTATTTACCTGATCAATGAGAAATGCTCTGGATAAGATATGTTAAGCACCGAGGAACCAGAGCTCTTGGCGGCCCTGTTTCTATGGGAGCGCGTATTGGCCCATCAGTTCCAGCATATTTTTTCGAAGACATAACGTAAATTCCTGCACACTCTTCAGCGCAGCCTGGTTGACTGGGATATCTCTCAACATGATCTTCCTCTACGCGACGCAAGTAGCTACATATACCCGCTGGGGTAGCTTATCGGCGAAAGTGTTAAACTGCTAAGCTGAGGGTGCGAGTTCGACCCCCTGTCACGGCGGCCGAATTTCGATGGAGTTGAAATGGAAGAACACCCGTGTCCTTAGATTCAGTGCCCGTGAAGGAACCTCAGTATGTCAAAATTTATACGAAGCCCCCTGCTACGCCGTGCCCCTCAATCATATCGCCGTTTTGGCACGTGAAACCCCGGAAGTAGCATCACACTGATGATATTTATAAAGCTCTGTTAACGCATGCGCTGTACCGTGTAGGTTGAAGCCACATAGCTAAGAAAAGCTGCGCACAGGGTAACAAGTGTTGTAAACAGCCTGATCGGACCATAGAGTTTCCTACAATTTTAGGAAACTCTATGGATCGGGCCATAGCTGAAAGAGAATGAGCCATTTGACTAGCGAAAAATTGCAGGTGACCCTAACACTTGACTTAGGTGTCTGGCCGTGGCACTCTCACTTTGACGTTAGTCAGCTCTGGTGTATTACTTGAGTTAACTTTGAGTTTCGTCGCACTGCTGAAGCGGATCTCAGAGGCCACGCAGAAAGAAGCACGTAGTTGAGATCTGCTCCGCCAGGTGCCGCAACAATTCGAGATGGTCACAAGAAGACCGTCAGCTCCTTCACTGAACTCATTCAATTAATCTTCACTAAAATCCAGAGAGTTAATTGGCTGCTATCTTAATTAAACTTATGCTCCGATCTCATATGTATTCATTATACTGTAACTGTTAACTTGAACCTGTGCCATCGATTTGGCACCATTTTAATTTTTAAGCACGTATTCTCAATATTCTAAAAAACCGGAAGTAAGCGATCGACCGGAATTGCTTGGAAGAGAAACAAGAGAGTCATTCGTTCCTCGCGCCGCTAAAAAATCGTAGAGTTTCCTAAAATTGACTAGAGGGGACTCTGGCTGGCGCTGCGGTCGTTCAGCCACCATGGGTAGGATGGGTAGTACACGGATTTGCCTAGTCTTCGTGCTTGCGGGCTTCGAACGCACTTGTGGCTTTGTTTATTGCTGTGTTTTGGTTTTCTTTTGGATAAAAGGATGGGCCGTTGTGAACTTCGTGACCAGATTTCAATTGGTGATCCTAAAAAGGTCAAAGTGGTGAAGTGTAGCTGCTGACTCTTGCTCAACTTTGTTTTGCGACAAAGCTGATACAGGCGACGCGGGCCCAAACGGAGCCGAAAGATCCGTGTATTACCCATCATTCCCATGCTGGCTGAAGCGTCATGCGTTGCAGCTCCCATAGACACTAGCGCCAGCGTTCTCTCTAGTGAGTATTGTAGGAAGCTCTATGTAAAAAAATGATGGGGGAACCTCACCAAGGGATGTACAGCCAGGTAACCCGTCCGTAAGGCTGCCGGGGGCTCACCAGCGTTCATTCTTCGAGGGTTTCACCGAACCGCCAAGAACAAGAAAAACGATGCGCACTGTGTTCTGCGCGCGCGCCATCATTTACTCGTCTTGTAAGCGCCACTTAATCACCGTTTGCAGTTATAATATGCAAATGCCTCGAGCGTACGTGCACGACCCGATCGACGCACTCGCGCGCTACGCTGTAAAAGCCAACGCCTCGAAGCAATCCCCCTTCGTTCATTTTTAATGAATACGAGCCAGGTTTCTCAAGTGCACATCCCACTCGATTGCTTGCTGTAAGCGTCTTAGCTTCGAGTCCCACCTTGAATATCATTGAAGCTGCTCGTGTTTGCATTTGCGTATGGTTCTCTCTACCTTTGCGGCGTCTCTATACGAGAGTAAGCTGCCAAGTTGCCGTTGCAGATTCGGCAGGGGCTCATCATGCCACGTGGGCCGGTGTTCTTTCTATGCTGCGCGCGCCGACCTTTATGGCCTTTGCTCGTGTCTTACATGATTAATTCGCGCTTAGTGAGGGCAACTCGAGGCGTTTATGTATGACCTGCGCTAAGCTGAGCGGAGAGTGTCGTGGTTTTCTCTTCTACACGAGCGGAGAAGAAGGCGGGAAGACATCACTGTCTTCTTCTTTTGAAACAGAATGTGAATGTTTTGAAAGTGTAGCCTAAATGTTCTGCTTAAGGTGCCGTCTATAAGTGCGCATTTAGTTCTACATTTTGATAGTTGCTTTCTGTTCAAGCGTATCGCACTTGTACTACATAAAGCGTGAGCCTTTGCGTAAATACACTTCGGCCTCGTCACAAGCGAAAAATAAAAGTTTTCGCATGACTATCACCTCTACTTACCTTACTTAGTGTAACTGTCTGATACATTTACGTCGCTATCGGTCGTTGGCCGTTGAGACGATCAATTCTTTCATTCTTCACGCGTTACGTTCGAGCAACGGCTTCGTGCTCGTATATAACGACATTTAAATTTCGATATATACCACCTGCAAATATATGATCAAATATTCGAATACTTTTAACATATAATCGAGATACAAATTGTCATTCCGTGGTTGTTAAACTGATTTCGCGTGAAAAGCTACTTGCTTCATGGAAGTAGGCAATAATCCTGTGAGTGCTCTAGCTTTCACTCGCCGCTCGCGTACATTATAACAAAGCTTCGTCTTTTAGAGTTGGCACTCCTAACCAATTTATTACCAGCTTATCTAATCAGGAGGCGCTACAAGTACAAAGTTGAATGTTGTAGTGAAGCAATCTTTCGAAGAGTGCGTAGCCGTAATAGCAATGATGGACGAGCACATCCTTCATTAGTTAGTCCCCTTTTAGCATCGGCGCCACCTTTTACAGGAAAAAAAAGTGCGAAAACATTCTGGGCTAGATACAGAATTCCAAGGTATACGAGAAACAATATAACCGAGGCCAACTAGGAATTCGGGGCGCAGCGCTCTTATCAAGCGAAGCGAGAATCTGAAGAAGATGAACGCGTTCTTGTCGGGAGCGCAAGTAAAACACGATGGCAAGTAAAAAATAACGAGCATTCGCCCGTTCCTTCTTTATCTGTTTGTCTTACCTTTTGTGTGTCGTTAACCGTTGGCTCACGTTTTCTTAACGCGCGCTGTAGTTGCAATTCTGGTGCTCTTGAGATTCTTGGAAGTCGTTAAAGGGCGCCTGCTATGCTAATGCTGTTGTCACTTTAACATGGAGGCGTAGGCAGCTGAAAAATTGTAGAGGGTTCATCGGAAAGCAACAAACCTGGAATAGAAAGAATGTACGCGCGGCAAAGTTGGAATTTTACGCATAAAGGTGAAAAAGGGACGAAAACCTCGCAGGGATAACGCAAGAAGGAAAAAGAGAAACGGATATAAAAAATAAAAGAATAAAGCAGGCGATGGGTTCTCTGCCTACAAATGGCGGCAAGGATTAGGGATGGATTGGCGAAGACCGTCTCAGAGATTTTCTTGTTCCTATCTGATGGGGGTGGGGGGGATGACTCCTGAAAAATGGCCCTCTGTCCCGTACTAGGCAGCGTTCGGGGCTCACCGCCCTTAATTGTCTAATTGAACTTCGCTCGTTCTCCAAACGACAGATCCCCCTCTCCCGTTCTCAGTCTTCTTTCCCTCATGACTCCATCGAAGCTTTGGAAATGCTGAAAAGCAGTCGCGAATGTATCATCGTATTCTGGGTTGTTTGGTTTAGGTTATTCATCAGAGAAGTCTTAAGTTAATGCCCTAAAGCCTGACGGAACGAAGAGTACTGGAGAAAGTACTTGCAGAGAGCGTGAAAAAAAAAAAAAGTACCGCGTATATGCTTCTATCAGTCGCGGGGGTTAAGGCACGTCAAATGGTTTCAGAGAGAGATAGAGAGCGGTTGCAGTGTAGGAGGATGAACAAAGAACGGGCGAATCCTCAATTTACAACAAACGCCGAAATCGAAGCTCCAGCTTAATGAAGCATGTTCCTATTTAAAAAAAGAAAAAAAAAACGCCAGGCCTGCGCGGAAAGCGCAGCACAGTCACAGCGAAAGCTGGATGATCGGCATTTCTAGAGCCCGTTATAAGCTCTATTGTGGCTACTAATACAAGTACACGAGCAATGTATCCACTACGCCACAAATCATAATTTTTTGTGAAATTGGCAAGCGCCCACCGCATTATTCGTCATTCTGCGGAGAAGTGAGGCACCATTTGTAAGGCATTATGTGCATTTTGTTGATGCAACGGCTGATGAAGATGAAGAACTATGGCTGAGCCCTTTGTAATGGGTATGAAGTTGTAAACGACCCACTAGTTATGTAATTCGCATTGTGTGACGCCCGGTCGTTATTTAACTCTCCCACCACGCTTTATAACATACGTTAACGTGAGAAAGAGAGAGAGAGGGGGTAATTAACTTTATTGAGACACTGAGGAAATGGATCATGGAGGCCTTATGGGCTTCCTTGGCAACCAATAGAAGTGCACTTGCGAGGAACCCACTACGCTGTAAATATTCATAATTTTTGTGAAGTAGGGAAATAGCCACCATGCCATTTTTCTTCATTCTGCGGAGACCCGTGGTACCTGCTAAACACCCGAAAGGCATTATGTGCACTTTGTCGATGTTGTGGCTCATGACGATGAAGAAATATGGCAGAGCCCTTTGTGATAGGTTGGAAGCATTCAACAACGCACACGTTGCGGAATTCGCATTGTGTGACGTCTGGTTGTTATTTTACTCTTCTACCAAATTACATCACATATGTTAATGGGATTCCTTCCCAACATGAAGCCTGTATAGGGTCTTTTTGCAAAGTAGTTTCAAGCACCGGCATGGCTCTGAGGTAGAATACAAGGCTCCTACGCAGAGGGCCCAGGTTCGAACCTCGTTCCATCCCGGATGTTCTTTCTCATTTAGTTTTTCTCATTTCGCGCGATAGTGGTGACGGACACCGGCGGTGGCGGTGGTGGCGGCGGCGGCCAATACGGCGCCAAAAACAGCCATTGTTGTGTTCTTATAACAACTTTCGCTGTAACAAGGTGCTGTGACGAAGAATAAGAACATTGGCGTGAGATTGGATAAATGATAATTTTTATATATGCGTTCGAATGGGGCCGACAAAACCGAAATCGACTTTTTAGTGCGTTCATAATATCCTCATTTCAGAGAACTTCACTTCTATAGGTAGCAAATATTTAAAAAGGTAAATGAATACATGATATGTACATTAGTCATTGAAAGCCTGCCCTTTGGCTAAGCATAATACAAGTATTGTTTTGAGTTAGTAACTAGGTGACAAAATCATTCGAAGTTATGCTTTGTCGCAAGATTGAGATACGCGTAATGTTGATTTTTTTTATTACGTACCAATTGTATGAGAGAAGGATCAGGTAGCACTACTAATTGAAAGCTCGCACATGTCGTCATAGATGTGTGTTTAACAAGAAATTCCACAGTTTTCCGTGCCAAAACAACGATATGGTTATGAGGGACGCCGTAGTGGGTGACTCCTTAATAATTTTAACAGCCAGAGGTTCTTAAGGTGCACCTGCATCTAAGTTCACACGTGTGTGTGTGTGTGTGTGTGTGTGTGTGTGTGTGTGTGTGTGTGTGTGTGTGTGTGTGTGTGTGTGTGTGTGTGTGTGTGTGTGTGTGTGTGTGTGTGTGTGTGTGTGTGTGTGTGTGTGTGTGTGTGTGTGTGTGTGTGTGTGTTGCCGCCGGGAGTCGAAACCGCTTTCTCCAATTTCGCAGCGCAACACCTTAAACGTTGGTTGGTTGATTAGTTTATGGGACATTAGTTACCGAAGCGACTTAGGTGTCCGTAATGGAGGGCTCCGAATGCTTTCGACCACCTAGGCTTTTTTATATTAATAAAATGCGTGTTTTACGTCGCGATACCACGATATGATTATGAGGGACGCCGTAGTGGTGGGCTCCGGAAATTTTGGCCGTCTGGTGTACTTTAAACTGCACCTAGATATAAGTACACGGGTCTCCAGCACTTCGCCATCCATCTATATGCGGCCGCCACCGTCACTGCCGCCGCCTATAGGGTTGTTTAACCTGCACTGACACCGCACAGCACATAGGCCTACACATACGCACAATACATGAACCTATATGCAGGACAAAAAGCCATCATGTGCGCCATGCGGCTGCTTGAGGACCCCCCCCCCCCCTCTTTATTTTTTTTAGCTCCAAATTCGCAAGCCCGACACGTTTATAAATGACGAAAGGGAAAGAGGGGATGACATCCGAGCAATCTCCGCGGTATTTGGGTAGGGTCTCAGAGCGGGTAGTGTCCGCACCCGCAACATAGATCGCTTTAAAGATTCAACACGGGGTTTCCCCTCAGGGGGCCGCGAGTGCTGCTGCGGCGACCGACGTGGCCCGCATGCAAACAGGGACAGTCTTAGGCGGCACGATGCAGCTCAGGTCACTCGGCGGTGCGCTGCTCGCACTTCCGCGGTTGAGAACCCCAGAAGGCCATACTCTATCTTGCCCTAGTGTTGAATTAGAAAAAGGAATGAGCTTTAGAGATGTATGCAGGAAAGGGTTTGTTGCTAGAAAATAAGTCTACTCTTCACAATCAGCACCACTATCCTCTGACTATTGGATTTTATGTCTTGTTCGGCCAAACTACGTGAATTTGAACGCTACGCTGACTCTCAAGTAAAAGGGGGCCGGAAGCTTTTGTGGGTATATGTGCACTTTTTTCAGAGGCCTTGTCTTCCCGAATTTTATGTGGAAGGAAAAAACAAAATAAGAACGTTATGAGTGATTCATTTTATTTATTTATTTATTTATTTATTTAGTTAGTTAGTTAGTTATTGATTTAGTTATTATTTATTTAGTTATTTATTTATTTATTGAGCTGCCATGATTGTAAAGTTGTTACATTGCTCGGCTGCAGACTGAAAAGACGCGTGTTCGATTTCAGCTGTGGCGGTCAGATTTAGATTGAGACGAAATGCTAGAGACCCGTCTGCTTAGGATAAGGTGCACGTTAAATTACCCAAGGTGTTCGAAATTTTCGAAGCCCTTCACTAGGGCATGCCTCATAATCATATCGGGGTTTGGCACGTAAATTATTGATATTATTATTTAAACACACGGACAGACACGAGAACTTAAAGGAAATAAGAAACGGCTCGAGTTAATTCGTACTCCTTCTATTTAGCTTTTTATCCGCCTATACAGAAGCCAGAGGACTAAAATGTAAACGAGAGGCTCACAGAAATCCGCACCTTCACATTCGCTCGAAACAGTAGTTGGTGGTGGTTCCTGTTTACAGCCCCATGTGGCGCCTTCTTTTCGCTTTCGCTGCACTGTTCTTTCTTTTCCCGTTTACGCTGCGGCTGCTTCTGCGCCATGAACCTGTATTTTTCTTGGCCGCTCTGGAAAGGCCATGGAAATTGCACGGAATATTGCTCGACCGCAAAATACAGGGCGTCGAAAAACAAAGCGGTAGACCCGCCGAAACAAGCGGCCTGGGGAGGAGAACACATGCGCGAAAATTGTGGCAGGACGCAGGAAAAGCGGGACGTTCTGAAAACGGCTGCCCGCGCAATCGAAGAGCGTCGATGGGGGGGCTCGAAATTGGCGGAAAGAAGCGAAAAGTGTATAAGGGCAACGCACGATGTTGGAACGGGGAGGCGTCGGAGGAAACGGTCGCTATGGCTGCACACTTTTGCAGTGGCGCTATGGAAACGGCGCTCTTCCTCGTCTCTCCGTGTTCGTGGATAGAGGGCGCTGTTGTTGTTGTTGTCGCGACGGCTGCAACGTGTCTGCCATGCAGATGGCCTCACGCGCCCTGTATACGCACGAAACCTCATCGCTGACGCACCCTGTACATAGCTCGAGCGAAACTGAAGTGGGTGTGGAAAAACGTGGCATTGTTCAGCGACCACGTGACACCATATTATGCGTATACTGATCGTATATACTATACTGATCGTATATACTGTACTGTGGCCACTCTTTGAAATATGAGCGCTTAGAAAGTTGCGGGTTTTCACAAAATAACCGTTTTATTTTATTTGTGGTGTTCGGGAAAGAGACCGCAGCTGCTGTTGTTATGAACCGAGGTTAGGACCCCGACAAATACAGGCTGTTAATGTATAGAACGGAGACACTTTCTTTTTTGGCTACTGTTCACAGGCAGGTTCATCAGCTGAAGTTTTTCGACATAGTTTAGTATGTCCAGTTGTCAGCAATATAATCACCACATCTCCATCTTATTTCATGTCACTCTCTCTCTCTCTTTGTTCGCTAGCGCTTTTATTCAAAAATTCCATTTCAACAAAACTCACAGGTTATCTTATGCATTCGTCAAAGACGACTCGAACTTGAAAACCATCTTCTTCTTTCTCTTCCCAGTCGATGTATTAATCCTGCCCCGACCCCTGCGAAATCTTTCTGCACTTAACATGATTTTACAGTGCCTGCAGGATCGGAGGCATTGCTTCTGCACCTCACATGGTTGTGCCGTGTCTCCGTGATCGGCCACCAAGGGCCGATTTCATGTAATGACGTCAACATGTAACGTCATGGCGCAGCACAGATTTTGGTGACCTGTTACGTCATGATGACGTTACGAGGTGATGATTTTATTGCATCACTCGTGTTGACGCCGCCGACGCCGACGGTCAATTTTCGCGTTTCCTGAGGCATCTAAGGCTTACGCCTTAAAAAGTACAATCGCAATCAGCTACAATCGCAACCCTCGTTGAGATTCACGGGATATCCGTTTTCCGACATCGGGAGGAGTCACGGCTCAAAAAAGCCCACGAGCTTTACATTAGCGAGAAGGCGTCGAGCGCAAGTGGCGCCTACCAGCGAATTCGTTTTCCTGGTGACGTCACCGCGCACACGCGTTTACCCCCGCGGGTTTACTTGAAACGAACGGACTCCTTTCGTCGTGTTTACCCCTCGAATCCGACCAGCCATGCCTATAGAGTTCATTTATACGCGGCGCAGTGTTCGGTGTAAACTCTTAAAGTCTACCCTGAAAAAAAAAAGAAATGACTAAGGAAACGACAACATCAACAAAAGGGTCGTCGTTGCTTCGTGCCCGCATAAGTTTTTCTTCTGTGGCGAAGCCTGGCTCGTAGGCGGCGTAGCGAGATCTATCGGCGGGCTCGGGTTGCTTCGCATCAGTATGGAAACTGCTTGGGCGAAACGGTCCCGCCGAGGCCCTAGAAAAGCGCCGGCTGCGCACACGAGGCGTCGGAGAAGAATCGAACGAAGCGCCTTTATCCGATCAAAGCGAGGAAGCTGATAAACCGCGCAACGCTTCTGTCGGTTCTTCTTTCTTCGTGGGGCGTTTTGGCGGTGCCCGCCATCGAATAATATTTATTTATTTATTTATTTATTTATTTATTTATTTATTTATTTATTTATTTATTTACTTATTTATTTATTCGAGAGTTTCGGTAGCTGGAGTTCGCACGGGGGCTCCTCCGAAGCTGCTCTCGAAGCGAAAGCGCCGGGTGTGATGTGACACTGGAACTCCGCGCTGCATTTGGGCACCGAGGGATAGCGTTCGGCCTCATACGGCTATGCTGAACAACATTCCTCTCTTCTTTCCCCCGTCTGCAGCTGAAATTTACTATAACATATAGCAGTCTGTCCACTGGATTTTGGGCATGTTGTTCAGAGACTGAAGCGCTGTTGAATTTTATCAATAAGTACTTCATTCTAATCCATGCAATACTTTATTAAATCGATTTGGGGCATCTTAATTTCTTTGGGTTTTCTTCTGTTCTTCAGCAGTAAGTGGAGTTATATAAAAAAAAAATCGGTCGATCGCACGCATTGTGGCAATCGATTTCGTGAAAAGCAGTCAGTGAGTAGCAGTCTAAGCCGGATTTCTAGCTCTGCACGAATCTTTACGAGGTGGATCGACGTCATTGTCTGAATTGAGCAGTTGCACGTATACCATGGGTTTACCACGCACGCCGACTACATTCGCGTGCGAAGGGCAGCTCACAGTTCAAAGTAACGCCGGCACTCACGTTTGGTAGAGACGTCAGTTTTCGCGCAGCCACAACTGCAAATCAATTGGTAGAGACGTCAGTTTTATAGCCACAAGTGGAAACACCATTTGCGTTGCCCTGACATGAAGCTTGCATATGGTCTCTTTCCGAAGCACTCTGAAGCACTGGCGTCGCTGCAGTGTGTGGTTAAATACTTCACTCCCTTGCAGAGTTCCTGTGTTCGACTCCGGTTTGAGGTGTGGTTTTTATTCTTTCCTTCCACGGGACTTTTCTGCTCATTGACAACGCCGCCGACGCCGTATTATTTGCGACATGTGCGCCATAACGCTATCACGTTAAGATTAACAAAGTCTATTCTCTCTGTCCTTGGGTTGATATAGTCTGTCAATCACCTGGACCGTCCAGCTGGCTGAAAACGCCGATAGGACCCAAGGGTTACTGGTCGCCGTTTAAACAGGAACCTGGTCCCCAAACTGCTGGACTCAATAAAGTTATATCTCTCTCTCACCTGTGACGCATACCCGCATACCACGGGCAACAGTATGCGGGTATGTGCCACTTGTGGCTGGTGGAAAAGGTTTGATGAAGGTCGCGATGAACAAGCCATGACATTCGTGTATTAAGGTGTGAATCGTGTTCGGCATACAGTGATGTCTTCCCATATAACAGTTTTGGTATATACCAAGTCAAAAGGACGACCACGAGAGCGTCCAGACGCAGGCGGCTAGATGAACGGACAGACGGGTGGATGGGTGGATGGGTGGATGGATGGACGGACGGACGGACAGACGGACGGAAACGGTGACAGTTCCTTTGTTTCGCATTTAAAGATTACCCCAGCGAAAATGAGTAAATGTTCTTCCAAACGCAATAACACGAAAAGTAACAGTAATTGTCGTCGTTGCGCAAAGCTGAGCAATTCGAAATATTTAAAAAAATCTAGGAATAGGCATTAGATTGTCTGAATGCACTCTAAGCTCTTATGTGTATAATACTAACGTTTCTTAAAAAACAGAGCAGCAAACATTTGCAATAACTGGAAAAGAGCTCAATTTATTTTTCTTCGAAGCGTTCTACGCAGTTCATGCCTGTGGGGCCAATATGAGGTTATGCACTGTTGTTGTTGTTGTTGTTGTTGTTGTTGTTGTTGTTGTTGTTGTTGTTGTTGTTGTTGTTGTTGTTGTTGTTGATGTTGTTGTTGTTGTTGTTGTGTTGTTGTTGTTGTTGTTGTTGTTTTTGTTGTTGTTGTTGTTTTTGTTCTTGTTGTACAGATCCGAAATCTCTTGGAGACAATGTCGTTGGCATAGCAACCGCATGTTCCTGGTGATATTGAGCAAGCTCCATTATGCAAAACTGTGATCTTTACCCACTAGCAGCCGTAGAACTATCAGAAAGGCAAGACGGCGTAGAGAGGCTTCAGCTGCGTGCTAATTCCAGGTTAATCTTTTGTCACGACCTCAGAGAATTCGACAAATGATCTCAGATGATGACATAGTTCCTGCTTGCTTGGTCCGATATTTCTAAACTCCAGGTCATTAGGCAGACAAGTATAAATGAACAAACTCTTAACTTTCAACTGTAAAGATCACGTATTTTGCGGAAATTGTGTGTGCAGCATCTATCAACAAATAGAAGTGCTTTCTGGTTTTCTTTTCAGTGACAGCATTTAAAGAAAAGGAGGTGCCTGTAGGCAACAATACGACAGTAGGCAACCCGGGATTCGGAAATATACCTGTCGCCACATGTACCATTTTTAACCTAACGTAAAGTGGTAAATTACGAATTGTTACTGAATCGCAAGTAATAACAGTGGAGGTGCTTTGAGAAATGTGAAAAGAACATCAGTCACATCATTGGATGCATAGATAGGCCATGCGTAAATGCTTTTTCAGTTGCTACTACACCTGTGGCTTGGCAGCATATTTCTGCGTAAAGCTCACACAATGGTGAACGTAAGAGATCTTTAAGGTTGTATGCCGCTTGATCAGCATAAGGTTTTTCTGAGCGAATACAAGTTTCAAACATACTGTTATACATCTTGAAACAGGAGGTTTTTCTCCGTCGTTCTCCGATGCAACTCTTGGCTGTCCGCCTTTCAGATATTCACCAAACTTTATTTGAAGCGGTCTGTGGAACTCGAAAAGTAAAGAAAGGAAGAAAGAGAACGAGAGATTTTCTTCTCCCAAACAAAGCAGAGTGTTATCGCAGCCACTGATTCGTGAGAATTTTAACAGCAGTTCAGCTCTTCTAAGTTCTATAACATCGCAACTAAAGGAAACGGTAGTTGGATAAAAAAAACGCTCCAGAACCCAAGCGCGCGCAATGCAGCGTGATATCATCGTCCTGTTTTTCTTTATTTTTCCTCTGCGTCTCTTGGTGCTCTTCTTCAGTGAGCATAGCGTTTCGGTGGACGTTCCCCCCTGCTCTTTGAGAACGTTCTCGTGTCTGTGGACATACGGTACGCTCACGCCAATGCTCACACTCGGCGAGTCGGGATTATTCGGGTGTCCCGCTCTTGGCCTTCATTGCGCGCAATGCCTTTTTTATTTCACCGTCGGGTCTCTCTCTTCGGCGTTAAGACACGCGCTGGCCCCTCAGCCACATCGCGCGCGCACCGTTTTCAAACAAAAGCGGGCGCCATTTCCGTCCTGGCCCGGCGTCGGAAAGTATCGCGTGTCCGTCGTCGTTGCTCGAGGCAGAGCCATCTCACGCTTGACCGGATTCTTCCTCTTCTTCGGCCTGTCGTCGTCGAGTGGATGAAACACTCCGTCTCTGGCCCTCTTTGCAGCGCCCCACGAAGAAGGAGAAAAAGAAAAATGCCTGCGCGTCGATACGGGGGAGTGATACTCACTCACTCCCCTCACTCGCTCGCCAACCCCTCGTTTCTTTCTTCCTCCTTCTCTTTCTGTATCAATATTTGCACCGCGTGTGAGACACACTCCGAGGGTGTCAGCTTTCGCGAGTCCCCCCTCCCTACGGCCACGCTCGACGATGCGTCTCGGACCGATATCTAATTTTGAGACCGACGCTACATTGGGTCCCCACACCCTCAAGCACGTCCCATCGGCGGTGGACGTTACGGCAATGTCTCTTCTTCTCACCCTTCTCTCTTTCTCCTCTTCTCTCTCTCTCTCCTCTTTCTCTCCCTCTCTATTTTCTTCTGGGGGTGCTTCTTGTCTTCTTTTTCTGCATGCATTAGGACGGTATGAAGTCTCGATCTTGATTAGCCGGTACTGAGGTGATGGATGCACAGTGCTCAAGAATATAAAAGCGACGCGAAAACATTAAGTATAGCGACTGGTATTCTCAATTGCTCGAGATAACCGCGTCGTGTCGCGACAAAACTGGCGTCTGAAGCTAAGGTTCGATCTTATGTAAATGTCTGAGTCGAAATTAAGCCGATATGACATGAAGACGGAGGGAACAAGGTTACATGCACCACTTTGTCCTAAATTGTCGCATTTCCATCTGTGAAGGCTGTTCCTAAACTAAGCCACTATGGCGGAGTTAGTATAGTATCTTCGGAGCATATTCTTAGTAAAGCAGCTCTATAAGCTTACTATGCACGGAAACACCAAAAAAGCATCATTCAGCTGCACACAAAGCGCTCGTTCCCTTATGCAGCGCTTGGGATTTTTTTTACCGCGCTGCTATGCATACACGACAGGTTTTAGCGTATTGAGCTTTATTTGTAGAATTACAAGCTTCGAAGTATAGTCTGTAAAGAGATTTTATACGCTGTTTGTTGCATCTGTCGTATCTATCATGGAAACGGTTTGTCGTGAATAAAAACGCCGAAGAACCTCCCTTTCTTCCTGCGTGGAATCCGAACACTAGTTCAGACATGCAGACCGTTGCGGTGGCGTCGCGTCGTAGATGTTTGTTCTTCCTGTTTTTAATGTCGCCGTTGTCAACGTTTTAGCGTATCCGTGATCGCCATGCTTTCGTCCTCATTTTCATTGGCCTCAATGTCGCTGCACTCGCTTAGCGAGCAAGCAAAGTTCGTTAGAGTGGGCAATGTACTCGTATTTCATAAACTTCAGTCGCCACTAACACTGAGATAAGAAGGCAACGTATTGTACATTCATTAAAACTCTTTAGGGGTCAAGGAGATGCATTGTGCCACTCTCTTAAAGGGGTACTGACACAATATTTCGCGACCGAGATAGCCTGCAAGATCGATTCCTGTGAACATGCGTATATCATGTGCAAAATACCAACAGCGAATATATCTTGGAAGTTATTTTAAATGAATTTTTAAGTTTGCGTGAGCGATCGACATCCTCGCGCTACTGACACCTTCGAAGGGGACCCTTGGGGACCCCCTACTTCTCTCAAGTAACCACGCTGCAACAAGTTATGATGACGTCATAGTCGCCATGTTTTTTTTTTTTTTTGCCGCGTTCGCTCCAGCAGTCTACTTCTCGGCGGCTGTTCGCGAACCGCGCGGTAGTGCGTCACAGTTCTTTGTGCTGACGTGCTCGAGCGCTGTACCCGCTAGGTGGTAGTTGCACCAGGTTTTGAAACCAAAACTGACACAGGTCGGTAATGAGGAGCCTGTAATTAATCATCTGTCGCGAACTGCAGCAAACGATGTGCCGTGTTATGACTAACAGGCCCCCAGCAACACATTGCAGCAAAAAACGCGAGGCCAAAGTTTTTGGGTCAGTACCCCTTTAAAGGTAATCCCGAGTCAAGTCAAAGCAGCGTACTGGAAATAGTGAGTTAGGCTAGTTGGTTCAGCATCTTGTGTAGGGTAGCGCGGAAGCAGTTTTGAAGAAAGTGCACAGGACAGGAAAGACGCTGACAGGAAAGAGGCACAGGACAGGACCGTCTTTACTGTCCTGCGCGATTTCTTCCAAACCGCTTCTGCCCTCTCATACGCAGGCTGCGTTCTTGCTTCATTGGAGTGAAAAATCAATCACCTTACGCAGTTAGCAGTGCATCCCTGTGCAGTTGTCCGCTCTACGGGTGAACTAAGGCCGTATGAAGGCAAATTCAATCGTAGTTGACATGCCGAATCGCTGCGGAGAGTGCCTGAAAAAAAAAAAGTCGGGCTTCGCGAGCCTTTTCTACACGCTGTCACCCCACAACGCTGAGACATGTCTCCCCAAAGAGCGCTTCGCCACTCTGGACGAGCTAGGCGCTCGTTAATTTGACGCGGACGGCGCCGTAATTGAGTTTCGGAGTTTCGCAAAAGTTGGATGCAATTTAGATTCCATCCGAGAAGTTCCGCTAATGAGGGCTTTGTTACGTGAGCCTTGCAAAGTGGTTAGTCTTCTCGTGGTATATAGCGACTCACCACTGCTACGACGGCCGAGCGCTACGGCTCAGTGTGGAGCATTCATTCATCATTATTTCGTTGACATCCGCCGATGAAACCTGGGGTTCGTTCTTTAAGTTTTTTCTTATTCGCCTTAATAAATATTACGAAGGAACAGCGCATGCGCATACACGTGCTCAAGCACACAGACACTTGGGAACACATTGTTTCGAAGTGTTCCGGACACACACCAGAGAAAACTCTGCTCCCGAGCATCCACTTCAATACATGTTTAGTTGAGCAAGAGGATTTGCTGGGCTAGTTGGTATGAAATGCAGGAGGAGGAGAAGGAGCAGAAGAAAAAACTTGCAGTGTTCTTTATGCATTCGCCTAAGATGACTCGAAGGCAAAAGCCACCTTCTCTTTTTTAACTCTACAGAGAAGAGCGGCTTTATGCGCGCGCTCCCCTCTGTACACTTCCACCTTTTGTTCTGCACATTTATGCCGCACTCTTTACTCTCCATTCTCATTTTCTTGTTGTTTTTTCTTGTAGTTTCTGAACGCAACATTTTGTGACCCACACCTGTAGTCGTGGGCGACTCGAACGCTCAGTTTTAAACGGCCCCTAAATAACCTCTGAAAATACAAAGAACAGGCTCGGTATTCCCTCCTGGCGTTTCCCGTCTTTTCGGCACACTTCGTGACGCCAGCAGTCTGTTCACGTGACGTCATGAGGAAGCAAGCTGTCGACTGGTTCATATACGAGGTATATCGATTGTGAGTTGTCTCCTACCCTGCTTTGCCGTGCAGTCGCACGCTCGTTCTGGCTTGTTGCGCATGACTATCGTCAGCGATCAAAATATTTCACTTTATTTTGTGCGTTTCCGACTGCGCAAGCGGAGATAACAGCGTGTAGCCGAAAAGCTCGCTCGAAGTCACGATAGGCTCAACGCTTAGTGCTGACATGTGCCCACGTGTTTCATGAAGAAATAAGTGGCGAGGAGGAGATAGCGCCTGTGGGAAGGGTACCGAAGGCGAGAAAGAAACCACTCTCTCGTCTCTGAACTCGGAGCGGCTTAGGGACCCTTTAAAGTGGCGGCTTTCACTGGCTTCCAAACGCCAGCCAGATAACAAATTTGACGCCAGAGCGCAGCGACTCTCTGCAGTGCCGTAAGTCAGCATCATCCGTGGCTCGGCGTATGTAAAATGGTGCGGAAGCGAACGAATGACGCGCAGGAACAAACATAGCTGATCACGCCTTCCCCGAGGTCATTTCTTATCATTTCTTGTTTCTCAAAAATAATCGGAGGTAGTTTTGGCCAGGAAAACATGTGAAAAGTACGTGTTGCGTGTACGTTTTGAATGATAATGCATTCCATTTTTCTCTCACGTTTTCCTAAGGCAATGGTACGGGCATGCCCGGTAGACACGCAGGCTGTCAGAACAGGAGCGCTTACCTGTTAAATCTAGAAAAGAAAACGCCACCTGCACAATTTGTCTTCCGTGCTCTAAAGCACGTCAGCAAAGGAAATTCGCCGATGAGAAAGCTTCCCTGCGCCTGCTTCTTTTCTTTCCTTTTTTTTTTTGTTTGGCACTAGCCACTCGACTCTGTTCGTTGCGTCAGACGCGGAAGTGCTTAGAAGAAAGTTGCGCGCCAATTACCTTTGTTTCAAGCGTTCGGGTTTCACACTTTGCCATCGTTAATGCATGCGCGCCCGTGTGTCCATGAGTTAGAATTGTGCTCCGTCCCTCGGAATACACTGCGGTGTGTGTCGTACGCAGATTCGCTTCAGTCCTTAAGTTTTGTTCTTCCTTTTTTAAACTACAAGATTTTGTTGCTGGAAAACTCAACCGAAAACATGTGTGTTCTTTCTTTCTTTCTTTCTTTCTTTCTTTCTTTCTTTCTTTCTTTCTTTCTTTCTTTCTTTCTTTCTTTCTTTCTTTCTTTCTTTCTTTCTTTCTTTCTTTCTTTCTTTCTTTCTTTCTTTCTTTCTTTCTTTCTTTCTTTCTTTCTTTCTTTCTTTTTGCTGTGTTCGTTTCCTTCGCTGTTCCGGCAGTTTCTGTATAAGAGAAAAACACTCTGGTCAGAAAAATAAAAGCCATGAGCTCGATCTTTCTTTCATTCCTTCTTGCATCTCTTGTGCGCATGCGCATGTGACAATGAAGAAAAACATTTTCAGCAAGAAAGACGCATATTTGTTTGTTTGCAAAGCACGGCACTACAGCACTTTTCTTCTTTTGCAAAAGTATCCGGCGAATATTTTAACGGAAGCGTTTGCACGATTACACGAGATACGAAGAGAAATCAATAGAGTGCGTGCTTTGGCATTCATGTTGTCGTGAGACATATACAATAAGCTTAGCACGCTGAGCAACATAGCTGTTTCTGTTGTCCTCGTCAAAACTGTTCACAGTGGGCAAGAAAACAGCAGCGCTGCCTCCGCACTGAAGCCCCACTTCTTCCTCGTGCTACTCGAGGCAGGTTGTCCCTATAGCGCTGGTATGTCCCGCAGAAACTGTACAAGCCCCACTGTTCCACTAACGTGTCGCGGAGAGGAGAATGCCACAAAATAGAGAAGGAGAAAGGTAAATTCAAGACAGGGAGGTTAACCAGATGAAGCCTCCGGTTTGCTACCCTGTATTTGAGAAGGGGAAAGGGGCGTAAAACAACGAAAGAAAAGAAGAGACTGTGACGACAGTAGGCGACAAAACAAACAAAATGTCATGACTATACCACCGTCCAAGTACTACACACGGACGTCGTCTGTGAACAGCCATAAAATACGCATGCTGATCAAATGGCTCCTCAAGATCGTCCACGAAATGCCAAGCGCATGCGGCAAGCCAGACTAGACGAGGCATGTCGCAGTAAAAAGACACGTGCTGCTCAAACGGAAAACTTTAAAGGAGCATACGCGACATTCAAAAGGGACTTTCCGTACCTTTCATGAAAATGTTGTGCCTTTCTGTACCGTTCTTCAAGGTTCAGTGCACCTCTGGGCCGTGTGATGCACAGCTTCAATGGTAATCATCCTTCACAGAGTGTAATGGCTCCCTAATAAACCCAGTGTTAAGCACCGGCGCCGAACCTGTCAGCTTCGTTGGTCAACCATTTCTTCGATCATCCTGGATGCATCGTCGTCTATTGACCAACACATGTATGGTTTGAGCAGTGTAGCTGCAGATTTCATTACCTGCCCTTAAAGATCGGGGACGATTTTTGCAGCTGGTCATCAGCCTGTCCGTAACCATTCTCGCCCAGTGACGTCATTTATCGCTAACAAGCTTACTGAAAGGTTACCCACGTGACTGCTTCCACCCTTAACGTAAAGAAACTGTGTACAGAACTTCTGTTTAGATAGCAGAAAAGCGGCAGCGCTACCACCCCGCTGAAGCCACTTTCCTTGCCCAGGTATGCTACCTTGTAATCCTCTTCATTTGCGGTCTGATGGTCGCTTTCCGCTGCTGTTTTATTGCCGATATAATCAGCGTCTTGGCCGTGTTTCGACCTATGTGCACGCCATGTATCGCAGGGGCTCCCGTTTGTTGAGCGGTGATGTCCAACTTAATCCTAGCCTCCAGAGAAAGGCAATTCGTCTCATTGAAAAGCTGATCTATTTCTTTACGTGGCTGCCCTGCCGGATAATTTTTCTGGTCAGTGAAATTGGCCTTTCCTTTACGTAATGACTTGTACAGCTGCCTATCGAGGGTAACTGAAAGCGGGCCGAGTTAGCTGCGATTATCAAAACTATCGAAGCGTCCGGAAAAAAATCGTTTAAAGTAAAACGAGCTTAATGGCTTGATAAGTTCTAAAAAAGAAGCAAAAAAAGAAACAAGCTCAAGAGACAACACGCAACACGCCGTCGTCGCAGCGGGATGGTAAGCCGAGAACGTTGGCTCTCGGATTGCTTTCTTTGAACTTGAGCACAATGAATCGGAAAACCAGACCAGGATCAATAAGCTACTATTGCGTGGTACACCTGATTCGCATGAATCATCAGCGCAATGTCAAAAGGAAATTCTACAACGTCTGCGAGACGTATGTTCATGTTGAAAAAACAGAGCGTGCCAACACGTGCACAAGATTGACGTAAGACACCGCAAACGCCGCAAGATACCACAGCATTTGTAGTGTCTTGACTGTGTCCGGGTTTTCATGCCCCGCCTTTTTAACACGAATACCTACGAACTAGCCAAGTTCTCTGTTATTCTAAGACGTATGCTGCTCACTGCCTGAGGGAGCAATCAAGCTCACCCATTGTTTGGAGACCTTGATGTTTAGCAGATGTCGTCGCATAATTATTCACTTTGCTGGCATTAAAACGATATAATCACTTTTACTTCTCCCAGGCGACCTAAAGAAATAAACTGCACATTCAACGAATGCTTCTCGCCGTGCGCACGAGTCGTTCGCACGAACCTGAATGACCAGGGCCACAGAAAGGTTCACGAAGGCAAAGTTCCGGAGAAGGTGACGACTTAGAGACTGAAACGTTCCTAAACGTGGGGTGTCGCTAGAGCCAACGTTTCTTCGTTCATTTCGCCTTTGCGGCGTTCGCGTGACTCGAACTAAAGTCTCATGACCACTCGCGCGCATCGTGGCTCGGGGCGCGCCACGAGGTACACCTTTCAGTTTTATCATTTTCATTGATTGCCCGGTGTCTCTAAACAGAGAGGCGGCGCCGTACTGTCAATTTACAAAAACTTTCCACCCCAATATATAGTTATATAAATGACGGTATCGGGAATGCGGTTGTCACTTTGAAGATGAGATATAAAACAAATGTGCGGTTGTTCTTGTATCGCACACTCATTGAAATGCGGCCACCGCGGTCTGCAGACGAACCGACTCCCTGTTGTTTAACCACAGCCGCTGTGCCTCTAATTCAATGTTTTGTTTTTCCTCGCTTAAAATGTACTATGGACTTCGCACAATGGTGTGTTCTTGCTCACTTCTGCTTGTCTTTCACAGGAAAGCGCCATATTTTCCGAGCAGAAGATAATAACGCTTTCTGCACAGTATGAACCAACTAGCCCAACAGCATATTTTATTAAGCCATATTTTATAATGGTAGAAATTATAAGGTCGACCTCTTTCAATTGTATTTAATAGTTATTACTTGCCTCTTGAATATATGACTGTTTGCAAATATATAGCACATGAGCTAATTAAGCATTATCAAGAAACCTATTTCTCTTAGAGCACAAGCAAAGAATAGGCGCACTAGCAATCAAACAATAAATCACCCGAACCACCATTGTCCTTCCTACCCAATCTGAACCGCTGAAACAACGGAAACCTCCTCTAGCGGCGTAACATTCCCTGCGCGTCAATCTCGGTCATTTTCTTTCTTGATGCATCCGCTGAGAGGGTCAAAGAACTCACCCTTTCCGAGTTCTCGCCGCTTCTTCCATTTACCGGGGACAATCCCTCTGCGACATCTTGGCTGACTTCAGGTGCTTTCCTTTTCTCTCTCGGTTATAACGCTCTATATTGTTGCATTCGCGCGTCCAAATCACACCGTTTTCTTAGAATGGCCTCCTTACTGCGCAAAAAAATAAAGAAAACTCAGTGAGACATACGCGTCGGATAAAAAGCGATTTGCGGAGGCTCAGTGCAAGGACCCCCATTCCACGAAAAGACACTCAACTCCACGATAGCGCTTCTCATATACCTTCTGCATCGCTTCAACTTCAACGTTCCTTCTGTCGCTACCGACGGCTTTGGATAAGTGTGCTGCTTGAGACGCCCATTCACGGCAAACACTCACATCTACGAAATAAATAGATGCGCAAAACGAAAACTAACACAAACAAAAGCGAGCTGAAAGACACACACGTAGTGCGTAGATACTGTTGCGTGGTCGAGTTGTAGAGAGGCACTGGTCAAACGTGTGACGTGTTTTTTTTTTTTTCTGCTGTATATAAGAAGTGACGGCGCGCGGCAGGGATAGAATGAACACCACGGAGCCGGGGCGACAATGGACAACTAAGGTACGCACACTGAGCTGTCGTGCGCTTTCAGTTGTCGGGTTGCTATTCGTCTCCGCAGGCGATGACAATGAAGGGAAGAAGATACCTTCAAACGGTACCGGTGGCTCTGATGATCGATGGCCGAAGTGAGTCTATCACAGTTCCACGAAACTCATCGCGCCCTGTCCCACAGTGTGTTCCCCCTTGCGTGTTTTTTTTTTTTTCATAGCCCACGGTTGTCTCTTTTATCAAAGCGACGTTTTTGTTTCGAGCAGGGCTGTCGCATCAACACACGTTCGCTCCATCTTTCCTTTCTCTTTTTATTTTCTGATTATGAATCGTTTCTCTAAACTCCTTTTTTTTTCTGTTCTCTCACCGCTACTTTCTAAAGCGACAGAAAGATTGAGGAACCGTGAGAAATGGGGCCTGCGATGGTTACGCTTACTTTTTAGGGAGGGGTGATTCGGTCTCCGAATGACCGAGTAGAACGGGCCTCGTCTGTGTGGAGCTATTGCTTGAGTGTGCTGCGTTTTCCGGACTGGTTAAGCGGCAGCGTCGAGAACCGTGCAAAGAAAATGTTTAACTTATATTGTTCACCTCTCATTTTTCTTCTATTTAGTCACCTTCGTCGGATCATAAAAAAGATCAAGCTGTAAACAGAGAATATGTCCACCATACCGGGATTAACTGGTGCTTCGAAGAAAAACAAGAGAGAGAAAGGTTAAGGGAAAGGAAGGGAGGTTAACCTGAAGCTTTTCGGTTTGCTACCCTGCACTGGGGAAGGGATAAGGGGGGATAGAAAGGTAAGGAAGGAAAAAGAGTAAAGAAAAAGAGAAAAAAAACGTGGTTGACGCCTCTTTCATAGGAATCGGTATAATACGAAAGTGAACCATGCCTTCATATGGATATTGTTGATTGTTTATTGGACATTGATGTATGAGTGCTTGCACAGTGTCTACTGGTGTTTGGCAGCTATAGCACCGTTTGACACCCTCGTTGACGCGTAGTGGCACATCTCCGTCCCGACGGCTAGCACCAAAGATCATGATTTAACCCTTGTGGTAGCTGAAGTAGCTGAAGGTGTGCGCAAATTTTCCACAACGCAGCCAAACCAACTAGCCCGCCTTTCCGTCTTATTGCAGTTAACATACACCTGGACACAGCATATGCCAAATCCCGCGCAAGGATCGCATCAAATAGCACATAACACTGATACTTGATATAGGCTCCTTCAAAGCGTCGTGAAATGCGAAGAGAAACGCTACGCGCGTCGTGTCTTCCCTCTAGCCTGGCCGTTACCTCTCACAGGGCGAGCGCGGAACGCGATGCGACAGCCAGGCGAGCGTCGGAGAGGATTTTCGATATGGATGGATGCTATGAGCGAGGCTTGGGTTAAAGCCGCCCCGTCGCGGTGTGCTAAAGCGTTGATGAAATTAAACTTGTATTGGAAACGCGCTGAATGGGATGGTCGTAGCAACGGTGCGTTTTTTAACACGAAAGTGTTTTATGCCGGGGTCCGCCAAGACTTCAGTGACGTATTTCCGTCACGGAAATGACGTCGAAAAAATATACACGATCAGATGGCAAAGAAAAAAAGGTACCGTCAACGGGCATCGAACCCACGACCGCTCGGTCCGCAACAACAGATGCCGGGCACGCTATCCACTGCGCCGCGGTTAGAGACCCTGGAGGCTTTACAAACGCGCCTTTTATATCTACCACTCTCCCGGTCGGCTAGGTAGTGTTGACCTCTGGGAGTTGTAAGGTAAAGGGATTCGTCATTGCTGCGGCGTCCGCGGCTAGCACCTGCAACGCGTTACGCGTCCGTCCCGTTCGGTGCGTTTTCAATAGAAGTTGAATTTTGTCAATAACTTAACACACCGCGAGGTGGCGACCTTTGCCCAAGCGTAGTAAAAGTGTCGGCCTCGCTCATAGCATCACGCTAATACAAACCAAAAATAGCTCTGCGACGCGCGCCTGCCTCACCTGGCTGTAACACCGCGTTCCACACTCACGCGCTCGCCACGAGAAAGATCGCGGCCGGGCTACCGAGGTGGCACGACGCGCTTTGCGTTTCCCTCTAGTCCGGCCGTGGTGTTCAATCACATTTTAACATACCGCGGGATGGCGACCAAGATCTGCGTCCAATATGCGACGCTCTTGTGACTATCGCACCTCGTTCTCTGATTACGCTTTCACCGTTAACTACTACGGCTACCACAAGGGTTTGTTTAATCATTTAACATGGACGTTAGTCGTCGGGATGGAGATGTACCACCAATCATCAAAGTGGGTGCATACACGTTAAACGGTGCCATCAGCTGCCAGACATCAATATACATTGTGCAAACTCTCTTATGTCAATGTACAGTAAGAGAGAAGAAATAGTAGAGAAGGAAAGGCAGGGAGGTTAACCAGTATAGGACAACCGGTTTGCTACCCTACACATGGGGACAGGGTGGGGGAGATTTAAAGATGGAGAGGAAAGAGAGAGAGAAAGATAGAAAGATAGCACATGACACAGCACACATAGAATCAGTCGGTCACTCTTGCGTGGTAGCATAGCACACATAGAAACAGTCGGTCACTCTTGCGTGGTAGTTGGTCACTTCTGCGTGGTACGCGACATTTCTGTCACAGGCGCTTGGCCAAGTTCGTCGCTCTCAAAAACCTCAGCAGTGCCGCATTCAGTTATTTCTGTAAGGGCACGCTTTACTTTCGTGTTATTCCGATTCCTATGACGGAGGGATCAACCATGTTTCTTTTTTTCGAGCCAATTAGCACAGATGTCACCAACCCGTTATAAAGGGGACGCTCATAGCATCCATCCATCCATCCATCCATCCATCCATCCATCCATCCATCCATCCATCCATCCATCCATCCATCCGTCCGTCCGTCCGTCCGTCCGTCCGTCCGTCCGTCCGTCCATCCATCCATACAACAGCACTGTGAGAGTGAAGTGTGAAAGATAAAAGGCGCATTCATGTAGCCTCCTTAATGTTTTTAGCGGTAGCTCAGTGGGCTAAACGCCCGCCAGCCATCGTCGTGGACCAAGAGGGCATGGATTCGACCCCCGTCAACGGCACTTTATAGTTTTTTTTCTTTGCCATCTGGTGGCGTTAATTTCGCGGACGTACTTCCGTGACGGAAATACGTCGTGAAAGTCTTAGTGGACCCCGGCATAAAGCACTTTCGTGTTAAAAACAAACAAATACAAAACGCACACACGCTCAAGCACGGGAGCATCATAGTCGTTTAGCGAGGTCGGTTGAGCGGAGAAACTTCAGCAGCGCCTTCGTCGCTCACTGGTTGGAAGCTAGAACGTTCCGGCACTCCAAAATTGATTGTTCAGAAAGCGGCTGGTCATCGAGGCGTGCTAGCGTTGCTGAGAGCTGTTGTCTTTGGGAGCTATAGTGAGGACAATGACACAAGACGTGCGCAATAGTTTCCTTGCTGCCACAGTGAACACAGGCCGCACTGTCTGCCATTCCGATTCAGTAAGAAAAGCTGTTCGCTAATGACACTCCAATCCACAGGCGGCAAAGGACTTGTTTCGGATCGGGATAGTCCGTATGTAAATTGAAGTTGAAGTGACGGCTTCAGACGGTGAAGGCGGGTATGCAGAAAACCGGACGTATTCCACATTGAATGCGTTAGATCACGTACGAGCGAGCGAATTTTCGATGCGAGCGAGCGATTTTTGAAAATGGAAAGGCTTCCTGTACGCCACCTTCATGACCATTCTTTGCAGAATTATCGGCATGTTCGTTGCCGTCGATGCCACAGTGGCCTGGAAGCCACTGAAAACAAAGGGCAAAATAGAGACAGGAGCAATGAATTCTACCCTGAAAGCTGTACTTAGTATTATATTAAAGTACGTAAAACAGTAATTTTTCGTTTCAGCCGCTAGGGAGCGCGGTCGACACGCAACAAATTTGCGAAGAGCTTTTTCTCTTTTGCTGGATAGCACACTCCAATACAATGATACCTAACTAAATTTCTGGCTAACTGCTGTGCTAGGCTGGATAACCGAGTTCTTGCTCTCGTCGGAAAGCTAGTTGAATTATTCTTTAGAACCCTTCACACGGCGCTAATTGGCTGGTTGTGATATTCTGGTGCTGAGCAAGACGTCGATGGCACGATTTCCGCACGGTGTAGTCTCATTTATATGGATGCGGAGTGCCGAAACATAAGTGTACAGTTATTTGGGTTGACGTTAAAGAAACTAGAATGGTGAAAATAACTCACTTCCTTTAAATAAGACGCATATCGTATTTCTTGCATTCAAGCAGGACGTCCTAGTTGGTCTGTTAATAATATTTCGCCTTTTCTTTATATTCTTTTCGAATGTTGTACTTATTTTCCACCCAGCCACGCCTGAAATAGGGACTTGCAAATGTGCTCTTTCACAACTTGGTGCCTGTAAAGCGTATTGTAAAAAAGTCAGCGCAAGCAAGACGGAACACAAGAAAGGAAGGCCACAGTACGAGCGCTGTCTAACAACTGAAGTTTTAATGAAAACAAAAAGAGAACACGACGAAAACCAACACAAACCTGCGCAGAAAATTTAGGTGACGTCAAAGAAATGGGTGGCCTTGCGCACCTCGCAATCTAGTAGACAAACAGACGGTTCAGATATGCAATCATTACCCTCGTTTCTGATAAAGAAAGCTTCAGCGAGCTCCCGCGCCCTTTTGTCTTTATGTTTCAGCATAATAGTATTACTGAAATATAAGCGCCGGCCGTCTCTGAGTCCATCCAGCGGTAAAGGGTGTGTATATAACGCTCGCCGTTAGCTACGTGGAGGATCTGCGTTTCGTTGCGTAGTGGATAGCGCCACTTTGTGCGGAGCAAGAGGTCCCTGGTTCGATTCCGCGCTTCGGAAGCATTCTTCTGAATTATTTTTCTTTGGGGCTTTTATATATATATATATATATATATATATATATATATATATATATATATATATATATATATATATATATATATATATATATATATATATATATATATATATATACGGTGCATGACGGCGGCGACGGCGACGGCAAAATCCAGCCGAGACTGTCCATATAATTGCTATCGCAATAAAATGATTTGCATCCACATGATCTGCTATGGGCCGAAAGGTGCGACGTCGGCGTTCCCTTTAAAGTATTATTGTGCTAGCGAAGTCTTTTGTTGATGCATTTGCCGGACTGGCCTATATACACCTTTTCACAGAAGAGGGGGGTCATGTAGACCACACCAACCATTTTTCCGGTTTCCGCAAACGGTTTCCGCCAAACCGTTTTTTCAGTAACACTGTTATTATGCTGAAACATAAAGACAAAAGGGGGCGGGAGCTCGCTGAAGCATTCTTTATCAAAAACGAGGGTAATGATTCTATATCTGAACCGTGTGTTTGTCTACTGGACTGCGAGGTACGCAAGCTCATCCATTTCTTTGACGTCACCAAAATTTTCTGCGCAGGTTTGTGTTGGTTTTTGTCGTGCTCTCTTTTTGTTTCATTAAAACTTCAGTTGTTAGACAGCGCTTGTACTGTGTCCTTCCTTTCTCGTGTTCCGTCTTGTTTGCGCTAAATTTTTTACAATATGCATCCATTCCAACTCGCTCACTTCTCTACCTTACTGTAAAGCATGCTTTATGTTTAACACGCTTGCTACTGGAAGAAGCCAGCTTTGCGATTACGCATGCCCAATCGTTTTCTGTCGTGTGTTTATTAATGTATGCGCACATAATCTTAATTGACTTCATGCGCTTCATTTCTTGACATAATATAAATTAATTCTAAGTAAAAAAAGTCCCAGTTTCGCCTCAAGGGCGAAGCAATGAATGCGATAGCAAGAAATTGGAATGTCACAGGAAGAACGGCATGCAGCTAGAAATTTGCTGCGCGCTACTCGAGCTCAAAGGACGCAGGGAAAAAAACACGCAAGGCTAGTGCGAACTAGCAACTGTCACAGCTCGACACGTGCAGTGCGCTGCTCAAACAGAAAGAACGACGCACGAAATGAGCGCACAGGCATACACAGGACGATCGTGAACTGTCACAATCGTTACTTCAACCAGCCCCTACTTTGTCTCTTCTAGCTAGCAGCTCACTCCTTTCTCGAATGCGGCAGCTACGGCGAGCAAAGTGTTCTTCCTGCGGTCTATAGCTTCAACGCAAACTTTGCGGTGAAAGCACAACACGTACAAAACTCCCCCTCAAGAGATAAGCGCGCAAGCACGGTCGACCACGCCCTGTATGACCATGGTACAAGTGGGAGCAGCACATCACAACTCCAGCGAAACACTAGAGAGTTTTAGAATTAGGGACCCGAGATAATTATGAGCGGCCAGGGTGCATGCGCAGAACGCAGGCTACTCTCGGACTCTTGCGCTCGTGTTGTCCCAAGACCCTGTATGGTACATATTCCTAATGCTTAACTTACGGCGCATGTCTTCGCGTACCTAATAGACTATCATCCTTCTTACACGTATTAGATTAGCGCTATTCTTGTGTGCGCATGTTAGGTAAGGTTGCCTTGGGCTTATATATGCAATGGCGTACGAAAGAATAAAGGATTTGTTAGTCAGCGCTTGGGTCCTACTTTTTTTTCGCGGTTGTCTTGTGCGTTTGTGCTGTAATTTTAGCCTGGAGATTCTGGATTCTGGTCATGGTATAAAATATATACAGCGATTCTGGTTCAGCCGTCTCGTTTCTCCCCTCTTGTGGCATAACCGTGCAAGAGCCAAAGCGTTCCCACTACCTCTTTCCACCACGAGCCACGGGACGCTCTTCTTTTTCCCTGGCCGAATGGCCATGAGTGGCGCGGATCTGCAACCCCTAAATGGAAAACTAGCGTGGGTCGCCAGCGATAACACGCAAACACACCGCGGTCAATGCTGCAGCATGGCCCGCGTCTCGATTTATTTTTAAACTGCGTGCGTTTGTATTCTGTCTTTAGTACCCTGGAGGATGAATGACGCATGTCGCAATTGTCTAAGGCAGCGCAATGCGGAGCGTGGGGTAGCAGGTTCGAATTCCCGGTCGGGTGCATCAGAGTTATTTTCTTCTGGAATAATTTTATTTATATATATACATACAGATACATATCCGGGACATGACGGTGACGGCGAAAATCCCCCGAGAGTGTCTATATAATTGCTATCGCAATAAAATAATACATCATGTATCGTATCACCGAATACGTCTAATCGCTGCAGAAATTAGTGGAGACGTCATTAGGTCTTTTCTGTTCGAAATATATATCGCATATATTGAATGACAAGGGAACCGGTGGATGTTTTCTTTGGAGCGCCGCAAAAAATAAGAAACGATGGGGAGAGAGGGGAGGAACGAAACTAACAATCTCATTGGCTACGTTATAAACCCGAACAGTTCTGGAGGGGCTTTCAACGGTGCGTAAAGATGCATATCTGGGATAAATGATGCTGCCTTCTTGGCAATGCACCGGTTTTTGAATCCTCTGTTTGTATATTTGCTGACAAATAGAAAATAATTCAAGGGACACTCGTTTCATAAAAGGGATTGCAGCATAATTATTATCGATTTCTTGAGCTTTCGTTTTTTATATTGGTCGATGTGCTTTCGATATGAATGTTTCATCCAGTCCCTTAGGTAAGATGCTACTGAGCGCGCGCGCGCACACACACACACACACACACACACACACACACACACACACACACACACACACACACACACACACACACACACACACACACACACACACACACACACACACACACACACACACAGCACGCACGCACGCACGCACACACACACGCACGCACGCACACACACACACACACACACACAACGCGCGCGCGTCATAGATTGTTTGTATTGCTTAAGGTTACCTATGGTAGGCCTATAGCTTCCTTCCACTCGGACGTCCAATTGGTTTCCTTGAATCAGTAGGACAGCATTGGGACCCGATTGCTTTCTTGTTTCTTTACTGGCTTAGGGTTCATAAAGTGGATGCAAACCACACACTGTGAGTGCTAATGAGAACCAATAATTTAGTGTTTACTACGTAGGTTCGTGAGTGTGATGCCCAGTGTCTTCCCTACCCTTTCATGTACAGCAGTCGACACTGATGGGTCCGACGAGTGGAAGGCTGCCACTGCGATAGCGATTGAAACTTGTTAGCAGGACCCTGTCTCACTTTGCTTCAATTACGCCTCAGCCCCTGCTAATCGCGTTTCCGGCCCCCGGAACCGACGCATTTGTCCATCGGTGTGGCAGGTGCCGCCACTGTACTTCCCCGATGGCGTAGAGGGGAACCGTTTTCTCCAGGAGCCACTCCTAAAGAGGAATGATGGGCCTGCGCACGACGCGAATCTGTCTCTGGCCCTTAATCGGGGCCCGCAATCTAAGGCCTGCCGGAGTTCGCCGTTCGTGCGCACTTTTCAGGAGCCTAAGAGCTGGCGAAAGAGCCGGCGTCGGCGGGCGCTCAAAGTGGCGAGGGGTGTGCCGCAGTCACCGCTGTCAGATACGCAATTGTGTTAATCGGGTGGAATCGATACCTTCATTTGTAGCTCGCGCCACCCTTATTCGAGCGTAGTCGGCGAAATAGTAATCTTCTCTATATACTAGGGGTGTGCGAATATTCGCAAATTTCGAATAACGAATCGAATAGCATACTATTCGATTTGGTACTCGAATCGAATAGTACATACTCGAAATACCGAATATTTTTCGAATAGTTTTCGAATAATTAGCGCCGACGGGAGTATCCCAAAACAATGAAATTTTGGAACAGTTAAAGGCCATTTTTCTTTTTTTAATGACTAAATTACGAGTATGCATGCAGCCCAAGCTTTTACGAAACTACCGACGCTATATTGATCACCGGATGAAGGCGGTTTTTTTTTTTTTTAATGAAAGCTCCACACTCACTCAGTTTTTACTATGCTGCAGCTGCATCGGTTAATCAGTTCCTGACTTCATCTTGTCATAACTGAAGGTGCACCTGCATTCAGCTTCATGAATAGCAATAGATGCAAGGGTTGTGTTTGCGTAAATTGTTCTTGCAGATACAGCTTTCAACACCGATGTCTACATGCCTTCAGTGCTGAGGACCATGTTGCGATGGCAGATTTATGTTTCATTACCGTCTTAGCTGTATGCATGGTGTTCGGTTCAAAATTGTTTAGATATTATGTCTCAGTTTTATTTATCTGCCGTACTGCTATATTTCAACCTGCAGTTACAAAATATTTCGAAGGCTCGGGTCGCTGCTGCGTACGAGCTTACCTCAGTTTTCATAACTGTGGTATTTTGAGTCTGTTAAAAGTAAGCGTAATGCTCTTTGGTGAAAGTGTGTGAATATTTCTTTTAAAAAAATGCTGTGTAGTTCTAGTACCGTGTTGAGAATGGTTGTCTTATTATTCGAAAACTATTCGAAGAGTATTCGATTAGTATTCGTATTCGATTCGGTGTCATCACTATTCGATTCGTATTCGATTCGGTTCCGAAATTCACTATTCGCACAGCCCTACTATATACACCTACATTACCACCTGCAGGCGATAAGAGGACGTCTGTTCAACGACAGCTTACGGCATATTCGGGTGGTCGTTTGAGAGAGCTCTGACCGCGTTTGAAAGTGGTGAATTCAACAACTTTAAAGCTCTACAACGAAAAGAAGCAAGTATGCAAGTCATGTTGCTCCTTCCTGATCGTATATTGACCCGTTTATTTTAGTGCAAAGCTTAATTGCTCTTTAAGGCCATTTTTTCAGAGTCTCAGGAGTACTCTGAAGACGCCACCCGAATGTAAACTTAGTGTGTCCGATTTCATATTATTGCAGGGCTTTCGGGGCTAATGTGAGGACACTGCAATGAAGAACCGCTTCAGTTTAGGCCTTTGTCACTTCGTCAAACCCTCTTCTGTCTTTTGTTTGTCGTTCCGCCGTATTATGCGCTGATAACGGTGATGCGTTATCAGCGCATAATACGGCGTGATGTATTAAGCGCTGATAACGGCGATAACACACCAGCTAACGCTGCAGAACGGCCCTAGTCGCTCCTTATGCCACTCCCACCCGTGGTCGCTTGAGTGAGCAATTTACGGGGTGTCGCAACCCGTAGCTGTCCGCGCATCAGAGCTGGCAGTTTCGAAATGCTGATGCAACACCACTCCGCGGAATTTCACTTGTCCGGAGGTCTAATATGACGCACTGGTTTAGGAAGTACTCATTAAGACGACATTCGCAATGCATAGCGGAAGTGTGTTGCCGCTGGAGCAATCATAAGTGGTTTAATGAGTGACATGCGCGAGTATTCGAAGTGCCAGCCATGACAAGATCGAGGAGAAGAAAAAGACGAAGACAGTTGCACGAGCACTTGAAAAATAAGATAACAAAGAAAAGCAAGTACTAATCTGGAGAAGGCCATGGTGTGGGCGAGGCAGAAAGGGCTAAGCGTTGGGGGCGAAAGAGACACGGGAGAAGCAGCGAAGAAGACAGACCATGCTCTAGGCTGTCGGGTTCCAGACCCGAGCCTTGGTGACCAGCTGAGCCTGGAGGGACCTGTCACGTACGAGCCGGCCATGGCGGCGCGTCTCTGACGTGCTGTTGCTGCGAGGCGTCCTATGCCTGTGGACACGCGGAGCTCTCGGGCTTCGGACTCGAGCTCTGGCGTAGGTGTCCGACCGGGACGCGGCTAAGGCGTTGGTGCCTCCTCTTCGATTAGCAGCCTGGGAAGGCTGTTTCGACCAGTGGTCTATGCGCCCCTCACCGAAACCGGTCATCCACTACGGGTCTTGGTGACAGCAGGCAGGCAAAGAACTTTATTATTATCCGGAGGCGGCGCTCGACCCCCTTGGTGAGACCAGCGTTTATTTATTTATTTATTTATTTATTTATTTATTTATTTATTTATTTATTTATTTATTATTTATTTATTATTTATTTATTTATTTATTTCAGTACCTTCAGGGCCCGAAGGCGTTACAGAAGGGAGTGGGTAAGAGTATACATAGTAATAAGAAAAATAAGAGTGAACAAAGAAAAATGCTGCTAAGAGTAAACATCGCATTCAACAGCAGCCTTAAAAGCAGTGACATCGGTCAATTGGGCAACAGAGGAGGGTTCGTACGTCGTCTCTCCGCAACAACTAGGAACTGCAATTTTAGGACTGATTTCACGGTTTAGTTGTGTATTGTTATTTTGGGTTTCTGTCAGTGTGGCGCGTGCTCGTTTTCAGTGTGTATATTAAATGTTGTGTACAAACGGCCTCGTCCTTTCGTGGGTGTCTGTGGCCACGTCTTGGACATCCATTTATTAAGGATGTACACGTTGTGAAACATAACAGCAACATAACAGTGTGCAGTCTTTCATTTTCTACTTTTGTTTTGATTACGTCTGTCTCCTATGAATTTGTTTTTTTTTTAATTTAGTTAACTACCGTGTTATATGATCCACCTCATGCAGAGAGCTCGCCTTTAAATTAAATCATTCTCCATGTTTTTCTTTCTTTTTATCTGTCTGCATGTGATGCAGAAGTTGAGCGCAATTGCGTGAACACTCAAAAAACATTTCCGTAAATTTTAAAGGGGTGGGGCAGCGAAATATATCATGTAAATATCGGAATAACTACTGTAGATCCCTTCGCTGTTCGCTTTACACTAAAGCACAATTTAGTTGCAGACAAAATGTGCCTCAATTTCGTCGCACAATTCATTAACACAACAAAGTTCCTGCGTTGCGTGACACGCACGTCACCAGAATTTGTACGCTTTTCTAGATTGGTCGAGGATTGATATTTTGCTACACATAGGCCTTTCTATCAGAGAACATGGCGTCGACAGTACCGCGAGCCCGAAAGCTTTCTGAAGTTAAACTATTGACTGTAATGGAAATAGGTATTACGAATGGCCTCTCTTCCGTTCTCTTTGCTGTTCGCGAGCGAGCGCGCACCAAACACACACTCACTCACTCACTCACGTTTTCCCCTTAAATTGTCCACTTAACGCCGAAATACCCAAATACTGGGCACTGGTCTCAGCCGCCGACTAGTCACTTTCGGTGCACCTTGCAGACGAAATTCGGCTCTCGTTCAAAAATAAATAACGAAATAAACTAGCTGTGGCCATTCGCTCTTCGGGGCGGCACTGGCGATCACCAGGCGCTGGATTTTGTGAGCAATAGGCCACAGCCACAAGTGGAAAGGGCGAGGAGCAAGGCCAGAATGTAAGGTGAGGAAGTTAAAACAAGAAAAGCACGAAGAAATAAATGATGGCCCGGTCGCGGCCCATCTCCCACCCGTTGTCCGACGGCAGTAATTTGCGAATTTCACTACCGCAGGACGCCACTTGATTGAGGCATCGATCGGCGCTGCACGGCGTGATAATCACGGCGCGCGAGAGCGTGCCCCCGAGCACATGCCAGCAGAGAAAAAGGTAGTGTGCGAGGGAGCGCGCAGGCAACGTGGCTCGCTGAAGGTCCCTCGGGCAGTGCAGGCATGCCCGCTTCATGTAAGAGAAAAAATGGGGAAGCTGTGTGCGTAGAGACGCATGTCGTGGTGCAGGCTTCGCACCATCATTGCGTGATGCGATAATCCCGTTGATAACAGGCTGAACCTACCCAGAAAAGCGGCCTGTTACGAGATCTAAAGTGATTGAACGCTGTACAGAGCTAACAGTGACGGACTAGGTATAAAGAGACATTCAAGCGAGACTAAATCTGCGTGGAAAAGACGTTTCATAAGTCCCCGAAATATATAATGTGTAACTTGACGACTTGTTCATGAAACAATTACTCGACCATATCTGTGCGTTTTATTCTCATTCTGTAACGTCAATAAGCTCTGAAGTCAGAGAGAAGAAAACAAGTTTTATTGCATTTTCAACAATCAGAAAAGTAACGTCTATCTGTAGCGTCTACCACGAAGTGCAAGTTTCACTTCGACTCCAATTAAAACGGCTGATTGGGTGAGTTACTTAGACATACGAGCGCGTAACTCATACAGGTCCTTGTCTTCCTAAGTCCCTGTATAATTTACGTGCTCGTATTTCTAAGTATTCAATTAAAAGCTCAAAACTATTCCTCATTCATTTCAGCCACACAGGAGACAACGACACATCGCGACGTTTTTGGAACTGTGTTAAAAGAACTCGACTATCGACAATTTTGAGAACTAAAGATCCCTGTAGCATGACCCTACACGTCGCAGGCGTGCAAAGCAACACGGGCATTGCTACTGTTTCTAAAATCAATTGGGCTCGGTTATCCATTATAGGCATGTAATGGGCAGTCACACATGTTTCATCCTGATCCTTTAATACCTTTCTCTAAGTAGGGTTGCTAACCGGACGCGCGTCTCATTGGCCTCCCTGATTTCCCTTCCTCCCTTCCTTTTTCTATCGTCTCCACACGTCGGTGAGGGCAATGTGATGGATTACGTGAACAGCCGAAAATGGCGGATCCATCAATATCACCAATACGAAACAAGAGAGCTGGAGTCCACCGCAGGAAATGAAAAGCCCGCTGAAAAAAAAAGCTAGTTTCACAGTGGAACAAACGATATAACGAAACTAACGCTGAAATATGGCGCAATTATGCGACATTGCATCGTAATTATTGTCCCAACTGCAGTATATGGAAACACATGCATCGCGTACATAGACCATGTCTTCCTTCGCGTGGAATTTCGTTAACATAGCTTGTTTTACGAAAAAAGCGCTACTGCGAGTAGTGTGGTTATGTCATTTCACGTGTTCTCCTTTCGTTGCACTGTTTAAAGAGAACCCCCGACCGATCCGGCCAGCTGTCGACGGCACACACACTGCGCTCCTCTCCATGAGTTCATAATGACTGGAACACGGAATGGAAGTCTGGCTTGGCTATTCAAGGTACCGAGGGCTGAGTGCAGAAGAAATGATCGGGGCTGAATTGGTAGGCAAGCCCGAGGCGCTGCCCCACCATTTGGCCCAGCTTGTGAACAACCGACGTGAGAGTCGGGTCCAGGTGAGACTTCATGCGTGGCACTGAGCCCGCTTTACATGCATCCTTTCGTGATACCCTGTATGCTGCGGCTTGAGATCACATGATTCCCTAAAGGGGCTTCTGGAAAGTGTTTTCGAGTGCGGTGGTCTGCAGTGTGCTCGACCAACTGCTAGTTAGACCTACCCCTTGCGATCGTTGATCAAGAATTTCACTTACTGAGCAACTGCGAGCCGCCAGTCTATTAGAGTATAAGACGAGTCTGCAGCTGGGGCATTATGGCAAGTATTGCGCATGTGACTGCACCAGAATATAAAAAGGAACTGTCCTTATTTTACCACGAGTTGTATTGACGTTGTCAATCAAGCGTATAGCTAGACAACGGTTACGTAGGAAGAGCGCACGAATAGCTAACCAAGTTACGTTCTTCTGTTTGAAGCAAGTCGGTAGGGACTTACTAATCTACAAGCAGTTGCCCTTTGCACAGTGATCACCTGTATCTTTTATATTTTAAATCGAGCATACGCAGTGATGTTGATGTGGTAGTGCAGTACAATGGCTGTGAGCAGCGGTAAACGAATATTATTTGAAACTCAAGAGAACAAATTCACAAAACTGGTAAGTGGTGGCTCTAAAGAGAGAATCAGCAAAATAAATAAACAGCAGCGAGAGAGAGAGATAAACATTTTAATGAAGCTGGAGATGTTTGCCTGGCTGTTCGCCTGACATGCTAATCCAGGTGCTGGGTGACGATTATGATATATACAGTGATAACCACATAACACATACAGTCACACAAGTTTAGAAAGTTTCGTTCAGGCTCATGGCCCGCAACAAAGTCAACGGCGCTTTCGTGGCACGTAGCGCACAGGTGCTGCTTTGCCATGGGCCCAGAACATGTCGCAACTCTAAGCACGATCCCCGTTGAAGATGCAAGGCCGCCTTCAGAGACTGTCTCTCTGATGCGTATCGCTTGCATTCACAAAGAACATGATGTAGATCTTCTTGGACGTTACATTGGACGCACATTGGTGAGTCCGACAGCTTAATCCAGTGGATCGCAGGAAGGCGAGTAGTGCTTGTAAAGCCTTCTTCTGCGACGTTATGTCCGGACGACGGCATAAAAGTCTTTCTTCTGATAGAGGCTGGTCGTCTAACTTGTTGAGAGCATGGCAAAGAGATTGTCTCTGTGTTCTATACTTCGGACAGTCACACAGAACATGCCGAATCGTTTCTTCGTCGCCGCAGTGCTCACAGGCGGTGGTGTCGGCCATCCCTATGCGAAATGCATACGCATGGGTAAACGCGACGCCCAGCCATAATCTACAGAGAACGGTAGCGTCACCTCGGCGAAGTCTTGATGGCAGTCGAAGGCTTAACGTGGGATCAAAGGAGTGTAGTCGTGCATGCATGAAATGTGGCTCATTCCAATTTGACATGGTGCATTGGCGAGCGAGCATGCGGAGCTTCTGAGCAGCGTCTGTCCTAGAAAGAGGCACTGGCCTGTCAGAGCGCCCCTGAGCGGAACGCTCTTGTGTGTGTGTGGTTGTGATTGTTTTTTTCCTATTATTTATTTTCTCTCTCTCGCTTTCAACCCCCCATTCCCCAACCGCAGTGCAGGGTAGCATACCGGATGCAAACTTCTGGTTAACCTCCCTGCCTTCCTCTGCTCTTTCTCTCTCTCCGACAGCTTAATCTTGCTCCTGAAGTAGTTGGTGTATGCGACGTTTAGTCTGATGCGGTGCAAGCATGTTTCATCTTGTCTGTTTAGGTCTCGCGGCATATCGAAGTTACATGATGGGTCGATCTTGTAATGTGGTCCATACTGGTGATTAGCATCTGTCCAGAGAGATCGCTGAAGCCGCCAAGCGTGTGCCGATATGAGTGTCGCGGCATCTTTTCTCGAGAAAGGTATTTCGATGATTTCTCTCGAGGTTTCATGTCCAGCCTTGGCAGTGCCATCAGCCTGGACGTTGCCTTGTGTTCCACAGTGGGCAGGTATCCACTGCAGAGCAATGCGGTGATGGAGGTCGCAGGCTTTGTTGCATAGATATTTGATGTCCATGACGAGTTGGTCCTGCGGGCGTGGAGACTTCAGAGACTGCAGCGCCGCTCTTGAGTCGGTGAAGATGACCCAAGACTCAGCTTTCTGATCTACAATGTAATTAAAAGCAGCCCGTAGTACAGCCAGTTCAGTCGCTGTAGATGAAGTACGGTGATTAAGAGTGGCAGAGATGGTGACATTGGCAGATGGAATCCAGACACCAATTGCAGACGATGTAGGTGTAACAGAGCCATCAGTGTAAATATGACGGTGAGCCCTCTAATTGTTTTCCACGTGCTGTAGGGGGAAATATGTTAGTGCTGGTCCGGGTGTGCGTCTCTTGTTCTTGAACCCCGGCACAAAAGGGATTATTGACCACGAAGGAATTTTCCACGATGGCTCCGTAGGCATTGATGCGCTTTGATAATGCAGCGGGAGCAAGCTCCGCACCACAAGACCGCTGTCTGAAGCAAGCGGATGACCCGGCACTCTGGTGGCATAACGCAAGTGAACTCGAAGAAACTCCTGCTGCAGAAGTACTGCAGCTGATAGGCGTCTGCTTTCAGCAAGGGTTCCAATACTTGATGTGTTTTTTGGTAGGCCAAGGCACACTCTCAGGGCTTTCGCTTGAGCTACAGTCAGCGCTTGTATGTTGGTTTGTGAAATGCCATGTAAAGCAGGAAGGCTGTATCTTAGAAGACCTTCACAGAGAGCCGTATACATTCGCAGCAGGGCACTTACGGAGCAGCCCCCGGCGTTGCTTGATAACATGCGGAAGGTGCTTGCGTATGATGCAACTTTTTCCTTTAATATTCGAACTCGGGGCGTCCACGTCATTAGCCTGTCAATTTTCTCTCCCAGAAACTTATGACTTGGCACATACCGAATGGGAGAATGCGCTACCTTTAACGTATAGCGCGAAACATCACGCCTCGTAAAAGCAACGGCGGCACATTTTACTGGTGTCATCATTAGACCTCGACCGAGTAAGAATTTTTTTTATTGAATTGAGAGCTTTTTGTAGTCTTCTCGTAGGACACGTCTGTTGCGACCACTGCTCCATATACAAATGTTATCTGCATAGAGAGAGATTTTGACCTATGCAGGGATGCACTTCTCCAGTCCAATGAGAGAGATGTTGAATAAGGTTGGACTTAGAACATCGCCCTGGGGAACTCCTCGATGCACTGTGTGCGGGGCTGTGTCACCTACTTTTGTGGACATGTACACTAACCGATCATTGAGGTAGTCCAAGATCCAGCGGTACATACGACCGCCAACTCCGACAGACTTCATAGCGTATAGGATGGACTCGTGAGTCACGTTATCGAACGCTCCCTTGATGTCGAGGAATACGCCGATAGTGATGTTGCCCGTAGCTTTGTTGAGTTTTACGCAGTTAATGAGACGAATCACATTGTCGATGCTACTGCGGCCCTTTCGAAACCCTGACATTTGTGGAGGGTACGCATTCACGTTCATCAGCAACCAGTCCAGGCGCATCAATACCATCTTCTCCATAAGCTTTCCTACGCAACTGAGAAGAGCAATGGGACGATAGGAGTTAAGGTCCGTTGGAGACTTGCCAGTCTTGAGAATAGGGATGACACGAGCGCGTTTCCAGCAAGGTTCAAGACGCCCACTCTCCCAGGTGGCATTGAATATGGCAAGAAGGTGCATCTTCGCCTTGTCGCCTAAATGCGTTAACTCAGCGTAGCTAACGCAGTCAGGTCCGGGAGATGACGCCTTGTTCACCAGTGCCAATGCTCCAAGCAGTTCCATGATCGAAAAAGGTTGATCCGCCTCTGTGGTGCTCGTCATCGCTAAAACCTCTTGAGCTACACGAGGTAAAGTTGCTTGCGCCACTACTGCAGTGATCTTAGAGCAGAAAGCCTCCGCCACGTCCAACTCGCTGCTGTTACGAGATGAAGCAACTGAACTGAAGGGATGCAGTTGAGTCGGCGTGGTTTTTAGGCTGGGGACGATACCCCATATTCTTGACAGCGGATTTCTTGGGTCCAGTTTAGAACAGAATGCCCGCCATTGCCTCCTGACTAGCTGATCCAGGTGACGTTGGATTTGTTTTTGCATTCGCCTGGCATCGCGAATGTCATCTGTAGACAATGTCGTACGAGCACGTCTTTCAGATCGGCGGCGAATGGCCCGGAGCCTCTCATACTCAACGTCAACCGTTGAATGAGTTCGAGGTGGTTCTAGGCGTTTGGTGCTGCTCTGTTTTGCTTGATTGAGCACAGCCACAAACTCCTCATACGTCATTCCAGGTGGGTCTGAATCTTCGATTGTAGCGTTTTATAACTCCCAGTTACTGCAACGAACCACCCTCCGTTGGGTGTACTGCTTAGGACAGCTCAAGGAAACAGCAGCGAGTCATATAGACAAAGTGCACCCTTAAAGCACTCTGATGTCACAAGTCACAATTGGCGCTACATTATTGATAAATAGAAACAGAAACACGTTTAGCCCTACCTGGACTAGAAAAGTTAACGTATACAGAACAAAATAGTTAAGGTCTGTGGCGAGCTCTGAATTAGGGCAAACAAAACGCGGATTGTATTTATGTAACCTTATTAGGAGGCCACGTGATTACTGCCTCACAACTGTCATGTGTCTGCGAAGCAAGCGTTCCGTTGTTACGACATGCAGGCTTCTCGTGAAAATGGGACCTCTAATCTTTTGATATTTTTGTGCTCAACGATCAAGGCAAAGTGCATTCTAAAAACGGGATCTGCAAGAACGACCTTATTGGACCTTCTTTCAACAATTATTTTGTGTGGTGCACTTTCTATCAGTAATCGTTGGACACGTGCGAACTATGTGCAGGATCCCGAGATCACGTTTATTCTCTTAGAAAATAAAAGATGTGAGTTCAGGTATCCTGTCTTGTTCTGCTAAGAGCTTCACTGAATCTTATAATCCGCCTAGGGCAAACCCCAGCTGAATCGAAATCTCCACTGATCCTATGCAACATACATAAGTAGCTAACTAAAGTACGTCGTTCCTCTGCTTTTGTATGCTTTCTTTTACTGTACAAAAAGAATCGGTCGCATTTCTTTCAACGATCTCTTTAAGCGAAACGCAACGACTTCGAACGGTCTGCTTAGTATAGAGGGGCATTGCCATTTTTAAGCACGTGAGCGTTGTCGCTTCGATCTTCATGATG
Source organism: Rhipicephalus sanguineus (assembly GCF_013339695.2). NCBI lineage: Eukaryota > Metazoa > Arthropoda > Arachnida > Ixodida > Ixodidae > Rhipicephalus > Rhipicephalus sanguineus. The sequence goes on from NC_051177.1 coordinate 43,739,233, forward strand.
GGCGCAACGACGACAGACTACATGAGACAACTTTTGTTTGCCTTTCTTTCTTTTCTCTCTTTTTTTTTACAATCACGGCCGAAATGTATAACATGGGCGTAAGCACACGTATCTAGTGTCAGAAGGCTAACGCAGCCTGGTAACCGGCAGCCACATTCTCTTGAATCAAATCACGTAAATCTTCACTCACCCTGAGTACATACAGAGTTACTTGCCGGGTTCATTTTAGCAGTAGTCTGCCGGCGGTTTGTCCTCATTCGTCATAATATTTTAACATTAACATTATGGCTCCCAAGGAGCCGTCAAGTAATCACGCGGGTATAGTTGCTGGGCAACCTAGAGCTCTTCGCTGTCAACTCTGGCTGTGTAATTGTATATTATGCACGACGACCCCTCATAACATGTTATCACGTTTGGACCTTAGAATAAATGGGAAGTTGGTCACTTCTCCGACAGTTTCATATGAAATCAGAACTATCGCACACCCTAAATCTACGTCACACAGCGCCGTATTCTTTTTTGAAAGCTTCCTCTTAAAATCCAGATCTTGTTCTCAACTGAGTAATATTGTTGCTTTATAAATGTTTGCTATCTCAGCGCAGTTTTCTTTCTGTCTATTTTGTATCATTCAGTTAACGTGGGGTCATACTTTGGTCAAAAAATGCAATTTTGCGATTTTGCGATCACCTGATAGAGAATTTCTTTACTTTCAGAAAATGTAACACACTTCGCCAATCGCGGTTTCAAAAATATTTTTTCGTCCTTTTTCTTTGACACGTTGAGAGGAAATGCGTGTGTACCGTACCTAATTTCTGCGTTTTTCTCAAAACAACATTTTTGAAGTTTGTGTACGTTTTTCTCGGGAACTAACGGGCGTAAGCGAACGAAACTTCTCACATATGTTAATTTGTGACCCTTGCATAATTGGAACAAGAATCGGTAGCCTAGGTGCATCTGTATTGTTCAGTGTAAAAGAAAAAAACCATGCGTAAGTGGCAATTTTCATACATCTATAAACGTAAAAAAATACATAAAAATTTTATTTCTTGTTGTACGCTCACAATTTTAGTTCCACTTCTCTAAAGTGTCAGTAGCTACCTTTGGAAAAAGTTGCAATGCCAAGAAGATGTAAGATCTTGACAAAAAAAAACGGACATATGCAGAAAAACAAAAAAAACTAAAATAAAAAAAAAACACTAAACACAATTTGAAACTAATTTTGAGCTCCAATGCAACCTACATGTACCTTGAAAATACGTTGTAAACTTTATAGTCATAGGTTTTATTACCATTGCTTACAGCCAAATTTTGACAGTCACTTTCAATGTCGCACCACACCTTAATGTTGCTGCACTTTAATTTCTTAATCTCTTTAGAAAATTCATGTTCTTTTATCATTTTTTGTTGCATACATATCCCTCCTAAAGAGGATGCAACACATTTGGCTTATAGTGTCTTGCAGATAAAACAAACGGAACGACTTCTGTTCTTGCATGATCAACTATGGGTCATCCAGCAAGTACGTGAAGGGGCGAGGAGACAGGGTCTCCGGACCTCCTCGGGGCAGCCAAGGCCCAGGCCACGAATGTGGCGGAGTTCGCAATAAAGTTGTTACCACCACCACCAACTCCTGAGGGGTTCAGTATAAGCACCGAATCTATTATTACTGTAATTAATGTACATCCTGCCTAATCGACAGTATCCGTATCTGTCATGACGTGTTCAGCGAGTACGTCTTTATGGTGAAAAGTGTCAGTGTCTTACGTTGAAGTCATGGCTTCGATTCATGTCTCTATAGGCCCTCAATCAAGAATGAAGTTACGCAGAACTCCGAGACCAAGTTTATAAATGCTGACAATAATCTTCTGGCTAAGGTTGAGCGGCGCACATTGCTGGTCCTCTGAGGCATCTGATACGGCAGATGTATTAAATGCATTAGGTCGATTCCACGAAAGATCGAAAAAGGGTGTATATTTGATGTTTCCGATTTTCCTGATAATTTTGTATGTTGTGCACATATGACTGCCCAGCACGAAATCGCAGTTCGTTTTGAAATAAAAATTTTTTTCAACACAGGAAAATTCGACAAGTGTCGCCGGTTGACGACGACCATTTTACGAAGAGGGCGTTTTCGTAAATTCGCAATCATGCTGGCAGCCACTGAAGCTGTATATTACAAATATCTTTCTTTTTGGCGGAAGTAGAAGTAAAGAGGAAATAGCTCTTATCATTTCATGGAATTCTGAGTAAATTATGTATTTTTAAAAATTCACGAAAAACGCTGCGTTTTTGAAAATCAGTCAAATTTGGGACGCTATGGCTACTTCTGTGAACATCTTAGCTTGTTCATATTTGCAGTATGAATAGGCCTTTATGTGAATAATGAACCTCTGCATTTGTATTTCTCTAATAATTTACAAAGTACTAAATTTTCATGCTCGAAACACCAAAAAGAGAAAAGTGCTCTTCCATTTAAAAATCTATAATAAAAAAAACCCAATCTCAATTTTGTTCAAAGTCCCCCAAAATGTTCTCAAATGACTGCAGAATGATATTATGAAAAAACATGTTGCATCATTTTTATTACAACAAAAGCAGAAAATGTCAAACATTGTGTTTCCAGAGCGTGGTGGCTACTGCGCAAAGGACATCTCTAGTATCAAGAAAATACAGTAACACGTCTTTTTTCTTTTCTGAGCTTCACTAAACAACAGTAATGATCTATGGTCGGAAATTGGGAACTGTTTTGTAAAGAAAAAGACCGTTCCAATTAAATGCATTCGCGTAGTTTGCGACTTCACGCCAGTGTTAGACATCCCTCAGTCCACAGTATGCACTTTCAGTTGTAGCCTCCTTTTCTTTCATCTATTTCAGTTGAGTATAATTCATATCTTGAGTGCTAAAGAACGAATTCCCTCCATGCGTCTCTTATGATGATGTGCTGTGCCAGAATCGAGAGATTGGTATAAAAGCCAAGGTCTCTTCATGAATGGAAATGAATTTCTGGAGAGCGGTCGCCAAGAGGTGTGGTTTTTGTTGACCCAAATGTGTACGTTGTCAAACCTTATGATCAATGCAGAGTTTAAAGAGAATCGACTACGTGAAGATTGGTGGCAGCAGTTCTGGCCACGGACAAAAGACGTTTTGTTTGCATTGCATCTGCTTTGTTTTGCATATCCTTCTTTCTCTTGAACGAGTGCTGGCAGATCTGGTTTCCCTCTTTGAATTGAGCGCGCATCCTGCTTCATGACCCTCCGCAAAAGAGTCTCGACCCGATATCTTCTACGTAACGAAAATTCTGCTGCAGCGGAATTTTCTTTTTGTGCACCATGAGGCAGTCCGTACAAAATCTCGGCCATGGCTATAACGCCTACCCATAGCCACCTTCAGAGCGTAGGATAGTGATCGCATCAAAGTGAAGCACAGTTTGGATGCTTAACTTCTATCTCAGGTGGTGTTTGGCTGACTGGCACAGCCGTACTCGTTGCTGTCGTCTGCTCAGGCGGGCGTCTATCGCGCCGCCCTTTGCACCTGTCCGCCTAACGCATGCTACTCCGTTTACACGAGTGCTTGTATATAGCGCGGGCCACACGATCCGCACGGTGCGGATCCAGAGACCGGGCGGGAGAGCGACGAGCGGTGAAAAAAAACCACAGCATATCCACGGAGTGAATGATGATGAGTGGGCGAAGCTGCGGAGGTTCATCGGTAAACCGTGATCTTCCGTGAATTCTGCCCAGTACATTATCACCGACGTGAGATCGGGCGCGTTTATACTAAAGGTTCGATGAGAGTTATGACGACATGCAGCTCACTTTAATTTTACATGTACGCTGTGAATTTTCATTGTTTAGAAAACCATTGCTTTAAAGAACATCTGGCGTCTTTCGTTAAGCAGCTGGCGTCTTTTCGTTTTGCTTTAGAAACATCTGGCGTCTTTTCGTTTTGCTTTTAGAAAACATCTGGCGTCTTTCGTTGGTTTATTTCATCAATCAACGGCGTTTTGAACAAAATTTTTATTGTTTAATCACGCACAGGAGAAATCTCACCAGGCACTACATTCGAGGTAAACAATGGCTGCTAATAGGAATGAGAGACAGAAGAAGTCGGCTTTTAGCTAACACTTACACTTCTACTTCTACTAACGTTTCCTACTGGAACATGCCAATGGCTGCTAATGGGCAATGAGAGACAGAAGAATTCGGCTTTTAGTTAACGCGCACGCTGCGAATTTCTTATTGTTCAACAACGCACAGGATAAATCTCCCACCGGCACCACTTTGGAGGTCAAGATCTGGTACTAGCGTTACGACTGGTTACGCACTACTACGACTACGAGGGACGAACGGGTGCCGCCTTAAGGAGCTTCGCCCCTAAAATGTATCGTGTAACCAACGCAATCGACACCCCAGCTTTTTCTCGTGCATAGCGACAAAGCCTGGCAAACAATGTGTGGCTGCTGTGCTTAGGTTGCACTGTGGTACTCGCCGTTCACCACTGCCTCCATTTGCGATTTCTCACATTCTTACAATGCATGATCGACTCAGCTACACATATTTCGCGTTGAGCTTCGTTACTTTTATATAAGCGCATTTACTAAAAAAAATTATCCAGAGGAATGAAAATGTCCGTGCTGCCCGTCGACGAGGAATGTAAGTGGTGTCGCAAATGCATTTAATTGGAACGATCTTTTTTTTCTTCACGAAACAGTTCCCACTTTCCAACAATAGGTCATTACTGCTGTTTAGCGAAGCTCAGAGAAGAAAAAAGACGTGTTATTGTATTTTCTTGTTACTAGAGATGTCCTATACGCAGTGGCCACCACGCTCTGGAAACACAATGTTTGACATTTTCTGCTTTTGTTCGAACAAAAATGATGCAACATGTTTTTTCATAATATCATTCTGCAGTCCTTTGAGAACATTTTGGGGGACTTTGAACAAAATTGAGATTGGGTTTTTTTTATTATAGATTTTTGAATGGAGGAGCACTTTTCTCTTTTTGGTGTTTCGAGCATGAAAATTTACTACTTTGAAAATTATTAGAGAAATACAAATGCAGAGGTTCATTATTCACATAAAGGCCTATTCATACTGCAAATATGAACAAGCTAAGATGTTCACAGAAGTAGCCATAGCGTCCCAAATTTGACTGATTTTCAAAAACGCAGCATTTTTCGTGAATTTTTAAAAATACATAATTTACTCAGAATTTCATGAAATGATAAGAGCTATTTCCTCTTTACTTCTACTTCCGCCAAAAAGAAAGATATTTGTAATATATAGCTTGAGTAGCTGCCAGCATGGTTCCGAAGTTACGAAAACGCATTCTTCGTAAAATGGTCGTCGTCAACCGGCGCCACTTGTCGAATTTTGCTGTGTTGAAAAAAATTTTTATTTGAAAACGAACTGCGATTTTGTGCTGTGCAATCATATGTGCACAACATACAAAATTATCAGGAAAATCGGAAACATCAAATATACACCCTTTTTCGATCTTTCGTGGAATCGACCATTATAAATTGCTGAACAAATCGTTGTTTGGGTCTAGTCTCGATGATCCTGGAGCACTCGGCGCGATAATTTTCATACATATCTACCAGCTCGTTGCTTACGGCTTCGATGGTCTTGTTCCCGAGCGCGCACATACTATTTCAGCTGCTGCATGGTTGGGTTCTTTTCTGAAACACCTTTTTCGATGTGTGTTTTCCATGTTCTTTCTTTTTCCTTTAGCATTTTCTCATGATACTAAGGCCATGAGTCGGCTTCGACAGTAATTACAAATGACCTTCTTTCTTTATTTTTTCCTCCCTGTGCTTTGTCTGATTGCATGTCCCCGAACAGGAGTTACGCCTACACGTATGACCGCGCGCTGCGTGGTATCTGATTTGCAAGCACCGAGATGCATTGGAAGATGCCCACGCACGTGAACCATTCTCGTGCTCCGGTAATGAGCCCCGACGATATTGAAGGCCTCAACAAAGCAGATTAATGTGCCTGATTAGAACACGATAATCTGCGTATTTTCGGTCATAAGGCCTAAGAGAATGGCAGGATTCGTGTATGCAGCGGTGAGCCGACGGCAAGGACATACGCTTGGTTAAAATTGCGCTGTTTGGTTGTTTTTGACGAGCAGACCTACCCATCGAACCACCTATCGAATATGCAGCCCGACGGCTTAATCTTGGGCATCCGAAATGAGCTGACCGTACAGTTTGTTCGGAAAATTGTTAAGCTTTGTTCGGCGTGTGTCGCATAACGACGTATAAGGAAAAGAAAATTGTACTGCGGCGATGTCCCTGTTAGCATTGCGCCCATGGGAAGGAAGTCGCGCAGGATGGCTTGCACACGTTGAACCAAGAATGCTCTATTAGTTTCCCCGTCGTTCGATATTAGATGATGGGGCGCACTGGCGACGGCAGACATTTGTTGAGAAACCTGCAAAGATAATCGTACATAGATTTCGCAGTGAGACAAGTCAATGCACAATTGTCCTAAAATGTACGAACGCACGCGTTTGACATGGGATAAGTTGAAACAGGCTGTATTTCACACTGGAGTGTGATCTGTTTTGCCTAGTGCCAACGCTTATGACTTGATCGCGCTACCTGTGTTGTCAGCGTCCGTCATAACCCAAAAAGCGCTGTCTCTTGGCGAAAAGGGGATGCGAGTTTTAAAATGTTTGCCACATTTGGACCTCTCGCCTTCAAGTATTCAAGTCGACGTCATTAATATATTGGATACGTTCAAATTACCGTTTATCGACTGGTTACAACTTTGCTACTCTCGCATTGATGCGTATCTCGACGAGGGGACCTGACGAAGACAAGTCCTTCGTCGAAAATATTTCTTATCACTTCAAGCCTCCGTCTTTCGCTCGAACTTCTGTTTCCTTCGGATTCCCCTTGTCCTGCGACATCACAATTAATTGGCCTAACTCGTCGTTCCGTCATACTTTGCTGTTTTCTTACAGGTGCCTGCGAAACCTGCTGTTTGTCAGTACCACACTGCCTTCTGTAAAGCTCTGGGCGCTTGTTGGTAATTCAAATAAATAAATAAATAAATAAATAAATAAATAAATAAATAAATAAATAAATAAATAAATAAATAAATAAATAAATAAATAAATAAATGATTAAACGTCTGCGTGTGCCAGTGGATTCGAAGACTTCAAACTGTATGGGAATCGCGAAATAACCTACCCTAATATCGGCATTATACGGCCCCTTCACGTCCATGCACTATTCCACCCACCCCACTGCTCCTCAGAAGCATAGAAGCAAAATGAAAAAAAAAAAAGGTATCGTGGAGGGCTCCAGGCGTTCTATTGCACCGTTGACGGCCTCCCCCGTCCGGTGTCTAATGTCTCGCTCCCATAGAAAAAGCTAGTGGTGCGCACCCTCAACTGCCCTACAGCAGCGCGGCAGTTTTGAAACGGGACTCCTTCTTCCAATGGCGCTGAGTTCACCGGGATCGGGCGATCTATCACGTATACGTGCCCGGCGATATCCCCACTTCTCAGGATTGCGTTGGCGCTTGGGCTTCAAGGCTGGCGCCAAACTGCACCCGGCTTCTTCGCCCCCCAACCCTCCTCTCCTACCGCAGTTTTCCTCCGGCTCCCGCCCCGCCAAACCAATGGCATTGTGAGACCCCCTCCCTCACAAGTTCGTTCGTCCGTGCCCTCGAGCGTAATTTCTTTTTATTAGTTTTCGGTGGGCACGCACTGATATTCAAGCATTCCCGAGCAGCTCATGAATGCCTCCCGGATAGCAGGATAAGTGCACTTTTGTGACTGCACCGTAGGCTGCCAACCAAAGTTGTCATGGCTCGTTCCCTATTGCTGCAAGCAAGGCGGGCGCAATCTCGTGCGCTGGTTCTATACGGCTCCTCCACCTCGCACCATGTATGTACATAAACAAAAACGCGCGAGCGCACGCGCACTTTTGTACCTCGAATCAGCACTGAGAGAGTGGATCAGTGTATATAAGTTTTTGTGTTGCCGTAGTAGCATTTACCATGTGGAGTTTTCCAGCCGGCGGTCAGAACAGGCGCAGCTTAGCGGCAGCGTTATTGGCTCGAGTTGATAAACAACGGAGCTACTCCTTACCCCCTCTATTTCTACACCCCCCCCCCCTCCCTTCCCATGCTGCTCGATTCTTTGCCAATCGCCCAAATTGAGGTTGGCGGGAAAGGCGATTTGAGCGGCAGCCCGGCTGTTTGCAGAACTGCTTTGCGTTCACGAGATCAGCAGCAGTAGGCGATAATGCGTGGGCCCTTCTTAGATTATCCGCTCGCTTTCCTACGGCATTTTTTTATACTTTGCCCTAGCTTTACTTCAGTATTTGCGACCGAAATTCTAGGGCCTACGCGGACGTCAACGCGTGCCGTATTGAGGGCGTTGTGACTGTCACCACGACACGTTCTGACAGTTCAGTCACTACGTTCAGTGACAACGTACTGACTATGTAGCTTTTAGACAGTGCATGACTTTGTACTGTAGTTAGACTATCTCCTTCTCCTTCATTCTTTCGTACCCCATTTCCCCTTCACCAGTACAGGATAGCTAACCGGAGATTTTCTCTGGTAAACCTCCCTGTACTTCCTCTATTTTTTCCTCTCTCTCTTTGTGACCACTCATCTTGTTCTCTTTCTTTTTCTCCACTTCACATACTTTCTTTCAGTTTCTGTCGCCTCCTTTGATGCATGTTGGCAGGCAATCGGCTCCCTTGCGGTGGCAACTTCATGACAGTTGAGTTGAGTTGAATAAACTTTATTTGCCCAACGCGATGACAACAAAGCGGCCACAACGATCATGATATGAGTGGAAAGGCGAAAGGAACGCATACATCACTGATATGTTCAACCAAAAAAGGCAACTGACCTGCAGTAATTAGACTCTAGGCCCAAAGCGTGCAACTTGGCAAATAACTATTACTACGAAAAACTGCGCAAAATAAACAGGGACAAGTGAGACGCACTCACAAGCGCAGACTAGCAACTGGAAGTTTATTGAAGGAAGCACACAAATATAAGTAACAAGAAAAACCACGTGAACAATTAGAGGTTGGCGGTTAGATAGTATATCTCTAGTTTGTAAACAGGGACAAGTGAGACACACACACAAGCGCAGACTAGCAACTGGAAGTTTATTGAAGGAAGCACACAAATATAAGTAACAAGAAAAACCACGTGAACGATTAGAGGTTGGCGGTTAGATAGTCTATCTCTAGTTTAGACTACTAGAGATAGACTATCTAACCGCCAACCTCTAATCGTTCACGTAGTTTTTCTTGTTATTTATATTTGTGTGCTTCCTTCAATAAACTTCCAGTTGCTAGTCTGCGCTTGTGCGTGTGTCTCACTTGTCCCTGTTTATTTTGCGCAGTTTTTCGTAGTAATGGAGTACCAACTCGCCCAACACTCAGTCCTTTTAAATGGGCAAATAAGAAACCCGTTAGCATAGCAGGAAGCACATAGTTGCAAAACGAGCTCGGCAAGGTAATCAAGGTAGCAAGAAAGGTGTGTCCGGTACTTGGAGAGATTTTGCCATACAGCAATGGAGGCATTGATGCGTAGCTCACCCTCAGCCGTCCAAGTGGCGGCGGCGGCGGCGGCGTGGATCCGCGGTGGTCAACGGCGCCAGAGGGCTTGCAGCCGTCTGAGTCACCACCCTTCCTTCGGTACTTGAATTCGTTGAAATATTTTTTTCAATCAATCAATCAATCAATCAATCAATCAATCAATCAATCAATCAACCAACCAACCATCATCAATCAATCAATCAATCAATCAATCAATCGGGCGATTGAATGTGTAGTCTAGTGATCGCAAGCATTCGATCGCATGATCGAATGCTTGCGTCCCATTGGTAGCGTGTTATTTATACCTCGAATACGGTTTCCACCCTTTTCCCTTATCGTGCATGTGAACGTATTTTGCTTTATGTTAATTTCTCTTTTTTGAATCATTGGGATGTCTACAGACCTCCGCTAATAGCTTGCATGGGAACGGGACCGGCTAGCATCAGATATTACAGGCAATACAGAGCTCTGCATATTGTTTATGGGCTCTTACGCGCCTGGTTTTGTTTCTCTTGTTTTCGCTTATTTTGCCAGCTATTTTTACTCCAATGCTGATTTCCACAAGCCGCATCCGTCAGCACTGGCCGCCATACTTATCCACACTCTCTTGCGAAGCGAAGCAGATGAAAGAGAAAGGGCGCCTTGCTGCTTGCACCATTGCTGCATCCGCAGAATGCAGGCACTTTGTTTGTGGTTGTAAACTGCGCTTGCGCGGCCTCTACAAGTGGGAGCTTGCTTTTCATACAACACCGTGACTCGCTTAGACAACGCCACGTGTCTGGCGCCGAAGCCAGCACTAAAGCATGCCGCCTCAGTCTCAGGCGCCGCACCTTCTTTTCTTCGCGTGAGATCCATCTATCGCCAACGCGCATGTGTTACGTAAAGACTACGCGTGAAAGCTGAAGTATTGTAGTTCAGAAAAAAACTTTTCGTCTCTCTTCACTGGAACCGTGATATTGGGAATACGGCCCCAGAAGCGACTGCAGTTGGCAGCGTGGTTCGACGCAGGACGTGGAACGAACATTGGATTAACTAGTCCGAAGTCTGGTGAGTGAAAAAATTGATTTGCATACGCAATAGCTCCTTTAGTCTGAATTTCTCAATTCTCTATCTTATGACTCGGAGTACACACAATTCTGTTTTTCTTCTACTGTACGCACGTGCTGCTTAAGACAAGTGAAATTTAATGTCATCACCACTTCAGCTTTCTAAATGTACTGCAAAAGTGCGCGAGCACGGTGGCTTGCATTCTTATCTTTATTACGGTTCTCTTAACACGATAACGTTAAAGAGCTCGTTTCGCAGAAATTCCGGTGTCGGCGTCGGTGACGGCGTCATGGGTTGTGACCAAAAAATCATCTTGTCCGCGACCGAAAAGCGAGAAAGATGCAAATAAAATAAATAATAAAAATCTTAGGTTCGAGTGAGAATCAAACCCAGGCCGTCTGCGTGGCAACGAGGTGTTCTAACACATAGCCGTGGTATTTCTTGAAACTGCTTCGAAAAAAAAAACACATATGAATGTCATGTATTGCAGGGAGTCTCCTTAACGCCTGTAATATTGCGTAGCAGAAGCGTGGAATCGCGCCAAGCGTCAAAACATGTGAATTGCGTGACGAGCAGCAAAAGCATAAACAAAGTGAACAGCTGCGTACGTTCGCGTGTTGCCTTACGGACACGTAGTGGGCTTTCCGCTGATTCGCAAAAGCGATAATTATGGCGTAGTGGGCACTTCACAACTGTACTTGCAGTAGGCACTCCAGGACACCTTGAAACGGCCAATGTTTACGCGCAAGGTCATTCGTTTCCTTACGGCACGGTTGAGGCATGCACCGAGAACCGAAGCTAGGCTAGCAGTTGAGAAGGCGATGCGCACGGGGCCCGATTACGCTATCGCGTTCTAGTCTCGAAGGCGAAGCTAAAGCGTCCTCCAAGTTTTCTTCACACTTTCTTTTCTTCGAGACGCGCTCTAAAAAAGTTTTATGAGTTCGCTCCCATCGAAGATACCAGATGAAAACTTGAATCGTTGTTAACTTCCTTTGAGGAATTTGTTATTACCGAACACATTGAGTGACCTTGAAAGTGGCCATGTTCAGATTCGCCGACGCCGCTTTTTCAGGCGGCTTCTTAGGTCGCTTCAGTTTTATTGCATAACTATGGTGTGTCTGTGTCCCAGAGAGACCTTCGCCACGCTACTCTTGTGATCCAAAGCACTTGCAGCCGACTTATTTGAGCGTAGACCTGCAGTACACGAAAACGCCTGCGCAGTCTAGAGCTGTGTGAACCTTTCAACAAAGGGCGTGGTTCACTTCTCTTCTTTGTTATATACAGTGTTACGCGTAGTGAAAAGGATGTTGCCGTACCATTTATGATGTACTACGTCTAGTGGACAACCTGTGCACAGATATTCGACAGCTTAGGAAGAGAAGCAGAGTCGTGGGTTTGAATCGCAGATTCTTTCAGCAACAATGAAAACCAGGACGTGGCAACACCGAAGATGTTCTTTCAGTGTCTAGCAAACTCGTGAAAGTTGCCCTTTCTAATGGATGAGAGAACCGAATGCGATTGCAGTGAGGCGGTTATACAGGAACGAAATCATGTCAGTTCCAAAAGCGGCATGCAGGCGCCCAGGGTATGGATGCAAGAAACAACTGCCAAGAAGAAGAAGAAAAAATTCAGCCATCCCCACGCGTTGTGGGAATCGGTTTCATGCGAAGCAGTCAGCGAGTACTTCTATGCTGTATTTTATGGCTTTGAGCCAAGCATTACGAGGTGAATCGACGAGTTTTACAGCGAAAGCTGTTATGACGTCACAACAAGGGCCGTTTTTGCCGCTGTAGTTGTCCGCCGCCGCCGCCGGTCTCCGTAACATCTATCGCGCGAAATAAAAAAAAAAACGAAATAGAAAACAATATCCAGGATAGAATGGGGTTCGCACCTGGGCCCTCTGCGAGGGAGCCCGGTATTCTACCTCATGCAGAGCCATGCCGGTGCTTCAAACTGCTTTGGAAAAAGACCCATACAGCCTTCATGTCGGGAAAGAACCACATTAACATATGTAATGTAGCGTGGTAGAAGAGCAAAATAGCAAGCAGACGTCACATAACGCGAATTCTGCAACCAGGCGTCACACAATGCGAATTGCGCAACGAGTGGTTTGTTGAATGCTTCCAACCCATTACAAACAGCCCTGCCACATTTCTTCATCCTCATCAGCCACAGTATCAACAAAGTGCACATAATGCCTTACAGTTGTGTAGCGGCTGCCATGGTTCTCCGCAGAATGACGAAAAATGGCATGGTGACTATTTCCCTACTTCAAAAAAATTATGAATATTTACAGCGTACTGGGTTCCTCGAAAGTGCACTTCTATTGGTTGCCAAGGAAGTTCATAAGGCCCCCATGATCCATTTCCTCAGGGTCTCAATAAAGTTCTTTCCCTCTCTCTATCTCACGTTGGCGTATGTTATAAAGCGTGGTGGGAGAGTGAAATAACGATCGGGCGTCACACAATGCGAATTAGGTAACTAGTAGGTCTTTTAAAGCTTCCAACCCATTACAAAGGGCCCAGCCATAATTTTCTGCGTCATCAGCCGTCGCATCAAGAAAGTGCACATAAGGCCTTACAGATGTCTGGCTGGTACCTCGATTATCCGCAAAATGACGAATAATGGCGTAGTGGGTGCTTCCCAACTTCACAAAAAATATGATTTGTGGCGTAGTGGGTACGTTGCTAGTGTACTTGTATTAGTATCTACAAGAGAGTTTATAACGGGCTCTAGAAATGCTCCTCCTCAAGCTTTCACTGTAACTGTGCTGCGCTTTCCACGCAGGCCTGGAGTTTCTTTGTAAGTGTAGTAGCTGTGTGCACATCGTGGGCTTACCAGGCACGTCGACAACACTGGCGTTTAAAGGGTAACTTATGGTGCGAAGTAACGTAAACCCTCACGTTAGAGTACATACGTCAGTATTATCGATACTAAGTGCACTTTATGGTGCAATCATGTGATTATCATATGTAACTTTCGTTAATGTATTCCTCCAGGGTCGAGCAATGTTTCAATATAGCTTGCTGAATCATAGGAATACAAATGTCATGCTTGTTAGACGGCTATAAAAGCGGAGCCAACACTGGAACCACAAACGTTAATCTCATATGATGCCTGTATCGTAGGAGTGCATATGTAGTGTTTATTGTTTTTTTGTAAAACTGTTTTTCTGTAAACTAGACAAACACAATTGTCGTTGCACCGACATTACGCCTGCATAGGTACTTTTTCCAAACCAGTTTTCAGACCTCGTGTGGCTCTGTGGTAGAATACCCGATTGCCACGGAGAATGCTTGGGTTCGATTCCTGCTGGGATCCTAATTCTTATTCTTTCCATTCGTCGGGTCAACGCTGCCGATGTCGGTTTTTCTTAACGCTCTCTCTTTTAAATTACCAATGTCTGTTCTCGCCGTTCCTGGGTAGATATAAGCTGTCAATTCACCAGTGGCGTATACCCGTACACTGCGGCCAGTGGTAAACGGGTATGTGCCACACGTGTCTTGAGGAAAGGGTTTGACGACGTACGCGACAAAACTTTCACGTTATTCATGTCATGACCCGACAGTCATATTCGTCAAATCCTCTTACCCTCCCATGCCAATCTTGGTCTACACCAAGTTAAGGAGGCGATCATGAGAGCACCCAGACGTAGGTGGCTTGATAGATAGATAGATAGATAGATAGATAGATAGATAGATAGATAGATAGATAGATAGATAGATAGATAGATAGATAGATAGATAGATAGATAGATAGATAGATAGATAGATAGATAGATAGATAGATAGATAGATAGATGGATAGATAGATAGATAGATAGCAACAGCACGCAGTTATGGCGCTCGCAGTCAGTAGGACCAGTTGTACACGATAAGGAATTGCGATGCTACTGAGGTTTGTTCAGGAAACATTCGCTACAGACGAGGCTCAGTAGTTTTCTAAAGTTTTCTCGCATTTGTAGAATGTAACCTTGCGCCTGGACTTCTCGTGAAGACCGGACTATTTTTTTATTCGTGTCATTTTATCTTATCTGTTTCTATGTAACTGGCATACAATATATGCGCCGAGGCACTCGACAAACGAAAAGCCGTGCGAGAGCGCACAGCAACGAGGTGCCGTTACTGGTCTAGAGGGCGGCTGACGTGTACAGAAAAGCATCTCTTGTGAAAACAAACCAGCGCTCGGCCGGAAAACTTACGCGTCGCAGTTTTCCGAGGTCGGTGTATATACTCCTGGGAGGGTACGCAGGAACAGGCGAGCACGAGGAGGCGTCGGCTTTATCATCATTTATTTTTGGGCTCGCAATGTTTACCGTGTGTTTGCACGCCCCTTGTGCGGTTAACTTATGCCGCCGCTATTGGCTGAGCAGGTACCGGATGCGAGTCATGCCGGAAATATTTGCATACGCCGCTGAAAGTGCTAACACCTTTCGTGTGTGTTTTAATGACTTCGCCCCCTTGAATACCACCCCGCCTTTTCGAGCTTCTTCTTTCCTATAGCGAGAGGAGAGCCCATTTGTCAAGATCAGGCTTGGTTTCGGCGATGCCAGGAATGAATGATTGCAAAAAAATTACCACGTGCCGCTGATTGCAATAAACATGCCAGCACACAGCAATATATTATATGCAGAAGGCTGGCGCATTAAGCGGAAGATAAATATCCACTTTGATGCCCTGTGCTGGGCAAGGAAGGTGTAGAGGAGACAGAGACGTCTGAAAGAAATGATTAGACCGAGATGCAAGCTCTCACTCGTGTTGATGAGTGGTTTTGAGACAAGTACATTCTTGAATAAGATTGAGAACTGGGAAAGTTGGGAAGGATTCATAGCGAGTATGCACAAAATAGTGTGAATAAAACGAGGAATAACGCGTGTGCTGTTGTGTCCAACACGAGTGTTGAAGAGTGGACGCAGCAGCACGCGTGTTGTCCACTCTTTCTTAGTCCGACCCGCCTCGGTGGTCTAGCGGTTATGGTGCTCGGCTGCTGACTCGAAGGTCACGGGATCGAATCCCGGTTGCGGTGGCGGCATTTCGATGGAGGCGAAATGCTAGAGGCCCGTGTACTTAGATTTAGGTGCACTTTCATGAACACCAAATGTTCGGAATTTCCGAAGCCCTCCCCTACGGCATCCCTCATAATCATATCGAGGTTTTGGAACGTAAAATCCCAACAATTATCTTCCTTAGTCCTCGCTTTGTTCGCGCTGTCTTGCGTGCATTCGCTGTGCAAGACATTCTTGTGGCGCTTCACCTGGTGATCCGAAGAGCCTCCGAAAATCCCATTGGCGCCGTAAGGTACACGCAAGCCAATTCGCACAGCCTTTTGTCCCAAGGGCCCGCAGACTGGTGACCAACCCTATAGCGCTAATCACGGACCCCACGCTATCGGGTATCGGCCACCCCTCAACTGCACCTGCGCAGACAGAGATCGCGCAGACAAAGGCGAGGAGGAAAAGGGGAGGAGTAGGGAGTCGAGAGGAGACGCGATACGAGCGGATCGGGGCTTTTCATTCGCGACAAAAGCAATCGCTGCTGTTAGGAAACGACGGACTACTAATGGCGTTCATTGTGGCTCTGAGAGCGGGTATGCCTATAGAGCAATGGATCTCTATAGAAGCGGCTTCTTTATACGTTTACTCTCGGTTCAGCAGCATGGTTTCACCTGACGGTAGGTGATACACAGAGCTGCCACAACTACTTGCACTGCTCGACTTTTGTGCCCTCTAAAACAGAGAAGCAGGTGTAGCTATTGTGCAGAAGCTAGGGATTATATGAATACCATGATTTTTGTAGGCTCGATGTAATGAACGTTTCCTTCGAGAGGCCGCGCCATGGTATGCTTGGTCTGGCAATTTTTGTTATGGTTACCATCGCGGTTTCAAACGAAGAGTTTCAACCGATAATTGTAAATACATTTGACTCGATGACGTAGTGCGCCGCCTCTGAGCTCTGCAGCACGCCTTGCGATACCTTGTCGCTCACATTGAGTGGAGAAACAAAAAACTCACCGACGATTACGATACTGAATAATGCGAACTCTAAGCGCAGCTTCGTGTTGGGCAACGCCAACTGTATTTAAAGTTTTGGCTACCCGCAATTGTGGCAATGTAACATTCCTTACATATTCCCACAGAAACTGCCAGCGCTCGAGTGCTACGCACTCCACTTTTGCATTGCAGGCGTCGCGAACCAAGCGAAGGAACGAAGAAAACAAGAGAGAAGGCAGGGAGGTTAACCGGGCACATGCCCGGTTGGCTACCTTGTGCTAGGCGAATGGGAAAGTGGAGCATTAAGATGAGAGACACGGGCAAGAAAAGATGCAAACGATCAGTAAATACCCTTAGGCGTATGTAGCGGTGGCACTCTACAGAAGTCGAAGGCGTTCACACAGTCCCGCATTCCTCAAGAAGCACAAAAGTGCGTTATCTGCCTTGTGAGCCGAGGAGCGATGGGGACGGCGATCCAGCAGCATCTGCAAGGAGAGTGGCCGATCGGCCAAACGTGGCAATGCGTCAGAAAGTGGTAGTCTCTCAGAGGCAAATCGAGGGCAGCGGCATAGCAAATGATGAATGTCTTCGGTGCCGCAGATCTCGCATGCCGCACTGTCGGTCGCTTCAGTTAGCGTTGTGTATGCCTTCGTGAAGGCAACCTCCAACCAAAGCCAACAGAGAAGCGAAGATTCACGTCGTTGAAATCCGGATGGAGGTCGGACTTCCAGAGTAGGCTTTATTTGGTGGAGTCTCGTATGTCTTATGCTTGACGTGTTCCACTTAGACAAACAGAGACTACGTGCCAGGTGACGAAGCTGCCTTGCAGCGTTTGTCTTTGAGAGAAGGATCGGAACGTTGTGTTCTTTTTGATGGGATATGCGAGCCGCTTTGTTTGCGGAATTGTTCACAATGACCAGGTAGCCACTGAAAATTAACCTCGTGGCCTCTTTGACGTCGTAATGAAGCTTGACAATCAATACAGCGCGCACAGACTGCCGCTAGCTGCTGTGTGGGCCCGCCTTGACGACAGACCCCTTTCGGAACAGTCAGTGCTAGAATGCCGACCCGAACTGTCTTCAAGCCGGAAATCAAGTAAGGCTTTACTGAACTTGTTGCGTGCCAGTGACCTATTGAATAGGCTATAGTACTCCCGCTCTACACCTTCCTTTTATTTATTGGTGTTTTTTTATCGTGCCTCTGCTTTTCTCCCCGTTTTGCTCTCCATCTTTCTCTCCCTTTCCCCCTCCCCTTAGTGCAGTGTAGCAAACGGGATGCTAGAACTCTGGTTCACCTCCCTGCATTTCTCTCATTTTATTATCTCGATCTCTCTCTTCGTACGTGAACCAAACGAAACGCCGACAGCCAGCCGCAGCGCACGTGTCAGCCCTGCGTGGGCACGAGCTCCGACCGAGGGGCCTGCGCGCGTGACAGAGGAAGAAATGGAGGTTAGACGCCAGTGGCTCGGGATATCGACAGTCTCTGCGTTCGCTCTCTTTCGTCCTCGTTCACTCTATCGGTTATGCCGACGCCTACGGCGACGCCGCTCAACGCAGGAACGAGCGCCTGAGAGCTGCGCTGTAAAACAGCCTTATTACTGATATACGGAAGGAACAGCAAGATGTTAGTTTTGTTCACTGAGTCGCGAATCCGTCGTTCTTCAAGCACGATGCATTATTCTCAAAGAAAAATAATCGTGAATGCTGTTTTCTATTCAGCATTTACCCTTGTTAAGATATGTTGAGATATGTTACAATGAAAATCGAACGTCCGTGTGTATTACTAATTACATCGAGGTTTCGCACTCACGCACACTTCGCCAAAGCGACACATTTCAATCTGCTACAGACAGTCTAGTGCTTATATTTCGGTATGAACGGAAATCACGAAAGGACGCAGACGTTCCGTTCAACGGTAGGATACTGCCGGTCACCGGAAATCACTAATTCATTCATTTAGTTATTCAATTAGGCAATGTATTGAATGACCATTTGGTACTTTTGTAAGATACCTATCTTGTTCATCGTTGCAAAACAGCGGTGGGGCTACGACCGCATGCAGGCTGAAGAGAGTCTCTCGGATGAATGGCTGAGACTTCTCGTGGCTGAGCGTCCAAACCTGGCCATACACACGCGTGTTTTTGGCACCTACATTCCGATTCCGATCTGGTCGCGACCGGAGATCGAATCCGCGACCTCGCGCTCAGCTGCATCACGTCATCACGACCGCATAGGCATTAACCTGTCGGTCCGTCGCCTCCCAGTGTGTGTATACGTTTCGCCGAGGAAAGGCGGTGGCGCCTCTCTCTGACCGAAGCCCGCGATGCGCACGGAGAGTGAATGCTTCAGCCGGCTTCCTTCGCGGGGAACAATCTCTGCGTATCCTCCTCTCTCCTTCTCGTCGCATCGTCGCCGCTTCCGGAAGGCACGCGTGGCACGCGAGGGGCTTCATCTCCTCCCGCGCCTCTTCTGTACCATATACCGCTATCGGCTCTGCTTCTTCGCTTCCGCCCATCTTTGTCTTGTAGCCGTCTGCCGCTAGACCTCTATTCGCCGTCTCTCTCTCTCCTCTCATCCTTGGAACCACCCGCGTTACCGGCCCCCGTTCTGCTTCCTGGATTTAGCGGGGCTTCGAACGCCACTGGCGGCTGCCCGTCTGTCTCAACCCCCCTCCCCTCCGCTCCTTTCCATGAAGGCGCTCTTCCTCTTCCGGTTGGATTGAACTGCGTTATCTGTTCTGGCAGCCTTCGCTTATACGCCAAATTTGATGTCAGCTTGCATCAGGCCGGACAAAGCGGGATGACCTCCGCGCGCGGCGCTAGAGCCCCCGATGCGACGCTTTTGAACGCTGTGCCGCCGCCGATTCGCCTTTGCCTCTCCCCTCTTTCGACAGCGCTTGCTCGCCAAAGCATTCTTTATCCCCATTTCGTGATTTCTTTCTTTGTGTCTTCCTTCGCGCCTTTTCTTGTTCTCTTCATGTGGCCGAGCGACCGTATTGATCGAGAGTTTGCAAAGAGATTTCTTTTTTTTTTATTCTTCGGTTCGGCTGCTCCTTTCTTTTACGTCTTTGAACGCGTCACTTCACGAACATCTACGTTACGTCTGAATAGCTGCTGGCACGTTATATTTATTTGTACGTACTGATATCCAAATAGACTGTCACGTTGCCGGTAGTGGTCACATTATGCAACAATTTTAAAGCAATAAAAATACGTATAATTCATTTTCAGGTATTCCATTCTCTTGCATACATTGTGGTTACCGTATAATATAGGGTGTTATTATGGCATTGACCATCTCTTAGTCATTCTCTTTACCTTTTAGAAGAAAGGCCTCGGGAACATGGTCTACGCATTCTTGAAGGCACAAGGCCACGAAAACCCTGTCGTGCCTCCAAAAGTAAACAATACCCTTTGACCACTTGTTAACTGTTAGTGTGTGTTCTGTGTGTTCACTTTAGCTGCCCTTTTGTTATCTACATTATTTACTTGCATGCTATAAGCACTCATTAGTGTTGTCAGGGCGATGGCTAAGGATGGTTGGCGTTGGTATTGCTGACCAAATGAGGGCCGAGGATTATCTAAATGTGGCTAATTACGGCCATATCCACTGTTGTAACACCAGCGTTGTCTTCTTTCAGTGTCGATCCAGTGATTGCGTCGTGCACCTAATTTCCTTCTGCCTCTCTCCTTGTGCCGAACTACTGTTATTTCATTCTCCCCATCTCTCTTTTCCTCCTTATGTCACCTTTTCGCAAGGCATAGAAGCAAACCTTACGTGCACTGGGTTAACCTGGCAGCCTTTCCTCAATTTTTCTTTATCTCTCTCTCACTCCTTCATGAGACTAACAACCAATCGTTTAGACATGGCCATTATGTTCACGGCCTTCAACCTAAATGCAGATATGTGCGTGACTAACAATAGTATGATTTCTAACATAAAGTTTTGAATAGGCCTGGTATACTTAGTTGTGCGTTTTTTTAATCATTTCTATCGTTTTATGCATTTACGCTAACAATACAGTCGAGTCTCCAGAGCGAAATTTTTAAAAATACAACAGAACAATGCATGCGTCTCTCCCTTCATTTCTGCAAGTACTTTGGTTTTCGTGATTGAAAAGGAAAGACTTCAAAACCCCGTGTAGTCGCTACTGTGGTTCAATGTCTTCGGAGTCGTTGAATTAGTCCGACGTAAGCGTATTGCCCGCCAATATACGACCGCGAACAGGAAAGAAGAAATCAGAAATTAACGAAGTACTCTAAGAATGACAAAGGCTGTTTCGCGTGCAGTGTTTCTATTCGTAACAAGGCACGCTGCGGGGCTAGTTTGGGATGCAGAGTTTTCTTCGTGAAAGTTAACCAGCGGTAATTTCCGCAGCAACGACACAGAAGGACATGGGAGGAGAGGCGCTGTACTGCAACTAAGTTTATTCAAATACACACACGCCACACTCGACTAGAATTAAGCCTGTGCGCATGCGCATTCATAGATTAAGGAAAGTACCTAAACTCTTTCGATTCTCAAGGACTAATACAATCGTGTTGCTTGAAAACGAGAGACACACCAGACACGATTCCGCACGTACTCCCGTTAGCCTTTAACCATATTCTCTACGAAAAGCGGCCGGCTCAAAAATTTGCATTTTGGAGAACGCCCGTTTTCGATTCCTGGTCGACATCGCACGAGCGAATCTCTCTTTAAACAACTTATTACTTTTCTACCTAGTGCAGTTCACTTTTTCTTCACAGTGCTTCCTTGCGATGATGGCGTCGTGGTGAATATTTTTTTAGTGCCGTTTTGCTTTCCATTTCACTGTCCTGCGCCTGGGAGTGAAGACAACGGAAAAGCACGTATTGTACCTCAACAGTGAATGCATGGTTGCACAATTTTAATACCCAGAGTCGGCATATGTGAAGGTTGTGTAATGTGTATCGCGATCTAGTTAGGAATTCCACCCTTTAAGTTAGAGCTTAGCTATAAGTGCGCTTGAGTTGAAAGACGCAGTGGCAAGGCACTTCTGTTGAAGCGACGTTATGCAAATACCATAACTCTATGCAGCGCCAACGCTTCATAAAAGTCTAGCTTTCGTAAGTGCCGGTGAAACACAGAAAGGTTATGCCCTAACGTAACCCTCGTAAGATTGCTTGGTAGAGCATTACTACTGACTTACCCGAAACTTCTCTACGTATTTCCGCTCACTGCTTAGTATTAGTCTGCCAATATGTTTATATCATATGCCTCATGCGTTCGTAATTTCGCTTGTTATCTTTACTGCGTCAAAACACGTATACGTTCGTAGAAAGGAGTCTCGCTATTGCGTCAGCATGCACTCTAATCTTTCGTCGATTATGAAAGCCGCTGCAATGAGGCCTGCCTCGGACTCTCGCGCGTAGTACCGTTATTGCATAAACAAATACCTCAGTACTGCTATGCATATCTGCACGAGTACTGCAGTTATCCCATATCCTGCATATGATCTTTATCGAGCCTGTTTATTAAGCAAACAGATAGAATCATCGGGAATAACGTTGACGAGCGATGTCGTCACAACCGGGTCATTGCGCAGCCTCTTTATATATACACCGAAGAATATGGGCGCTTTCGCAACGAGCTATAACTCTGTTATTTGTTGCACAAGCAGTAATGCACTCAATTTATGGATGTCATATGCCTCCTGTCGCATCGGCGCCCTGCTCGACCTTAGAAGCCACTGTTGCATCATACGGCCATGCTACGTATTGCTTCGACCTACTGTTGGGAGTTACCGTAACCGAGTTGTTACAGCAGTCTACGGCAGCACCGAGCTGACGCGCCTGCTTATGGACTTCGAGTGCTCAAAAATTATATAGAACCTTCTCGAACGTGCGCGGCCGCGTGTGTACACTTTCCTAGCGATCACCGTCCACTATAGCTTTTATTCCGATTCACTGATGAAGTTTTCCTTGGGCAGCAATGACCGGCTGTCACTAGACAACTACACCGCCAAACTATGAGAGTGGCATTATCGCTTCTTGAAGCCTATAACACATCTAGTTGTCGCCTCCACGCTGAAGAAAACTCAGACGCAGCGTTCGTATAAGTAGAGGATAACTTCGCTTTTTAGGGCCCCCATACCACTGGGGACGCAAATAAAGGAATGGGACAACGATATCTCTGAACTAACAAAATCTGTAAAGAGTGTACATTGTCTTCCGATTTACAGAATAATAATTGTCAACTACGGAAAGCTTGTGATTTCTTTATATAGTTGCATTACGATGGAAGCAAGCGAATACATTGGGAGGAGATGCTTTACAAATAGTGTTTCTTGTCCCAGGACACGAACAAGGGCATCATAGTAAGCAAAAAAAGTAAAAAAGCGCAAGTACTTATGGTGTATCACACTATAGTCGGTGACAACCTAAGAATAAATATAAGCTCCGCCCACGAGGCCGCATTGCTCATATTTTGCATGCCTCCGCGCTACAAACGAAGTAGTTCCTAAACAGTGGCAATACTTTTCACTTATATAAACCTTATTTTGCAAATACTGCACTGATATTGAAATAAAGAAAGCAAAGCTAGATAAAATAAATTGTGAAGGCACGGAGTTCACCGTCAGCATAACAATATTTGTGTTGTTTAAATCGCACCCCCGCCGCCTTCATCTCGGAGTCTACACGAAAAAGTAATGCAAATCTCAAAGGCGATGTTTCTGAGCAGTACCTAATATGGTATTAAAACAAAGAATGCTAGATTTAACATAAAACTTAAAATAAAGGAATAATTATTTTACGGTTTAACAGAACAAAACAGGGACATTTATCACGTTTAATAAGGTCGCTTGTAATTTTTTTTGCGAAACTCTCGCCGCCAGTTTTCTTCACTGCCTGCTGTAACTATGGCGACTGTGACTCAAAGCGAAGTATGGCGAAGTGGTCTGAGACCGCCTTTGTGAATTTCGACTCTTGTGTTGCCGTAAATACCGCATTTGCGTCTCTAGTCGCCGTGCTTGTAATCGTGTTTAGGAAGACGCCAAGGCTTTATTTGACGTCTTGCTTCATCGAAATAAAAGCATGTTGCACACATGACGTTTAACTGTGGGGGCCATTGCGTGCGTTGCCGTTCACGCCAAGGAGGTGCACGCGGCTAAATTGGCATTGACTAAAAGCTTTACGTGGAATTGTTTCTCGCTTCGACAACTTGCACTGAAACTGCCATTACCCCTTAAGCCCTTGAACGTTCAAGTTTTTAGTTAATTTATTACTTATTTATGACATAACCGCGTCACCCCAGTGGGCATTACAGCAGGGGCACCCACTTTTGCTAGAAGAGGGGCCCCTACCTTCTATATATGTGTGTGTCTGTGCGAAGGTAGATATATATTTACGTAGATTGTAAAGAGGCTGTCATCGGTTGCCGTAAGAAAAACAGGAAAAGGATACACGCTTCTCAAAAGAAAGTTTGTCAACGTTTCGATCGGAGACCGATCTTTATCAAGGAAGAATTTACGAGATTTTGATGCACTTCTAAGCATCGTCCTCCGTGCAGGTAGAGCGACAAAAAAATAAATAAGAAAAAATCTAGAAATGAAAAAATCAGGAGGCCAAAAGATGACAAATATACACTCGGACATAGAAAAAGCGCGTGCATCCTCGAAGAAAAAAAAAGCGAAACATACACATGTCTACATAGGTAATCTCGGCGGACACAATCAGTAAGTACATTCCTTTCGTACATTGTCAAGCCCGAGCTCTCCTGCTTCCCCCTCCTCATTTGTTCGTGAAGCATAGTGAGGGGGTGAGGCTTCAGAACAAGGGATAAGCGCTTAAAAAAGGGTCTATGCATTATAAGCTTCACGAGTTTAATATAAACAAATTATCACTGCGTAATACATGCCCACAATACACGCGAAATGCTAAAAAACGCACGTTAGACAAAAACACGGATTCCAAATATGATAATGTGAAATATGATGCAACGCCATTAAAAACAAACGCTTTTTCTTTTCACTGAATACTAGTTTTAGCGGCGTCACTTCACTTACGATCACGATCCATGCAATCGACGTGTCACAGCGAGCGCATCATTTCACGGTTCGTAAACAACGATTGCCTCGCACGGCGTTTCTCATTGCAAGGCGTTCGTGCATCGAGCGCGATACTTACGCGACGGGCACTTCAACCTAGCACATGATTCTGGGCTGGTGGAACTAAATTCCGTTGATACGACGCAACTGCGCCAATAGGCACACGTCACATAATCACAAACGCATCAGATGACCACAATTATTTTCTTATAATGCACACACCACTGCATATACTCCACACCTGGTTTGTTTACTTTCGCATTGTGTTGCGCTAACGGGTTATGTTGGTCGCTTTCTTTCTCTCACGCTTCGTCCGCACATACGTCGTTTATATAGGCGCACAGCACGGCGCATATCACAATAGATCACCAAGATTCCCATGTCGCGAGCTCCAAGCAACACACACGCGCACAAGTGGCAACGCTAATGCCATGGATTTTGCGGGCGGCAAACCGTACACAGACGCGCACATTCCGACTTCACTTTCACCTCACTGCACACGAATGAACGCGACGACAATCGCCGATGTGGTGACCCTCAGGCGATATGCTTGATGTATCCGAGCGATGGAGGGAACACACGCCGTGTTGCAACTTGACGCTGCCGAAACGACGGAACGCGCTAAAGCGTTGTAAAACATTCCGAGCTGCTGCCACTTCGGTGCACTTCCAACGCGGCACAGTCACAGGCTTCTATTGCATCGGATGACGACCGGCGAGGACGATGCTGGGTACGTGCGAATAACAGTAGGAAATAGCATCTTCTGGAAGAAACAAACACCGCAGGAAATTCGAAATGACGGATCTCGTTGTCGGTGCAGCGGTGCCTCTGGTACCTCGCCTCTCGTCGCGAACGGCGCCATGTTGCATTTGTGATTGGTTCGTCTTAACTGTTACGTCAATGTAAAGATCGGCCGTAGTTGGACGCGCATAGTACAAATGGACAGCGGTATAGTTTACTTTTTATTCTTAGCTTGTCACCGACTATAGATATTCATCATTCGCCTCTGCGAGGTACTGAAATCGGCAAGCTTGATCATCGAGTTCCTTATCAGGACTTATAATCTCTCTTATTCAAGTGAAATTTCTCGTGGCAATTTCTAGGCAGTAAAAAAATAATTTCCTTCCTCAAACCCGTTCGTTTTTGAAAATGAACGCATATTAATCGCCACTCTAGAGTACAATATCTTAAAGTTTTAGGTGAACACGTATTAGTAGCCATCACGCTGAAGAAACACATTTAAAGCGGTTATACACATTACGGACCAAAGCGTGGGATTAACGTGGCATTAGTATACAGAATAATCATTTACTTTACATAGAGTGAAGCGTTTTAGGCTGATGTCCCTTTTTACTCTTCTCGCCAAAGACTGAAGCGGCGACGTGGCAGTCTCTAATCGCCTTAGACCACCAACACTCAGCTTGAATGACGAGAGTAATTAAAACTTTCTTTCGAGTTCGATAATGATCCCCGACATCCTGAACTTCGGGGACACCTCAATTAAACTGCCCCGGGCGATAATTTTCGCAATTCAAGCGCCCGTGTGCATACGCGTACACTTTGTACAGGGCGAGTCGCCGTCGCTAATCCTTTTAATCCACTCATGGCGCTCCTCATTCTTGCCCCAAAGGATAGACGAAAATAAAAGATACAAGATGAGGATATAAAAGCTGATGGCGTAATCCTCTTAGCAATTCCCTAAGCGGCACGCTTGAGAAAGTTGCCGAGCTATGCTTCGTTTGTTTAGAAGCATGCGGCTCCCGCTTTACAAGTCGACCGGTAATCCTTCTTTTTTATCCGTGCAGTTTTCTTAGCTACAAGCGTAAAACTGGGCATGACGACGCTTTAGAGAGGGACAAGGTTTCTTTCTTCTGAACGTTAAAGTGCCCTCTACAGCTTCTCATTTAGACGTCTCACGCTTGGGCGCTTCGTTTGATCTCACGATCAGAGCGTGAATGCTTTTCAACTGCGCGTCGAGCCTCAAATTCACCCTTTTGTAGTGTTGCTGAACCGTAGGGGTCACCAACATTCTTAAAGAATAGTTTGGGGCAAACGAAGATGTGGACTCCTGTAAACAGTGAGAAAACACTGGATTATTTGTTGAGAGCTTGCTTTGTTTATGTCACTCCCAATTAGGCGTCATCAGGAGGACACAAATCAGCATGCGCAAATCGTTTTGGTATGCCGACTTTTTTTTTCTGATTCTATACACGAATTCTTCAGGCAGAAGAGGGGGTAATTTCTTGAATAAGACGCAAGCAGAATATGTATCTCCTCTCTCTTTCTCTGTCTCTTTTTTTTTTATTTCAGGAAGAAAACAAAGAAAACGAGCCCTTGATCAATTCACCTTGTTTCGTTTTATGACAAGGAGAGGTTCTTACCTCTGTTAAGAATACCTCTATTTCTCTTTTGCTTAAAAACAGAAAATTTCCATTGCATATATAAGAGCTTGCATGCGAACTAAAAACATCCAGCACTACTATCCCACCATTTAACTACTACATTCGATATTCATTGGTTGGTCAAACTTTATTAGACTGTCCTGAGAGACGCGACTGGCGCGCATATTCGTTGATCAGATTTTAAAAGCTGAAACACTGTTTGTCGCACAAAACAACGTGTCATTCTTTTCATGTTTTCGCACTATAGAAACTCGGACTTGGCAGGTGAACCGGTCTATTATTTTATAGCAGCCTGCGAAACATTCACTATCGCAGAGATCGTGTTTCCATTTTATGCTTTTCTGAGAATTTTAACGAAATGGGTAGGAAATGAGTAGGGGAGTGATTCTATCGAAAGCTTTCGTTGTTTTGTTGAAATCAAATGATGAAGCCTGCTTACAAAAGAAAAATTCAACCAGCTCCGCTTCGCGGACACCGATGAAACAGCGACGCTGGTGGCGTTCCCACCGTCAGGCTAACGCATTTGTATGTTTTGCAAGTCTTTCAGATATGTTGTATCACTGCTCTTCATAAAACACTCTTTGCGAAGCTTTGAGCTGGTCGCATAGGACTGGAATAGGACTGTGTCTGTGCCTTTTCTTGTGTCTGTTGGTTCTCGTCTCTGCGCGCTGTTATGGCCTCGGTGGTAGCATAGCGACCACTTTTTATAACCTCAGAGTATCACGTGACAGTGGGGTGACTGTGGTAAACCGCACGTCATTTGTTGGGCTAACTGTTGCCTTCTTCCTTTTTAGTGGAAGTTGTACGTGTGTAGTGGGATTTACCCAATTTCTGTGGCACGTACGCGTTTGTGATGATGATGATGATGATGATAGTTTTCTGATAGGCCGCACAGATTTCTGTGGCACATACCCGTTTGTCGGGCTAACTGTTGCCTTCATCTTTAGTGGACCAGTGATGAGTAGTGGGATTAACCCAATGTCTGTGGCGCATAACCGTTTATGATAGCCACAAGCGTTACCGCGGAACCCGGACATGAAATGCTCGACCAAGAACAGCTTCGCTGTTAAAAGAAAAAAAAAAAAGGCGCATATAGACAAGACCAGCCACACCACCAAACCTTGCCGCTCGCCACTGTTTGACGTGAGCGTGAGACGCTGGGGCTCCAAGCTGTTTACTGTTTCGCCCCGCCGCTCGTTGTCTGGTAATACACCCCTCAACTAGACCTGCAACTGTTTCTTTCTGACTTGAAAAAAAAAAGTTATTACGAACACAGAGAGTACTGCACCCTCCTGTCTTTTTACGTTCTAACAGTGCGCACCTTTGAGTCTTCCGCAAGCGAAGTACACAGAAATACTTATAAAAAGGGGGGAACAAAACCAAACAGATGTCGTTGTCTTCCGCGACGGTCGGTTGCTTCTCATCTCTCCTACGGTGTTTTATTTTTGTCCTTGTTTCGCCGTCTCGGTCTTGCTTGTTTGATACCGCGTGAGAGACGTGCCGTGGAAAGAAGCGTCTTTGTCTTCTTCCGTCTTCTCCTTCAGATTTATTGGGGCGGTCGCGCCGTCGAGACTGGCCCTATTTCCGCGTTGTAATTGGCGCTGTCTTCTCCCTGATTTTCTTTTCTTATTCACGGCGATGCGCTTCCTCTCACAAACCCCTTTCGCCTCGCGTGCCGTCCTGAAGGAGTTCTCCTTTTCTTCGCCCTTTTGCTCTCCCTATATAGCTCTCATTGAAGAGGGGGAAAATAACGTGCCATTCAGCGTCGGCCCTGACAAGGCCGCGCTCTCTTATAACGTATTTCCCCCTCTTCCTACGTCATTTCGCCCTCTTGTGACGTCTTTTCTTGCTTAGTCATTTCGCTGTGTCATGAGGACTTTGTTTTTTTGCTTCGTCATTTCGCGTTCTTGTGACATATTTTTCTTGCGGAGTCATTGCAGCATGTTACGACGTGTCTCTTTTTGCTTCGTGCCATCTCGCGCTCTTCTGAGGCCTTTTCTCTCTCTCTCTCTCTCGCTCTCTCTCTCTCTTTTTTTTTGTTCAGAATTGCTGTCTCATGAGGTCTTTTTTTTGCTTGATTTCTTGTTCTTGTGACTTATTTTTTCTTCCTGAATCATTTGACTGTGTCATGACATCTCTCTTCTTGCTTCGTCGCATCTCGTGCGCTTATGACGCGTTTCTATTTTTTGCTTAGTCATATCGCTCTCTTACGACGTCTTTTTTTTTCTTGATTTCTTCTTCTTGTGACTTATTTTTTCTTCCTGAATCATTTGACTGTGTTATGACATCTCTCTTCTTGCTTCGTCGCATCTCGTGCGCTTATGACGCGTTTCTATTTTTTGCTTAGTCATATCGCTCTCTTACGACGTCTTTTTTTGCTTCGTTATTTCGCTCCGTCCCTACGAAACGCACAGCTTCACTCTTTTGTTCCGCCTGCGGTATTCTCTACCGTATCTTCCATTTGGTGCTGATGATTATTCGCCTGTTGCTGTCTGATTCGTGCGTCGTCTTGTGAGAGCAATAGGGATGACGGGGAAAGACAGGGTGCTCGGGCCGGACGCACATCCGGTTCGGTTGGCCTGTACGCCGGAGCTGAAAGGCGTAAGGACGTAAAAAAAAAAACGCGTCTAACGGAGTGGGCTAGAGAATGACGAAAACATGGAACAACAAAACGACCTTGCGGAGTGCGAATACTAACGCCACCTCGTCCTTGTGCCCCCCCCCCCCCCTCTCTCTCTCTCTCTCTCGTTCCTTCATCTTCATTTCCTTTTCCTCATTCGCGCTCGACTCTTAGGACTCGAGAGGGTAATCGCTCTAGCAGGGACGCACTGTGCATTTAATATTAGAGTGGCTGTTTCTTATACGCCCTAACAGAGATGACAGGGTTAAGAGGGAATGTATAGGCTCGCAATGCAGTGAAGGCACTGTTGTGCTTTTTGAGGACGACGGGATTGTGGGAATGTTTTTGACTAAGCGGTGCAGTTCTCCGTACGTAAGCGAATTCATCGCATATTTATGCAGCCGAAAGCTTTAAATGCCTCATCAAGCGCGAAAAGTGACCTTCGGCGTCGGCGTCAACGCGAGGGATGCAGAAAAGCATCAGCATGTGATGAGGAGGGGAGAACAGAAGGGGAGGGGAGAGGAAGTGGCACTTGTCCTCCCCTTCTCTTCTGTTTTGGTAGTGAGAGAGGGTGCGAAGCATACACGCGCTAAGGCAGGCAGTTGGAGACTTGAAGAAGACAAGACCGCTCGTCAAAACGTTGGCTCCAGCGACAACCCGTGTTCAAGAATTGTTCATCTCCTCAAGCTTCCATGTTCTCCTGTACTTCTGACTTGTTTGGATTCCCACATTTGTAAGCACACGTCTTCACACCTTGTACTCTAATCTAAAGGCACGTATCCCGTTCGACCCCTCACAACTTGACTGTGCGTTTTTCGTCTTTCTACGGTAACTGGTGCCATTCTCAAATGCTGAATATTTTATCATTACAATAGCTAACAAGGCACAATGGGAACTTTGAGGTTGCGAACTTTCTCGGCGAACTTCAAATCGTTGCGAATCGCGAACTTTTTCGGCGAGTGTCCTCGTTTTAACCACCAAGCATCAGCGCCCTTAGCCGCTATAGGCCTGCTGGACAACCCGCCGCTTACATAAAGCAAAATCCTTGGACACAGGCCTACCTACCCAAAGCGCTAGTCGCTATAAAGGCGTTTCAGCGTTCCCGTCTAGACGGGACTGTACATACTCACCTCCCTTACTTACCATCGTCATCCATCATTCTTTTTTCTCCCCTTTCCCCACCCCTGGTGTAGAGTAGCAGGCTAGAGCATACTATCGCTCAGGCCGACCTCTCTGCCTTTCTATAAATAAACCTCTCTCTCTCTCAGCGTTCCCTTAGACACAGCATATTGTACGAGTGACTGCGACTGGGCATTTTATATTGTTTTGGTGCGTTAGTCGCACACTGCCATGGTCATAATGGCTTTCTAACGTCTTCATTGAGTTTTCACGTCTTTCATTTTCATTACTCATTTTCCTTTTTTCTGAAGTGCAAGGTAGGGGTACCCAACTGTAAAATTTCTCTGGTCGACCGCCGTCTATACCACTTGATATTCCTTGTTTTTTCCTCTCTGTCTTCTGTTATGGTGACAAAATGGGTGTTGTAACTATACGCAAGGCACGCCTGTGGTCTAAACCTCTTCTGAGTACGAATGCTACAGGACAATGTGCTTAGATTTAGATGCACGTTAAAGAACCCCAGGTGGACGAACCCCGAAGCCCTATACTGCGGCGTCTTTCATAGTCATATAGTGGTTCTTCGACAAAAAGCCCCAACAATTAGTATATTATTCTTCCGAGTAAGACGGGTTGAATGATAAACACGTAACAATATTTTACACCTACCGTGACATCTGCGTGTGCTCCATAACGCTATTTGTTGTTCAGGTAACTAGCTATAACATACACTTGTGTATATATACCACCGCCTTTATGTATGAGGTGGTACTGCCCTGCAGTTGCTATACATGTCCTCACAGTGTAGGAGCGAGTAGAGGTGACGCTGTACTAAGCTACAAGACATAACCAGAACGACAGTTTAGAGGTGGTGGGCAGATGGTCTGGCTGCTGTGGGAAACACGGCTTTCGATAATCTGCTGTGCCAGAAAGGCAATGCAATGACCATTGATGTAGGAGACGCGAACTCGGCCGGGCCTGTGACGAAGCGCGATTTTCGCCGGGGCTGTCAGCGTAGTACATAGACAGGCGATGACGCTGCCGGTGCCGACCGGGGAGTGGTGGGCGACAAACACGGCGTCGAGCGTCGTCGAAGGCCTCGGCTGCGAACAATGCGGCCTGACGAGGCGTGAAAAGGGACCGGCATCCTTAAGAAGGAAAGCCGGCTGTTTCCATCTACCTAGGCCATTATTTTTATTTATTTATTGCGCGTGCGGGTGTTGGTTCGTTCGTCCTGAACTGACAGGCTGACGGGTCTACAGAAGGGAAGCCGTGGCGTCTTTTTTTTTTTTGTCTTCCTATGGTATCTGCTACGGGGAGATGAAAATGCGTGGAAAGGAACAAAAAGTGATGCGATGCACACACACACACAAAAAAAAGGTAAATTCAGGAGAGATGATAGAGGAAGCGGCACCATCCGAGTAAGAAACCTAACAGGGTTTTTTTTTTTTTTTGTCGCAGGCTTGCGCGTGTCTGGGGAGTGAAGCTAGTCATGGTAGACGCTGAGAGGATTGTCTGTCAAAGGCGCGCTTACCCGTTTGCTATGTGCGGACAGTGTTTCCTTGCTTTGCGAGGACAGCTTGCTTTCGTACTATCTACTTACGGACGTCCCCATTCCACGACGATCAGGTTAGTGCTCACCCGCCCGTGGTGTCCAGTATTGGTCGTCTGAAGCAGCTTTCTCCACTCAATGAAGTTTAATTTGTTGATGTTTGTTGATGGTGTTTTTTTTAGAATAGGGTAGGATGAATAACGTAAAGTAAATGTGACAAAGTGAAAATTGTGAGTATTAGTGTCGCATTCACGTCTCAATAACAGTTCACTTGATATATGACCTTCTCTAACTTGAAAATAAACTGAGGCATCATGGAGCCCAACGAATATATTGCTTCCAAGCAATAACGTTTTCAGGGGATATACAGAAGGGTCCAACGAAAGCAAATCATTAGATTTGGACATCGATGGTGACTACTTCTTGCAAAGTAATCTTCTGGCTATCATAACGTTCGGCTTGAGATACAACAAATGTAAGCGCGCGATCCGGACTTCGAGTAAGCATTTAGGTGGGACGTTAAAAATAAACGTTTATGGGTATAAAAACACAGAGCACGTGATTACACTTCACTAATTGTTTTCTTTTTAACACAAAAGTGTTCTATGCTGGTGTTCACCAAGACTTTCATGACGTATTTCCGTCACGGAAGTGCGTCAGCAATATGAACATCATCAGATGGCAAAGAAAAACTAATAGTTCCGTTGACGGAAATCGAACCCATGACCTCTCGGTCCGCGACGATGGCTGGCGGGCGTTTAGCCTACTGAGCTACCTCCAAGCTCATTAGCTCATTATGGAGGGTACATGAACGCGCCTTTTTATCTTTCACAATTGCCTCTCGCAATGCCCTTGGATGGATGGATGCTATGAGCGTCCCCTTTATAACGAGGCGGTGACATCGGTGCCACCAGGCTCGAAAGAAACAAACAAAATAAATTGCACCGTTGCAACAACCGTCCGTCCCATTCGAACGCAGCGCGTTCCCCGCTTGCTCTGTTAGAATTAACAGCCACCCTAGAGGGAAGACACGACGCGCGTTGCGTTTCTCTTCGCCTTTCACGGTGTTTTGATGGAGCGCATATTGAGTATCAGTGTTTTTTACGTGCTTGTTGATTCCATCGTTGCGCGGGATTCACCATACGCGGTGTCCACGTATACGTTAAGAACTTCAGCGACCGCAAACTTAAATCACGATCATGGGCGTTAGTCGTCGGTACGGAGATATGCCACAAGGCGTCAATGTCGGTGCGTCCAGATCAAGTGGTGCTATATCTGCCAAACAACGGTAGACATTGTACGAGCTCTCATTTACCAATGCACTATAAACAATCAACTCCTCTGTGATCGACACGTTTTACTTTCGTGTTATACCGATTCCTATGACAGAAGGATCAGCCATATTTTTTTTTTCATGAATGACTTGTCGAAAGCGAACTTAATCAACGGCAGTTGGCGTGGTGCTATCTGAAAGCCCATGCCTAGTCTTTGGTACCGTGTAAGCACAGTAGCAGGGATAACTAGGAGACGTGCAAAGTTTAGTTTCGTATGCGCCACGCGATTAATCTTAGCCTGTTTATCGGGAACCGTAAGACTCGGCGCTCGGCCGCAGCCACTGAGAATGCGGGACGAGGCAAACAGTGTGTTTCAGCAACGTTGTCCCTGAGGGTACGCACGAAGGTCCCTCTCTGCTAATGACTCAACGCGAGAGAAGACGGCCGCCGCTGTTAAACATAATTTAGATTGACGAAGCCGCTGCAAATTAATCACCCCCGTTTCGATTAATCCTCGTCGAAAGCTGCCCGTACGAGCGCCGAAGTCTGGAATTGACTCATGCATCGTAGAAATACAAGTCAAAGAAAAGGGTGATTTCAGATGACTCATTAAAGACTGAACGACATCCTAAGGAAACAGATATGGGTGAGTTGTATTATCATCAACAAAGTACATCGGCTTGATTGTATGTGACCTTGTAGATTTTTTTTTTCTAGATATAGTGAATCCATCAGTGATCCTATCACAGTTTCCCACAAGACAGCTACGCTGCGCTTAGGTGTTACCTTGTTTTTAAACATAAACATGTCCCGTATAAGGATTAGAGTAGGTTAGGCACGTGCACGTAGAGGCGGCCGGAAACATTTAAAAACAGCGGGATAGCCGCCCAGCCAGCTTGAAAAAAAAAAGCATTATATTAAGGTATCGGTGAGCTCCCTGCCTTCCCTCAATTTTTATCTCGCTTTCTCTACCACTGCCTCTCTGCGTGGCACTGGTAGAGGAAGAGAGAAAAAAATTGAGGGAAGGCATGGAGGGGGAGGAAGCCTCATCGTCTCTGCAGGCATTCTCATAAAGTTGTTCTCTCTCTCTCTACCGCACATGCATGATTTTTTTATTACGTTAATCTGAATTCCTAACACATATGCGTGTGTGCCAAGATGATCACGAACCAACACGTTATTTGTCACCCTCCTACAATGGAAGGGCTGTTCTTGAGAAAGTGCAGAAGGCAGGTTTCTCTCCTTTTTTTTCATCTTTCTTGCTTCTTACAGCTAAGAAGAGAACACGCATTCGCTTTAAGAAGATGTACCGATGCTGTACGTATGGATCGCGACAGCAGCTTGCTCGACAGCAGAAGTCAACGCACAACCGTCACGCCTTGACTGTGCGAAGCGCAAGCTGATGACTTCTTGACTCGGTATGGCGGATTTCTGGAGGTTCCTACACTGCCACAGCGAGCGGGACGATCAAACGGCGTGGAATTCGGACAGTCCTTCCAATTTCGTTTCTCTATACGGGCCTAACACGTTGCGTTGTCACCCGCTGGAAACGCCGGCACTCGACACTCCCTTGACCGAGAGAAAAACGCAGCAAATAAAGGAAAAGAAAAAATAGAGGAAGACCGGACAGCGTGGCGATGTCGGCGTCGCACAGGGGCATCCTCGGACAGTCGGTAGCTCTCAGTCGTGGTCACAAATATATCGCGAGCTTTATTGGAAATCTAAGGAAGTTGGAAGGGCAGCGAGCGAGCGAGTCAAGATGAAGTGCCACAGTGGTGATGTTCGCAGCAGCAGCAGCAGTGGAGGGCGCTACACAACGCATCCGGACGTCGAGTGTTACAGAGTATTGGCTCTCCGGGTGCCAGCTTTTGGTTCGACCCGTTTCGTCCGAGGACAAGACGACAGCGAGCAAGCGTGCAAGCGTGCTTATGTGTCTGTGTGAGAGAGGGGAAGTAACAGAGGCATTCCGCGCAAGGCTCACGTGCTTGCGGATGCCGCCAGCCCGCTTGGCTGAAACACAATCGCTTTCTTCCTCTTCGTATCTTTATTTTTTCACAACTCAAAGCGTTTTATTCTTTATTTCGTGCTTTCTAGCCGAGGTGCGTGTGGAGGAGATTGGTCGGGACGATGGCAGAGTCGAGGGAGATTCTACAGATTTTCGGCGAGAAGAAAAAGATGAACTTCAACGGACTGACAGCGAGAAGTTGCAACAGATGACAGGAAAACTTGAAGTTGTTCAGTCGAACAGCAGCGATGTAAAGTGACGCTCGTAGCTGTGAAGCGATCCCTTTTCCCGAGTGCGCGTGGCGTTCCGCGTGCGATGCGCGTTGAATGCCGAAGAGCTCGACTGTGCAGCGAAGAAGCGAAGAATTGGCTCGCGAGGGGAATCTAACGATCTCCACCGGTGCCTGCACATTCCGCCGCCCAGGGAATTCGCTTCGGCGCTCTGTCTTTCCGCTGCATGGTTCTCGGCATTCGCCGCTGCGCGAATATTGGTTGCATGTGGTGGCCGATAGCGAGAAATAGGCTTCTCTCTCACTGGGCTTGAAAAGTAGCCGAATTTGAATGCATTCGCGCGATCGTTGTCACTGCTCGTTTAACTGCCTTGTGGTTTTCATTCGCGATATTTTCAGCCTACGAGACATACGTGCTAATTGCGTGGATTATGTTCGGCGTGGACTCGTACGCACAAAATATTGGCGTAATCTTGATGTGCGACTTTGAGATTTCCTTAACTAAATTACTGCGGTAACTTCCTATATCCCGTAGCAAGAATGCGTTGCATCAAGCATGATCCTTAAGTTACGCACTAGGCTAGAAATAATATTGTACAAGTAACCTTGGATGAGCCTTCATTATGCAGAAAAAAACAAAAAAAATTTAGAAAATTGTACACGCACTCATTACATGAGTAATCTCTATTGACTTACGCATTTATTATTAATGTACTGCATTGATGTATTGTATTT
Organism: Rhipicephalus sanguineus; assembly: GCF_013339695.2. Lineage (NCBI taxonomy): Eukaryota > Metazoa > Arthropoda > Arachnida > Ixodida > Ixodidae > Rhipicephalus > Rhipicephalus sanguineus. The sequence continues at coordinate 43,775,849 of NC_051177.1, forward strand.
GTGCATTTATGATTTAGACAGTCAGGCTGAGTGTTGTGAAATATCGTGGTCTGGGTGGGGATTGACGCATTGTGAAACATTCGGTTGCCTTTTCGCCACCCCTTTCCTCTGAACCACTGGATAAGAGGTGTATGCTTGAACTGGTAATAAATATCCTTCAAACTTGAAACTTTGCAGAATATATAAAGGAGAGCTGGGGAAAATGTTTCGGCATCTTCATTACCATATATTTTAGGACCAAAACTAAAGAAGGCGTGAGAATTGAGAGACAATCAAAGCATAAACATTCACTTATTTTTCCATGGCCTGAGGATATAATTGCTTTGTATGCCCCAGAAATGGAAACTAAACTGTCACTTTTTTAAACACGTCATAGACATTACAAGCCTCTGTGGTACACTTGCCTAAAATGACGGAAAACATGCTGAGGCAACGTATTGCCATAGTTGCTCTCCGCACGTTAATTCGCTGCTCACATCACAGTAATGTTGGTTTGAGTGAATTTAGTAAGAGTTCGTTATCTATAACGCTGCATGTCAACTTCGACCTTAATTCAATGCATTAGCCTCGCCTAAATATTTGATGTATTGATGGAATAAGTATAAGGAATGGAGCTAAAGGACCGGGATCCTTCGAGTAGTGGGACAGGTGAACCATTTAAACATCACAAGAGCTAGAGAGTTCAGCAACAAACAGGTAATAAAAAAAGCACCCCGCGTAGATGTACATACTTTAATTCCGTGGAGACTTTATCGGCAACTTCTCAAGGGTGGTGGTGCAGTTCTACCAAAAGCAAGGAGGGATGGGGACAAATTTTGTTCTAGCAAATATTCGTGTTTTTTTTTTTGTTGTTGAAATATTCTTGAATAACACTTACTGGCAGGCCAGTTGGTGATGCATAGTTCATAGGTAAAAACAGCACAAATTAAACGAAACACAAAGAAGACACGGGTCAGAGTGCTGATTTCCGCTACCGGTTTATTCCTCGGCGAGCTTGCCCTATTTATGAAAAACCATCAAAATCAAACAAGATATCGCCCCCCCCCCCTCCCCAAAAAAAAAAGACAGAACAAGAAAAACTCTGGAGACGTTGCCACAAACACGTGCGCCACTGCGTCATCTTCTCCAGAACATAAAATTCATTCCCAACGTGATAACAAAAATTCAAGTTCTTTTCTTTTTAATAGGATCGAAGAAACGCTTACGCACAAGGATCCTGCCTTGTCAATTTTGCGAACCTCAATTGTTTCGCGCGCTGTCTTATCCCGGCATTTGCGCACAACAGAAGTCTGCTCAAACATAGGGTTACAGCCACAATCCCGGCAGTGTGTTGCCAAATGCCCTGACAGCAGTCTCGTCACGTTATAGTGATGCTCCTTTAGCCTCCCACTGAGGCACCTGCCCGTCTGGCCGATACATCTTTTTCCACAGGTCAGCGGAACGGAGTATACCACTTCATCCACGCATTCCGCGAATCGTGAACGGTGTGTCGTCGTGCATTTGGGTGCAGGTTGAGCAGCGTTTACTGCCTTGCATATCCCAGACAGTTTTTGGGGCACGGAGAAAAACCACTTGAACACCTGCGCGATTACCTACCTTTTTTAGGTTGTGTGAAATCATGCGGCAATACGGTATGACGGACACATTCCTCGTCTATTTCACTGGGGATTTGGCCTCGGAATCCCTAGCTTTTTTTTTACTTCATCAGAAGGCTTTCAGCCACTGCTGACAGAAGAGGCGTATAGGAATGCAGCACATGTGAGGCATTGCAATTGGGCACCGAGACTGCTCTCTAGTCTATGAACGCACGACTTCTTTAGTGCGCAGGACAGGGATGAAGTTGAGAGTATGACGGAAACCCGTCTGGCCGGGATGAAACATAAAGGGATCAAGGATGACCGTACGATGGGTCTCTTGACCAGTTTGGAATGAGCCGATTTATAAATAACGGCTTCCCAGCGCGTGGCTGAAATTCCCAGCAAACGTGTTCGTCGGCAAAAAGCACGGGTAAATCATGAAACTTTATGCTTAGTAAGGTGAAGCTTTGGGCTAGTTGATTTTGCATTATGAAATAGTAACAGCGCGATATTCTACATTTGGGCGCACAAGAGAAGCAACGCAGACAAGGGCTAAATTTCAACTCTATGAACGCACTTTATGCTGTTCAACGCAACTTTATGCTGTTGCCAACTGGTACCTCATGCGTGACTACCAAAGGATATAATGAGCTCGAGAACACTGACAAAGCAAAAGCTAGATTTTTGGTGACATCACCCTTAGGACACTCTAAAAAAACCACGAAATCATCGACATATCTGAAAAGTTTCACGACACAAGTGTCTTTAAAGCGTTCGCAAACACGCCTGTCAACTTTTGAAATGTAAATGTCGCTCAGCACTGGGGTGATTGAAGAACCGATACAAATCCCGTTCTCTTGTAGTAGCACAAAATCATTCCATTTAGCATAGGTAGACTTCAAATAAGAAGAAAGCGATTCTAGAAAATCTGCCGAGCGCATTCCGGTCTCGTTTTGAAACCGAACTTCACCATAGGCTTCAATACATTCCTGTACACCCTGCATTAAGCCACCCTCCGTTAAAGAATAACATATATCTTTTATGTCAACTGAAAAAGGCTGACGTGAGACGGATCTGGCTAGTTTCTAAGAACTTCGTCACTTGTTTGGAATTTTTAACCCTGAAGGGGTCGTCGATCTTTAGAATGGATAACTTAGTAAGAACTTGGAAACGAGCTGTTGCCAAGTGCCCCTTTCCGAAACTGTTGTCCTGAGGGTGCAGTCAGGTTTATGAGTCTTTGCAGTAAGAAACATAGCTAAAGTCAACTTTTTGTTTTGTTAAGTTTACACTGGTAGGCTTGTCAAAATTTGAAGTAACAGCTTCAAGGCCTCTCCGAACAAACAGTGAAACCACCTTCTTTATCTCTGGCCAAGACAGCTAACTTGTTCTCCTTTAAGTACGCTGCAGTTCTTTTGACTGCAATTTTTTCACGCGACCTATTGTATCGTAGGAGAACGTCCACACTTTCCGAGATGCACTTTTCAGTTTCTGGTTCAGGAGCACGAGCTGACACTAGCCTCACCATGGCGAGAAGTTCAGCCGGAGAATTTCTAGGCTCGGTAGCAAACTTGGGTCTGTTGCTCAGATCCTCTTTGACGTCCTCGGGTAACGACACGTCACCTAGCACATGAACCCGGTTCCCTTGAGTAGAAGTCTTTCTCGGAACACGCTGCCGAAGTAGCGAAAGTGCTTGTTGCCAAAGACATTCCTTGGATTGGTTGATCATCTTGGAGAACGATTGCCACTGGTTGGGGACGTTCCGATGAGTAGGCTGGGCGCGTAGGAAAAGCCACAAGTAGCCCTTGTAGAGCCGACGTTGTCGTTGCCATTCAGAACGAAGTAACTTGCATAACCTAATCCCATGACTAGGTGTAGGTCCGAATCCTCCTAACCAATCTTCTAAATCGGGAGGTGGCACTTTTTTTAACACGAAAGTGTTTTATGCCGGGGTCCACCACGGCTCCACTGACGCATTTCCGTCACGGATATGACGTTATAAAATATAAAGACTAACATATGGCAAGGAAAAAACTATAAGAAAAAGTTCCGTCACCGGGAGTCGAACTTGCGTCCTCTCGATCTCCAGCGCGCAGCGCAACGACTCCGCCACAGACGGCATGTCCTCCGCCAGGCTAACGGCGAGCTATTTATGTACACCATTTGCCGGTGGCGGTACTCAGAGATCGGCGGTACAGCGTATTTTCGTTATCACTAGCGAGATGGCGCGAAGGGCTCGAAGAGCGCGCTTTAAAAGTCGTCCCCCACGCGGATTAGCGCGCGCCTCGACAGGGCGCGCGGTCGCTCGTGCGGGCGCTTATCTCGTAATTTCGGTGATTTGTACGTCTTGCACTCTGCCTGCAAGTTTCCGTTGAGAGCACGAAGGTCAGCTCGCTCACTGCAGCGGCCGCTCTTGCGAAAAGAGCGCGCTGCTCACACAGAAATAAGTTACAACTGTGACAGTTCGCGCTCATCCTGTGTATGTTCGTTCCGCGCGTCCTTTCTGCTTGAGCAGCGCATTGCAAGTTTCGAGCGGCTTTCCGTTTTTCGCGTAACATTACAATTTGATGCTTTAGCATTCATTCCTTCGCGCTTGGGGCGAAAGAGTTCACAACAAAACGCTCAACTACGTCTGTGAAGACACGTTTCACTTTCATGTTATACCGATTCTTATGACAGAGGGATCAGCCATGTTTTTTTTTAACAAAATGCTAACTTTCTGGCTTTGAAATTTGCCATGGCGATCCCGGGAACCATGCGGAGCGGTTCACACAGGAGACAGGACGGACAGCCTGCAGAACTAAATCTGAACTTCAATTACATTTGCTGGCCGGCTAGTTGGTGATGCAAGTTCAACACTCTGCCCCGTGCCTTCCTTGTGTTTCGTTTCGCTTGTGAACTAAATATTTTGGCTCCTATTCGAAAGACGTACTAATGCGTTAATGCGAGGGAATGTCTGTCGTATATTTATAGCTGTTCATCGTGTGCGCATGTGACAAATGAGAGAATTAATAACATGGAACGTTAAGGACTCTCCCGTTTATCCTGTGTCTTCTTTGCCCCCTCTTGTGCTTTCTTTTTCTTTTTTTTTTCAGCGTGAATATTTCTCGAAGTGAATCTATCAAGTAAGGCAGACATTTGAAAATAAGTTGAATACTGCTGAGTGACAAAATGACACGTTGTGCTAGAGTGTGCCACGGGGCTCGAAAATCGTAATTGTGCAAGACACCTAGCTCTTTCGTTCACGCCGAAAGCAAGAAATTCGCAAGTTACATTGCGCGCGACCTTCCTTTAAACTCAACGGCATCACAAATACAGAGGTGCAGCGTATATACGGAAAGAGAAAGCAGGAACATTTCAACGCTATCGGCAGCTCGGCCGTTTGATTTACGAGTTTTCGAAAGACGTCCTCCCCTCCGACCATTTCCCAGCCAAGAACGCGAGTGGAGCAGTAGTTGACGGAGGCTAGGAGGAAAGGGGTTTTGTATAGCTGCAAATGGTCTTATTCCGCCCTCTATCCGCGGCAGGTGCCCGTGTTTTGCACCGATGTCATTCGTGGGGTGGAGACACAAGCACCTATGGTGGGAACCGTAAGCTCCAGCCGCCCCTCACCCGCTGCCAGAGGCACGCGAGCAGATTTGACCCGTCGTCGATGTTGAAGACAGCTCTGATGGCTGGAGGACAAGGCGCCTGCCGAACTTTCTTTTCTTATTTTGTTTTACGTGCGAGTCCTGTTTTACGAGCGGGTTTCTCTCCCCGCCGTCGGGACGTTTCCAGCAACTCGTATATGTTGCTTGTAGAAAAAGAGGAAGGAAAACGACGCTCTCGCCATTCGCAGCGACGTCCTTTTATGCACTCCGGATTCGGGAAGAAGCAGGGGTTTCTTTCGCATAAGCCCCTTCTTTGTACGCCTCGCTCTTAACAACGGCCTGGCGCTGCTGTTCATCGTCCGTTCATGTCGCCGCTGGTGTTTTTATCTCGGCTTGTAGATCTCCACCACGGAGCGCGGCGGCGGCGTAAACTGGCATTTGCAGCGCGCCGCCTTTTTTTACAACTACGACGCTGCCGCCGCGAAGGGCATCTCCCTGTCCCACACGACTGCGCAGGGAAGATTCAATTGACAGGAATGGGAAAAGAGTGGAGCGCGTCTGCGGGAAAGGAGAAGCAAACCTTGTTTTCTCGTTTGCGGCGGCAGCTTCACCCGCTCTACACGGTTGGCGTCGCTTGCTCTCGTAATGAATGGTGCTGCGGCTGCCGAATTCAAGGAGGAGACAATTTATCGCCTCGAATGCGTCTGGATTCCCATTTCATTGAGTTACATTCGCTGGATGCGCTACAGGAATAAAGTATTGCTTTTTTTTTCCTCCACGGCCGGAAGTTTGTCGAATGTAAACAAGACGCCAAAAAGTGGACGGCGCTGGCGGCGCTATGGCCGGTCGCGTCGGTAACAAAATATTTTGGGGGGGCACGAAAATCTGGACTGCGAGACTCTCGGTGGTGAAGCGATGCGCTGAAGAATATATTGTTTCCTCTGGAGCGGCGTCTGCATAAATATGTGCCGCCTCGCGCTGCGTTCTCATTTGTATGCAGTTGGAAGGGCCGCCGTTGTGCGGCGAAACCCGAGTATTTACACCGTTCACGACGTCAGCTTTTCCACGCGTTGCTTTTTTGTTGCCGCCTTGAGGAACAACTAAAAAAACAGCTGCCTAAGAGATTTCTGGAACCGTGTAAACTGGTGCCCCAGGTGCCTTTGACGAACTTAGTGAACGTCATTCATTGAAGTTACGTGTTACGTTCAAAAATTTTACACATACTAAGATTGTATTGTGCTGTCTCAAAGAAAAATTATATATATATATATATATATATATATATATATATATATATATATATATATATTAATGAGAACTAGTTCTCATTAATATTGTGTATAACAAAGAAAACGAGCCCTTGAAATTAACACTTCTTTCCTTTAGATATATATATATATATATATATATATATATATATATATATATATATATATATATATATATATATATATATATATATATATATATATTGTAAAGACAGAGTGGCCCTCAGGCATGCTCGCCTAGAGAAGCGGAGGAAGACGAAGAATAATAGAACAGCCGGCCTGCAGCAAGGGTGCTGTCTCTGTAACCGTAAGTGCGTCCTATATATATATATATATATATATATATATATATATATATATATATATATATATATATATATATATATATATATCATGCTTCACTCAACACAGATACAGCAGCTTTCAGTGTCGACTAATGCCCTTGCACGGCAACACCATCAACGAACACAGGTATTTCGTTGGCAGGTATACAGAGAACGAGGCCTTGTAGATTTCGACAGCGTACTAGCATATTGGCCGGTTATCCGATGTGCGCCAAGGGTTATTGGGAGGCGTTGCAGGACGGCGATAAAGATGAACGTGCGGGCCTGCCGGCGCGCGCGTTGGGTAGAAGGCGTTTGTTTGGGGAGCAGAGTCCGCGATGGGTGGCAGCGCATGTCATGCCTTCTCGCGATGGTTGCGTAGGTGAGGGGTGCGGATACAGGTAGTGGCTAGTACGTGGGCGGAAGTGCCTCGGATACTTGCTCTTCGATAGTTTGTCGCAGCGATGAAGTGAGCCCATGAGTATTGGCTGGGAGAAAGGGCGCAAGAGACAATCTGCGCGCCACTTTCCCTCTGATGAACTGCTGAATATCCGGTGTCAATACCACAGGGTCCGAAGATATGGCGCCAGCAGTCGCTGCTGACGTGCTGGTCGTGTCCAAACTAGGACGTCGCGTGGAAATGTGATGCTTTCGCAACTCATCGTAGCTCTAGCAGCGCTGATTGACGTCTGCGACTGTTTCAGGGTTTTTCGCCACAAGCAAACGCATCGTCCTCGATGCCCTTCAATATGTGCTTGACTTTGTCGGCTTCGGACATGACAGGGTTGAAGCGGCGGCAGAGGCCTACGACGTCCTCAATATACGAAGTGAAGAACTCGACAGCCAGTTGGGCGCTATCCCGCAAGTGTTATTCTGCACTGAGCTTGCGCACTTATTGCAAACCAAGACGTACCCCACCTTGAAAATGTTAAACATTATTTACCCTGAACTATACCCAAGTAATCTCTGCCCATATTGTGGGGAATAGCTACCCTAGACCATATGTTCTGGCAGTGTACCAAATTCGCTCATTTACCTAACATCACCTCTGCCAGATGGGAGGCGGCAATCCGCAGCCCGTCCTTGGCAGAACAACTCTGGGCTGTCCACCAAGCCCGCGAGGCGGCTGAGGGGCTCGGCCTCTCGGTCCCCACGTAGGAGCGGCCCGCGACACATTGATCTGTGTTTTGGAGGACCAAATAAAAGTTTATGCAATCCAATTGCGCACGGTTGGTCGGCCGAATACATGCGCGAAGGTCGTTTTGAAAGAGGCCCACTTGGTAATCTCAGTCTCGTGGTTGTTCAACCAGAGTTCTACTCCTCTCAGCTAGAAGTGGACGCGGCCAAGTTTGTCGTTGTCATCCCACCTGTTGTTGACACTCACTCGTTCATAGGAATTGAGCCAGTCCTCGACGTCTTGGCCATCAATACTGCTGATAATGACGGGGTCCCGCCCTCTTGGAACACCGAGACAGCGGAAGCTTGGGGTGGGGTAGCATTCTGCGGTGTAACATCGTTCGGCATTGTTGAAGGGGAAGGTAGAGTCCGGAGTTCCAGGATGGAGAACAGAACCAGCACCTCCACCACTTGATGGTATGTGTTTAGCGGTGAGGCAGTTACGCGTTCATTAGAAGATTGCCACAGCTGAAGCGATCAGCGATCCAAGCCAAGCCGAGCAAGCGCGAGCACCAACAACAACCGTCCTCGTCTTCTGCTTTCGATGGCGCTCTTGTTCTGCGCCCTAGCATGCTACAATATATATATATATATATATATATATATATATATATATATATATATATATATATATATTGTGATGATTGAAGCCGAACTGGGTTGTGGGTCACGGGCTCACGCGGCACAGAACAGAATAGAACAGCTGGCCTAGCGTACGGGCGTTGTCTCTGTTCTCTTCCCTTACAATGGCGCAGTCGCAAAACACAGAGCCCTTAGAAGTCGTGAATCCGCCTGCCTCTATCAACCTTCGAAGCGGACGAGTGCTTTCGGACTCGCAGCCACTACCTTCCGGGGACGGCGTCCAGGCCTCCACGGCGGCTCAACCACAGGGTTGCGACTCCGAAGTGACCCGGTTCTTGGGCGTGTTGACGCAACGCCTCAACAACATAGCAAGTAGCTCCACTTCCGCCATTGGATGCGCCGCACCTGGGCCGCTACCTGAGACTGCTATTCCGGAATTTCGCGGGTTTCAGGACGATCCTACCACCTGGGTCTCGACCGTCGTCTCTGTCGCCACGAAATACTCTTGGCCAGAGTCTACGAAGAAATCCGTCGCAGAAGGGCGCCTCCGGGGAGCTGCACAAGCCTGGCATCGTCTTCAGGGAAGCAAGTATGCCTCATGGACTACTTGGTGCGCGGCCCTCACGTCCACATTTGCACCGCTTCCGGGAGCCTATGACACTCGCTTCATGGAGATGCGGTCTCGCCGGCAAGCCCGAACTGAAGACATTGCCGCATACATCTGCGACAAATTATGCCTCCTGCAAGCTTGCGATATTGCCTGGCCCTCTCCGGCAGCCAGACAGTATGTCATCGATGGCATATACGATGCGACGCATGCGGCCATACTGTCTGTGCAGGCAGTCCATCATGACATCGACGCTTTTATCCGACAAGCGGCAGAGTTGCAGGAAACTGCAAGACGCCGCGCTCCTGCAGTCTCCCTACCGGAACCCGCTACCACGCGGCGCGGATGCTTTTCCTGCGGGTGCTTTGGGCATGGATACGAGGCCTGCCCACAAGCGCCGCGCCAAGCCATCCAGTTCCAAGCCCGGCCGCTTCCAACAGTTCGGATCCGCGTCGACGGCATCGGTGAGCTCACGGCACTCGTGGATACTGGAGCCCAGCGAACGGCGCTGCTTCGCCGTCACGCCCCAGTCACCCTCCAGCCTTGGACCGAGCTGCCCCTACGGGGCCTAGGCGGCAGCGTACTCCCTGTAGGTGCGGTGGACCTGCAGCTCCACACCGAAGCCGGGAGCAAGTTACTTGCTGCCGTTCCCGTCTTCGAGGACCTACCCGCCGATATGGTCCTGGGAGCGGATTATCTTCTGTCTGGCGACGTACAGCTTGTCATCAAGGGTGGTGGAGTTTTTCTACGTCCATTAGGCGCGGGTTCCGCAACTACTGCAGTCACTGCAGGTGAGCTTGACGGACCTACTACCCTTTCCTCACTGCTAGAACGACATAGACGGATCTTCGCGGAAAGTACATCGCAGCTCCCAGGGACAAGCTTACTTGAACATCGCATACCCACAGATGGCCATGCGCCCATCTCTATACCACTACGACGCTACGCCGAACGCGAACGAGCCGTCATTGCCGAACAAGTGCAGGAAATGCTGGCAGCTAACGTAATTAGACCATCGTCTAGTCCCTGGGCCGCACCCGTCGTCCTTGTCCGGAAGAAGAATGGGAGCCTCAGGTTTTGTGTCGATTATCGGGAATTAAACAAGCACACCATTCCCGATTCCTACCCACTGCCCCGCATCGACGACGCCATTGACACGGTACGGCACTCTAAATTCTTTTCATCACTTGATCTTCGTGCGGGATATTGGCAAATTAACGTTGCTCAAGAAGACAAGTGCAAAACAGCGTTCCGGACACCTTCCGGTCTCTACGAGTTTAACCGCATGCCTTTTGGGCTGCGAACAGCACCAAGTACATTTCAGCGCGCCATGAATATTGCCCTCGGCACATTGAAAGATCATGCGTGTGTCGTGTATCTGGACGACATATTGGTCGTGGGCACAACGGAGAGAGAACACCTTCGGAACTTGGATGAAGTTCTCCAAAGGCTGTTCGATGCCGGATTCCGACTGAACAGAGAAAAATGCCAATTTCTTTCGGCCACCATCCCATACTTAGGACACACCATTTCTGCAGACGGTATTCAACCTTTGCCTGAAAGAGTAGCAGCGGTAGCAAACTTTCCTACTCCAACGTCTTTGAAACAGCTGCAGGCATTTTTAGGTCTCGCCTCGTACTTGCGCAAGTTTGTTCCCAACTTCGCATAGACAGCAGCTCCACTCACAAATATGCTTAAGAAAGCGTCGACTTTTGTGTGGGGCCCTTCACAAGATGCCGCCTTTCAAACCCTCAAGCACCGTCTGACACAGTGCCCCGTTTTGAGTCATTTCCAGGACAAATGGGACACTGAGGTTCACACTGACGCAAGCCAGGTGGGTCTAGGAGCGGTCCTCGTTCAGCGCGACCCAGACGGAGTTGAACATGTTGTAGCTTACGCCAGCCGCAAGTTATCGGACACGGAACGCCATTACCACTCGAACGAGTTGGAGTGCCTGGCTGTTGTCTGGAGCGTGGACGAGAAGTTTCGTCACTACTTGTTCGGCCGCAAGTTCACGGTGGTGACGGACAACGCTGCGATTGCGTGGATGTTTGCCAAGCAACACCTGAAGCACAAGTTCGCCCGCTGGATCATCCGACTGCAAGACTACACTTACGACGTGAAGCATCGAGCAGGGGCGCTAAACCAGGTTGCCGATGCGCTATCGCGGAACCCTTGCGAGGAAAGCTTACCACAACCTAAAGAAGGCTGGATTTGGTTCTCGCAGCAGGATGTTTCGAACTCTCAGCGGTACGATTCAGATTTGGCAGCAATCATAACGTCGCTCGAAGACACGCAGATGAATTCAAAGTTTGTCCTCCGCGGAAGAACATTGTATCGACGTCATTGGACCAGCAACCAAGAAGAACGCCACCTCTTAGTGATTCCATCGACCATGCGTTCTGAAATCCTGCACGCCATCCACCAAGGCCCTGAAGGTGGACACGTAGGCCGACGAGCTACTCTGCGGAAGATCCAGGAACGTTTCTGGTGGCCGAGGATGGAGAGAAGCGTTCAATTGTACGTCGCAAGCTGCGAGGTCTGCCAAAAGCATAAGCGTCACCCGGGATGCCAACATGGACTACTAACACCTATTCCACTCCCTGACACTATTTTCAACACCATCGGGATTGATCACGTCGGTCCATTACCAACTACAGCCGCAGGGAACAGATACATTGTAGTGGCAGTGGACCACTTGTCGAAGTTTGTGGAAGTTGCTGCGGTGCCCTCTCTCGCCGCTGGCTTTGTAATAAAATTTCTACAGGACCGCTTTGAATGGAAGCACGGCCTACCTAAGAAGATCATTTCAGACAGAGCAACCACTTACCGAAGTCGTGAACTCCGATCGTACCTCCGAAATGCAGGTGTCGATCATCAGTTCACTTCAGCATACCATCCACAAGCGAATGGCCTAACGGAGAGGTACAACCAGACCCTATTGGCTCGACTCACTCCTTACTGCAACAACAAGAAACCAAATGAAGCAGACTGGGATGAGCACCTGCAGGCAGCCGCGTACGCGATTAACACGGCGTTCCAGGTTTCCATTGGAACTTCACCTTATGAAGTTGTCTACGGACAGATTCCGAAGCTGACGGCCGTCAAGAATTTGAGCACCCCCTTAAAAGTCGGGCGCACCGCTTCACGACAGACCGCCTGCCGCGTCATCCGGGCTAGGGCACGCAAGACAGCTGCAAACGCGCAAGAGGCCCAGAAACGGTACTATGACCGCCGTCACCGCCCAGGGCCGCAGTACAAGGTCGGAGACGAGGTGTGGGTACAACGATGCGCGCAATCGCCGGGCAAAAAGCTTGACCCGAAGTATGAAGGACCTTTCGTCATCACTGAAAGGCTGGGTGAGAACACGTGGCGTGTATGTTATCCGTCCTGTGAAACGAGTGCGGACAAACGCAGGAAAAACAATTTTTCTGTGCACGTGTCTCTTCTCAAGAAAAGAGAGCTTCGGCAGAACTGACAAGTCGCGTTTCGTGGGTGTTTTTTTTTTTTTTTTTAAAGAAATGAACCGACGCAGTGTGGCCGAATGTGATGATTGAAGCCGAACTGGGTTGTGGGTCACGGGCTCACGCGGCACAGAACAGAATAGAACAGCTGGCCTAGCGTACGGGCTTGTCTCTGTTCTCTTCCCTTACAATATATATATATATATATATATATATATATATATATATATATATATATATATATATATATATGAGGCGTTTTTTTTCGAAATGGGTCAAATCCATCCAAAGAGAATTTGAGAAAACGGCAAAATTTGCTATGCAAACTAAATACACGCTGTCAAAGCTATTCTATGATATGTTTACATGTCGACTAGGGGAAGTTTCTGGCCACAATCAATTAAAAAATATGCAGCGGATTTCACCATTATTAGCATGATAACTTTGGATTGGCTCATTTCGAATTGAGACATGGAATTCAATGCGGTATTCTCGAAAAAACTTTATTGAAATTCGGGCAGTGGCACATTCTTGCTTCGTCGGCGTCGACATTGCTTCTGTTCACGATGTCGTCGACGTCTCGGGACCGGTCTCTCGCCGATCTCTTCACTTCCCAGAATCCATGATAATCCAGCTCCGAAAGGGCAAAAAAAAAAAAAAAAACTTGCACAAACACCCAGAAAACAGGCAGAGTAGTCAGGCTAGGCGGGAAATCACACGGAGGCTTCCAGGTTCGCCGAATCACGTTATCGCCGAAGCGCTCTACTATCGGCATACTGGATTTGACTCATTTCGATCCATACAGCGCATGGATCTGGCTCAATTTCGTTTTGAAACGGGATCTGTGAGCACACGTAGCTGTTGGTATTTGACTCATTTCGTTCAGATCTCTCTTTTAGAGGAAAGTTGAGAGAATGTACTTACCAATGGAGCAATATTTGAGCTAGTTTCGGTTTCTGGATTTAGCCCATTTCGAAAAAAAACGCCACATATATATATATGTTGGTTGGTATCATTTACTTGCAGTGAACTTTTAAACTTCCCTTAGCAGGCGCCGTTGCGATCGATGGAGGTGTAATGCTAAAGGCTAGTGTACTTGGCTTTAGGAGCCCGTTAAAGAACCCCAGGTGGTCGAAATTTCTGGTAGTCTTCCACTACGGCGTGCCTCATAATCATATCTTAGGTTTGGCGCGTAACATCCTAGCACTTCTATTATCGCACGTACACATTCAAGCTACATTACGTGCGATTGATTGATTGATTGATTGATTGATTGATTGATTGATTGATTGATTGATTGATTGATTGATTGATTGATTGATTGATTGATTGATTGATTGATTGATTAGACGAGTGCTCCCTAATAACAGCAATAAATTGTTATTGATGATACTGTATGCACGTGAGATTACACGGTACTCCTCGCTTGAAGCCAACAAATAACGCAACATTACCATGAGCCTTCTTCCCACTATTCTATATTTGCATTAAATATAATGAGCAGCATAGTCTATACCTCAGACCGGTGCGGCAGCTATCGTAGCTCTGGAAATTGATCCAAGCATAGCTTATGAATAGGGCCCAGTGTAGCCTTCACGTGAGGCCTAAATTGACTAGAGTTTGTGCGCTACTGGGTAATACGAAACTCCTCCTAAGTGCTTTGTTATTCTTCATGGAGCACATATTCGCAATCCCTAGCGAGTATATGTTGCATGAAGTTTCTCTGAGGAGCATAAAACGGAGCTTATATTTCATGCGCTGCCGAGCTTACCACGACAGTGACGGTCGCGAAAACGTCACCGTGGACACGACAGTGACCTACGCGAGCCCCTCTTTCTCTGGGACATACATAGAAAACACGTACGGGCAGAAAAATGAAGCCTGCGGAACTCGCAAGGACAGTGTGTCGTGCATCAAGCGTAGAATCTGTTCCATTCGCGTTCCACTACTATTTAGCTTGCTCCTTCTTGTCACTCATGTGGTGCTCATGTCGACCAGCTTAGTCTACGTTTCCAGTGAAGGCGACACAGCGTTTCTAGGTCAGAGTGAGCCGAGTGACGAGGTCCGTCGAGGAAGGAAAAAAATGGCAAGAGTGACGGCGGCCTTTGTTTGCGCAGAATCCTAGAGCGCGCGCGCGTTATGATGGATACGTGGCACGTGTTGGTTGAAGTGTGTGAGCCCTGCGGCAAGAAAGATACACCCTTCCTCCCCCCCCCCCCCATGACTCCCCTTTCACTCCCCCCGCATCTTTCGCCGCGGAGCAGTGCGACCGAGGAGAAAGACGTCACATCGGAAGGCTGGCCCGAGAAGGCGAGGTCTCGGCGCTCGCAAGATCGATTAGCCCGCATTAGGAATTGCGAACGCTCCATCATCTCTGGCTGCCGGCTCGCCGAGGGCTGCACCGGCGTGGACGCGGGCACGCCCAGCCCAAAGAAAAGCCCTGGTGCGCCGGCCGGGATCTTCCGTTGCGGTCTTGTCAGGAAACAGGTCCCGTTCTTTCGCTGGCCACCCTTGCTCCAAGGCTACTTTCGTCTTTATTTCTGTGCCGGCGAAAAGGCGCGGCATTGATTTTATTAAACTGAGGAACTTCTTCTTGTCCCTGGTTGGAGGAACGGCTGCGAGCTTGGCTTCTAACAAAAGGGACACGGAGGGCTGATCGTTTATTTGTTACCGTTATGCTTCGAGAGGGAGAGGCAGAGAGGGAGTGGGATATAAACTTGTATGACCTATAAGATCGATTTTTCACCAACGTACGCCAACATAGAAACGTTGGCCGTGCCGTTGGTGAAAAAGGGGTCCCCATATTGTGCCAAAATATCATGGGTACTAGGTCGAATCAAAATCATGGTAATTAAGTGCAAGGACTAATTTCAGTAAGGATATGTAAACTTCAATATTATGTGTTTGCTTGAATTCTGTGAGATATGTGTTATGTATACACATATTTCAGTAGACGCCATGATTTATTAGTGGTAATCCGCCGCTAAGCGCGAGCTCGGGGGCTAGACTCCTGTTCGCGGAATCCGCATTGCGATGTGGATGGAATGTAAAAGCGTTGCGACTCAACTTCATTTACACATCAGATAAATCCGGGCGGTAGACGTAAGGTGACCTTAATGAATGAATTTGGGGTCTGAGAGGGGCACAGGCACTGACTGCGTTGGTAAACTTGTGATTAACTGTGAGCCATCTTCTTCTTTTTCTTCGAAAGCTTTCTGTACCTAACGTGGTTTCACACTGCCTTCAGTATCGGAAGCAGCGCAAGCTTTCTGCACATGGAGGAAAGAAAAAAAATATAGGAGGGAGCACGCCTAGCGTTCACAAGCCAACCTCCTCTGAAGCCGCGCCATCCTCCTTTGAAACCGCGCCAACCTCCTCTGAAGCCGCTTGCTCCTCGAGTTCGAGGCTCATTTCCCATGATGCTCCCGTTTCATTTCCTTTTTTGGTAGGCTCATGAACAAAAAACAAAAATTGACGAGCGTGCGTCTAGCGTCCACAAGCCAACCTCCTCGGACACCGCCCCCCCACCCCTCTCACTGCTTGCCTATCACGTGAGGGTGCTCATTTCCCAGCATGCTCCTGTTTTATTTGTTTTGGCTGGGCTTCAAAAATGTCACGTGACGCTCCCTCCTGGTTTTTTTTTCCTCCATGTTTCTGCAGTACACCTGCTATTGCGCAGCCTTCGGGATCGGCACACCCTTGACCATGCGATGATTTCGTGTGATGACGTCATTATTGGAAATCATAGTGATGTCATTAATTTTGTCGATCGGTGACGTCATGATAATATCACATGATGACGTCATCAAGTCCTAATCTCTGATCACGTGAGTCTTTGCGCCGTTCGTGTTGACGCCGCTGCCGACATTGGCGGTCACTTTTCTTCTTTGATGAGGCATCTATGGCTCTCGCTTTAAAATATAATTCTTCGGTTGAACCACAACCATCAGTATCGTGCCAGCTTGACAAGGCGGTTATACTAATTTCTACTAATTATATGGCTCCATGACTCCAATTTTAACTTATTACACACCTTAATGTCCTCTCTATCGTATGCGGCTGTTAGCTTAACCCATTTCATCCATTTTATATAAGATGTGAAGCAGCTTTTGCGCTAGGCTGTGTCCGTAGTTCCATTGGTGACCGTCCGTTTTCTACCACCTAGCATAGCCATCTGAGCGCGCGCTCGCGCCAAAGAGAAGTCTTCTTCCTCTTGTTCTTCGACCGCCTTGATGATGATACGTGCAGAGCACTTTAGGGGCCCGGGCTGCCGTATGCTGTCCTAGATTGGCGTAACGCAGACAACACCATGTGTACGGCACGCACTAGCGCGTTCGGGCCTGTGTAAGGGGCTGGGTAAGATGCTGTGGCCTCTCCCCGTTACACTCTCTCAGCAATCACGTGATGGCGTCGGGGAACGAGATTCTGCAGATGCGCAATGAACCCACGTGGCGTGCTCTAACAACAGTTCAGGACGAGTATTAGCAACAGCAACTACAGTGAATTCATGGTGTGCTCCCCTTGCAAGGACGCGTTTACATCGGGCAAGGTGCCCGTGATGAACGGAACTTTAAGTCGACCCATGTGCTGCTTCGCATCCGCACATGGTTCTCTTTAGTGGGAGATGGTGTAATTTTTTTTGTATTTTTATCGGGGTTTTCGGGCAACTCGCATCTGCGCTTTATAATGGGGTCTCGAAGATAGCAAAGAGTACTCGTGCCACTAAATTTAATGTGAAGGCTTTCGCTGTGGCATCTCCCATGGCCCTTGTTTTGCTATAGGACGGCGAGCCCCATAAGTAATTCAGCAAAACAAATATCTCCGCAGACAGCGGTTGTAACGAATATAGCGCTAGTTACAGTGTTTGCGAGTCATTAAGCCACGAAACTGGCAGTCTCAGCGAAGCCAAGTTATTCCCGATTCAGCGTGCACGTTGCGCCTGGAGGGGAAAAGAAAGCTACACGAAGCTCGAGAAGTGTATCCATATATGGCCTTTTCTTACGAACACACGTGTACGGGAAAAATGAGGGTTTACCAACTTTGCATAGAAAAAAAAAAAAAAAACAATGACGTGCAGCAGCCACGTTACTCTTGCTGTCGGGGAACAAGCTCATTTCTATACCAACCCAACTAGGCCGAAGCAACGAGCCCCATTTGTGGAACCAGCTGGCTTGCACGGTAATTAAAGTAGCCTAATTGCTCCGAGCAGGCTGCATTCAGGCCCGTAGCCATACACGCGAGACGCGGTTCGGTCTCGCTACCTTGGCGCGGCAGTCTCTCTGTCTCCTCCCTCTCTCTGTCTTCTCTCTCTATCTCTCCCCCCTCCTAAGGGCTCCATTGTATTGCTCGCGTGGCGACTAAGGCAGTAGAAGGCTGCGCGCTTTATTGGAAAACCCCTGCGTTTCGAGTGGCTAAATGAACCTCGAAGCTTGCACATTTCTTTTCTCGCATTTCTTTTTCTTACCTGACTCCTCCGTGGCTGCGACGCACTATTCACTTCCGTTCATGTTGCTAGCGCCGAACAGCGAGGCTTGCGCCAAGTAGTCGGGAAGGAAAACGACAGGAAAGCAAAGTGGGGCTGTTGGCTTCCTTGCAATGCCGCGAAGACTAGCGGGTCTATATAGGAGTATAGCGCTTGCGCCTTTCCGGGGATAGGCGTTGTGGTGGCGCTGGTATGGGTGGTGTGGTCGATGCGCGCAACGCGTGACAAATTGGTCCGAAACTCGAACGTGACGCGAGTTGCTGGAGAGACTTTCCTCTGGATGACTCCGTTGCTCGGCGATCAGCCTCCTCGTCGTTCCCCCGTGATGACGTCGCCGTGCCGTGCGACTCCCATGCCGGGCAATCCTTTAGTTACGCACGTTTAGGCTGCGGCAGGCACACCGGCGTGTCCCCCTTCTGTTCACTCCCAACTTCCCTGCTTCCCCGAGCAGCGGTCCACGCTGTCAGGCCCCGCGGCTGTATTCGCAAGTCCAGGCATTCGTCCTTTTCTCTGCCGGCTACGAAGCGTCCCGTTAGCTCTATGTTCTTACCTCTAACTAGGATTTCTCGTTTGTTTAATGCGGTTTAGTCACTCGCCTTAGTATCTTGCCGCGAAAATGTCTTAGTCTAGCCTGTGCCTCCGCCGCCGTTGTTGTTGTCGTCGTCGTCGTCGTCGTCGTCGTCGTCGTCGTCGTCGTCGTAGTAGTAGTAGTAGTAGTAGTAGTAGTAGTAGTGTTGTTGGTGATAACTGCTCATTTAAATAATCATATCGCGCCATTGAGCAGGTCGTGCGATAAGAAAAAAGCACAAGGAAAGTTACGATTCAGTAATCGCTGTGGCAGGAAAGTTTAGTCCTTACTGCTAAAAAACTTACAGAAAATGTAGTTTGCATATTTTACCTTCTTCTGAGATATACTTAACACGTCACAGGTTGGATGCATCATCGTCGACAAGGAATTTTGGCCCTACCACAAGCATCTCTAGTGCTGTACTTAAGAATTATCAGCGACAAATTCGCGAGAGGGAAGCCTCTTTGAACTGTCGCCCACAACGTCATGCGTACGAAAAAAAAAAAAAAAACACGCGAAAAAGTAAAAAAAAAACTCTCTCAGGAGTGGACGTGCGGAGCTGCCGGGTCGAGTTATAGCCGATCCTTGAAAAGCGACACAAAGAACGAGTGAAAGCGATCCAACACCAGCGGAAGTGCCTTTAAAAATTCGGCGACCCAGGCCAATATGCTGTCTCCTCGGGGTTCAAGCGACACAGTGGGGTACAGGCCTGCACGATCATGCTGACGGGCTTGGCCCCCTTAACGCGTATCGGGCTCCGAGGAGAAGCCCAACGGGAGGTCATGAGTCACTGGAGGGGGACGTACTTTCGCGAGCAAAATCTCGTGGTCTGGACTCCGGGCTTGAGCTCCCTTCTTCCGGTTTCTCCTGCTTTCCGGTGTTTCTTTCACGTCCAGGAGAGCACCGAGCAAAAGTTGGTATCGAATACGCAAAGAGGACGAGGGAGAGAAAAAGAAATGCGAGAGGGGCTGGGGGTGAGGTGTTACTGTTTGCAGGGCTTGGCGGCATATCAGTAGCGATCGATGTTTGCAGACGCTGCCGGTTTCTGACCCGCTGCTGTTTTCGGACGGCGCCTAAAGAATGACTCGGCTTTTCTGAGGTTGTTGCCTTTTCTTGCCGGTAAGTCTCAGCACGACGGAATAGTAACGGCGTTCCCTTTTCATCCCTTCCTGGTTTTCGACACCGGCGGGGTCAAGTTGCGCAAAATTGATTCGCGAAGTTGGAGTATCTGTCATGCGCTTCGATATATATGCGCAGCGTGGTTTATGGCGTCGGGGCATCCAAGCGAGCACTGGCTCTCGGCCAAGGGATTACGCTCCTGATGGTTAGGGTGTTAGTGTCAAATTCCGAGCATTGGATCAACGTAGAGGGCATGAGCTTAAGAAAGAAACGTGCTTCAAGACTGTCTTTGACGTGCAAACGCACAAGCACAGGCGTACGCGTACAATCGAATAGAAAACCGCACACGTGCGCACCGAAATATGAGCTTGTCATTCACCCAACAGTGCCGAAAAGCTACAGACGAAACTTGTAAAGCTTTCTCAGTGTGAAATTTTCGCAGTCGAAAGAAAATTAGCTGTGCTCCGCAGTTCCAGTCAGGGCCCTTGAGATTGTGTCTCTTCCAGGGGACGATCTCGGAGGCTACATCTCAATACTACACGCATTGTAGCGCTACTCAAGGCCCTGTTTTGAACTCCACGTTATTCAGCGCTGTTGTCACGTGTCTCGTGTAATGCGTACCAAGTTCTGGTTGAATAGCGATGTGCGCAGCTTACATGTATGCGTCTAGACGTTAGGAGTAAGGTGTATTCAGGTGAGCGCAAATACTTCGAAAGCCAAAAATATATATCACTACGGTTTTCCTTATAGCTTCGAGCTATACAGCACAGGGCGTCGTATATTGTGAGTATGCGTATACAGGTTGGCAAGTTTCTTCATCAACCTTCCTTCGTCTTGTTGGTACCCACAGAGCTCACAATAATTATTAATAATTGTTGGGGTTTTACGTTTAAAAAACAGGATATGATTATGAGGTCCGTAGCGGATGTCTCCGGAAATTTCGACCATCTCGGATTCTTTAACGTACAAAAAAAATCTAATCACACGGGCCTATCGCAGTTCGCTTCCATCGAAATGCGACTGCCACGGCCGGGATTTGATTCCACGACCTTCGGGTCAGCAGTGCAGCACCATTACCTCTATACCACCAAGGCCAGGGGCGTAGGCAATTTTTTTCGGCGGGGGTAGGGGGGGGGGGCACCTCCTTGATCTTAAGTGGGGACCTGGCAGGCATATGTGGTCGAGCGTCATTTTGTGCTCTGTATGCTATGACAGCAAAAAAAAAAAAAAACATCGGTGTGTTGGGGGGGGGGGGGGGGGGCGGCACAGGCCCGGTGTGCCAAGGCGGGTCGCAGAACTCATGAGCGAGAATCACCAATAATGCAAGCATGTATTGGTGAGAGGTTCGTCATAATATACGTGGTGTGACTATTTAAAAATTAGAGAATGCGTCTTTACTACATAATTTGTCTGCTAAGCGAGAAGGAGTAGCCGGTAACCATAATGGCACCAACCTCACCTGTTCATCATTTCAACAAAAAAGGAAAAGAAAGAAAAGGGGAAAGCCTTAAATGCCTCATCAAACGCGGAAATTGACCAGCGTCCCACATCGGCGTCCCCCGTTGGCGGCGTCAACCCGAGTGGAGCAAAATATCAACACGTGATGACATCATCATATGACATCATGACTGTATGCTTCCATATTGCTAGCGAACACGCATCAAGGACGACAGAGGAAGAGACAGGACAACCGCTAGACTTCAAATGATTTTTAATCGACATGAAGGGCACAAAATATTTCTTTACGCACACGCAGGTGCTACATCACAGAAAAAGTTTTTTCTCCCAGAAGAAAAAGAAAAAGAAAAAGTCACAGTTTCGCCGCGACGGTGAAGCAATGAATGCGATAGCAATAAATCGGAATGTAACGCGAAGAAAGGAAAGCAGCTCGAAATTGCCAGCGCGTCGCTCGAGCCCAAAGGACGTACGAAAAGAACGCACACAGGACGAGCGCGAACTAATGCGTCACAGCTCGACACTTGAAGCGCACTGCTCAGACATAAAGCAGGAAGTACGAAACGAACGAACAGGTACACACAAGACGAGCGCGAACTAATTGTCACACTTGTTACTTATTTCTGTTTGAACAGCGCGCTCCTATCGCAAACGCGGCCGCTGCAGCGAGCGAAGCGAAGCGCCCCACCGGCCGCCCCTTCTTTCCTCGAGATAAGCGCACGAAAGCGACCACGCCATGTAGGACGAAGAGCAACGGCATTCGAAGGAGCGGGGCGACGATCTTTAAAGCGCCCCACACGATTCTCTACCACACGCTAGGGTGCCTTGATGCCCGCGCGCTCCGCTGAGGGTGAGGACAGGCGCGTCGTCTGCTACAACGGCCGCCATTGCGAATCCCGCCGCAGCTCGGCAGCATGCGAAATGCGCTACACAAAGCGCTTGCGGTGCGCGGATACGTCCGGAAATAAGTGCACGATAGTGATCTTTCTCTTTTTCTTTTCTTTTTTTGAAGCTTGGGCAGCTTTTATTGCTGTTGTTGCCTAAATTGTAGCATGTAATTCATGTAAGCTGACGGCCTGTGCATGTGTTATGCGCTAGAGGTAGACGTAGACTCTGTGATGTTGAAAACGAATCCTCTTCCTTACGCCGGAAACGACAAACTCTAAAGCCTTACTTAATTTTCTCGTAAGCTCTGCGTTCCAAATACACAAATAATCGTTTAAATATTTGTATACATGTAAGCAGTAGCAGCAGTATATGTATCTGAACACACGCAATTTAGTGCTGCGAAGCTACCTAAGCGCGATTAAGGTGGCTCATTTTGCTAAGTTTGCAAACAATTTACTCGTTTAATATAAATGGCATCATATATATTGTATATAGAGGGCCGAGGGGAAGTATGGTGCGAATATCGTGTAAAATGAAATGAAACCTTCTTTATCATTATTACTGCTGCCATTTCTTGCTCACAATCTAGCCGCTACTGTATCGGCACTCGAGTTGCACCTTAAATTCTTATCAAAACAATGAATACGTTGTTGAGTAGTGCGCCGTAAAACCTTGCGTGCGCGCAGTATAAGTGCGTTTTAGATGTGAAGCATCTTATAGCGGAGTTCAATCCGGTGGTGGTGGTGTGCGGCGTGACCAACCTTACTGCGCATGCGCAGACCCTCTCCCCACACCTCCTCTCCCCTTTCTCCCTCTCCACCCATTTCCCATTCCCCCTCTCCCCCCTCTGAAACGCGGGCTCGCCATGCCGAAACGCTGCTTCGCATCGCCTCATGATCCCCTTTAGCGGGAGATTGTGTCAGTTTTTTTCCTTCTTTTTGTACCTGCAGGTTTTCTTGCATGCCCAATTGCATGCACATATTATTGAGTGTTTCCAATACTGTTTTATACTTTGTGCGGCAAATGCACGGCGTTATTTATTTGTCTCTTTTATTAATAATAATCTTGAGGTTTTACTTGCCAGAACCATGATATGATTATGAGGCACGCCGTAGTGGAGGGCTCCATGAATTTTGACCCTCTGGTGTTCTTTAACATGCACTGACATCGCATAGTACATGGGCCTCTAGCGTTTCGCCTCCACCTAAATGCGACCGCCGCGGCCGGGATCGAACCCGTGACTTTCGGGTCAGCAGCCGAGCTCCGTCACCACTATACCACCGTGGCGGACGTATTTTTAAGGCGAAAGCCTTAAATGCCTCATCAAACGCGAAATTTGACCGTCGGCGTCCTGCGTCTACGGTGTCAGCGTAACACGACGTGAGGGACGAGAGATGCAAAAAATAATCGTCACGTAAGGACGTCACCATATGACGTCATCATGACTTCACAAATTTTGGCGGGACGTCATATGATGCCGTTATCACATGACATGGTAGCTTGGTCAAAAGTTGGCAGATCACGGAGGCAGTGCAAAACCAGGTGACGTGCCTCCGATCTTGGAGGCAATGCAAAACCGCGTTAGGTGCGCAAAAAACTGAGAAGAAGAATATGGCTTTCGCCTTCGAGTCGTCTTAACTTCATTAACTGTTTTTTCATGACATACTCATTGTACAACTTGACTTTGTTTCTTGTATTTTTTTACTGGCATTGCGTGTCTACTGTACACAATGCTTCCCCGTCTTCTTGTTGTTTTCATGCGTCCTCTTTGTATAGACGCTTCGCGAGAACTGTTTGTATGCGCATTCCTGTATGAACCTTCAGGGCTTACATTAATAATGAATAAATAAATTATTCTTGCTCAAAGAAATAAAATACTGGATCTGTGTGTTTGTGTGTGCGTTTATATCCAGCTTGCAGTCCATTTATTTGTGCGCATTAATGCTTCGCTGACAGAAGCAATTACACAAATAAAACGCAAATTATACAATAAAACACAACTGCCACTAGTCGCTTCACAGTGATCGTAAATGATTAAAAAAACAGGAACTGCGTAATTATTTAAGACAGGATGAAAATGCAACCTTGAAACACAGAAACAGGGAAGGATAGAAAACATATAACTGCACACATACATACGTGGGCATCCGACCAGCACAGAAGGCGTACTTGAAACACGGAAAGGAATATAATAAACAAGAACCCGCCGTGGTTTTAGTTATGGTGCTTGACTGGTGACGCGAAGGTTGCGGGATCGAATCCCGGCCGCAGCGGCCCCATTTCGATGGAGGTGAAATGAAAGAAGCCCGCGTACTTAGATTTAGGTGTACGTTAAAGAACAACAGATGGTAAAAATTTCGGGAGCCTTCCGCTATATACGGCGCCTCTCATAATCATATCGGGCTTCTTCGGACGTAAAATTCTCACAAATAATTATTATTAGGAAAAAAGAAGGATCTGATCTGCAGACAAACACGCATAACATATTCCATGATACATTTCAAATCACAAAAATAGCGAAAGCAAAAATCAAAGCAGATACAGGACCAACCAAGTGCAGTAAAGAATGTTTGCGAATAAAAATGCAGGATTCATGCACACGTGAACCAAAGCATATCAAGCATGTAGCTGATATCAGTGTGTCCATTTATTACGCAAGGTTAACACCGGCAGAAGTTATCCTTGCATGTGCATTCGAAATACCGGCCGGAAACTTACGCTGCAAGTGCATAATGTGTCCTTCGGATGCCGCTTGTCACGTTTGATTTTTGCTGTCCAAAGAAACCTCGTATCTTCTAAAACGATACAGCTCCCAACGTTCCTAGAATGATTGGTGCACTGCGGCACGCAACACCCGGCTATGGTGACGGTAGCGAGCGCATAAAACTGGTGGGAAACGACCACCGACCTAATAACAGCACGCGCGCCACGCACAAGTGACCGGGCGGGGGATTCAAAATGGCGGCCACGCTGCCGCCAAGGCCGAGGAGGCGGCAACTGCCCTTTCAAAAGCTGACACCACTCTAAGCGGGGGCGCGGGCATCGAGGCACTCTACCACACGCGCGCACATCGCGCCATCTATGTGGCCACTAGAAAGCATGCTGAAGTACGTGGTGTATATAAATAGCTCGCCGTTAGCAGGCTGAAAGACGGTGGTGTCGTGGCCTAACGTCTAACGCGGCGGGCTGCAAAGCGAGAGGTCGCCCGTTCGATTTCGCGCGTCGGAAAGTATTTCTGAATTACTTTTCTTTGTGGCTTTTCTGTATATATACATACTTATACACATACGGTGAATGACGGCGACGGGGACGGACATTATCCAGCCGAGACTGTCCATATAATTGCTATCGCAATAAGAAAGAGAAATTCTGCGCCTCCCATCGGTACCGCCAGTTCGCACGTGGTTTCTTCTTACACAGATAGTCCAATTCTTTTTTCGACAACGCGATGAAGGGAGCGCTGACACATGTGTCACCCGCCCTGTGAATTTGGACAGCCTCCTACTATCTCCCTCTTTCTCTGTTGCCCGACAACGTACATCACAGAAGTGGCGTCATATGCTGGGATACAACCCTCGCAAACCCTACAATCAATACCAACTAACCCAGCTTAATGCATTAACGACATCGTGACGTGTCACAGATCGCCAAAATTTATTGAGCCGTCATGACGTCGCTGTGACGTCACATCACGTGACGTCACGTGATGACGTCATGGCATTATATCATTGTTTGGTCAAAGATGGCCTGATCACGAAAGCAGTGCAAAACCAGCCAAGGTGCCTCCGATCCTGGAGGCACTGTAAAACCACGTTAGGTGCAGAAAGCTTTCAGAGGGTGGTGGGGCAGGGTCAACCAAGGAGGATACATAGATCAACACATCGGCTGAGAAGGAAAAGAAGATGGCTTTCGCCTTCGAGTCATCTTAGCTGAATGCATAAGGGACCCTGTGAGTTTTCTGCTTTCCTTTGTCTTGAGTGGTTTCCCAATATGTGTGGCCACAAATCAGTGCACAAACAAAACAAGAATACTCAATCAAAAATGAAGGTGCTCAGTAGCGAGCTATTAAAGTTCATTTTTTGAATATATTTTGACTACTACATTGCTAATATTTCTCGAATACTTTGCGTAGTTTTTTTTTCTGAATCTCAAGCGCTTCCGGTGAAAGAGAGTGCCGCAGTGTTTGCCAATACCCATCTCGGCCGGTATTCTTTAACCTTGTTCCACCTCGAAGAAAAGTAAGCCACAAGCCCGAGAGAGAAACCTCGACTTCGTTAGCGAGGCAGGAGCGTGCCATTAATAATTTCATTTTCATCGCGATGGCGGCGAAGAAGGCACGCTATATCTTCGCCGCACGCTATTCCGCGGGCACCCGAAATATTTTGTCCAGACATTCCACGGTGTCCCATTAGTCTTCATCGATGAAATCTTCATACGTGTTACAAAAGCATGCTCATAAATATTAATTTCGTTCACCCCCTAAAGCACCCCCCCCCCCCCGCGTCTGTGGATGACAAAATTTTTCACGTCTATGGAGGCTTTTCTGCATTATGGAAAAAGGCAAGGACCTTTCAAAAGGAGAGGACCACCGGTGAAAGTCGCTTGTTCGCTTTAAAAAACTCAGTCAACTGTCATCGTTCTTAAAGGAACGTATAGGCCTTCTAGAAATTGAAGAAACCAAATGTGATCGATGTGCCGGCATAGATTATATTTTGCTGACCAACTTTTCTTACTGACCTACCTATAGCTCACAGAAAAAAGAAGAAACGATTGCCGAATAAGTGGACACGTTTTATTTTTACGTGGGTGTTTGCGGTCGTGTGCGTGTAAGTTGTATGAGTGATTTTTGTTGCAGAATGGAGGCTTCGTTGTGCAACTGCCGAGATTTTGCGCAGAGTGAAAGGTTACTCAGTCAATCGTTTTCTTCGCTCTAAATAATGCTGATGTCGTTGTTTTCTTGTTTGGGGCTTCTAAATAAAATTTATATCAGAACGTTTGTGTGTGTGTGTGTGTGTGTGTGTGTGTGTGTGTGTGTGTGTGTGTGTGTGTGTGTGTGTGTGTGTGTGTGTGTGTGTGTGTGTGTGTGTGCGTGCATGCGCGCGTGCGTGCGTGCGTGCGTGCGTGCTGCGATACTTGGTAATATGTCTGCGTAAAAAAATTACTTGCCACGATAACGTTGTTGGATTACGTTGGGTTAGTACTATGGCTGCCTTCTATTTGGGGATGATTACGGCTTTCACGTTCAATAAACATTTAAATATGACCTTTTTTCGTAGGTTGCTTTCTCACCGTTGGCATTCTCTGTCTCTCCTTATATGTCTTAACGCGGCTGTGAATAGAAGTTGGATGCGTTAATCCTATTTTAAGGTGTATTTCCTCGCTTATAGAATGACGCGCAGCAAGTGCCAGCCTGTGCTATCCGATGGCAATGACTGACTCTCGCTGCACCGTTGGCCCTAGTCAGTGCCATCAGTAATGAGCTTCGCGTGCAGGAACATAGCGAAATACCCACAATTCTTTAGACGCGCAGCCTTGTGGTGGCCATATCGGCTTTCTGGGCGCCCTCCTTTGTGTGCACAGTGCTCACTGTTTCTTTTTTTTTCCTCCCTTAATTATCTCTTTACTTTAACCCAGGAGTAGGTATAGCCAACATGCCGCTCATCTGATTAACCTCCTTCATTTTCCCCTCATCGCCGACTATTTTCTTCCACCTGAGCTATGTGTGCATGCACACTCTTCTGTTGAAGCAAACGATTCATTGGTGTAGTGATTATGGCGCTCGACTGCTTCCCCGAAGGCCGCGGGATCGAATCCCCGCCGCAGCGGCCGCATTCAGATGGAGGCGAAATACTAGAGGCCCGCGTGCTTAGATTTAGGTGCACGTTAAGGAACCCCTGTTGATCCGAATTGATCCGAAGCATACGGCGAGTTGATCCGAAGCATACGGCTTCTCTCATAATCATATCGTCGTTTTGGAATGTAAAATCCCAACAATTCTGATTATTATCATCGTGTTCAAGCACCAAACTGTTTGGGTAATGCTTATTGTTAACTCATCTGAACTAAGTTATGTGCGCAATGTTAGAAACGAACGCTGTAGCAGATGCTTGGTTTTGCATTGCGGCGTTGTACTTGTACTATCGTGGTGGACGATGATCATCACGACGTACGTCCTGTCGATGTGCGCGACTTTGTGTTAGTTTTCACGCGGCCATAGTACTTATACCAGCACGTCCGCAACGTCGACGCTTAACGCACCTGCTATAGGGTATGGATGTGCGGATCCCTTGTAGCCGAGCACACAGTCACGACTGCTTTTCGAAACCGCTCACGGCGCAGCAGGGCTGTTGCTAGAGTTGTAGTAGAAGCGCAGCACCCGGACCGGATGTCGACTCTTAAGATCCGAACATGAAAACACTTGTGTTCTTGCTTGCATTCGAAGTATTTTAGCATTAACTAAAGACCCAGCGCCTTAGTAGCAAATAGCTGTAGTGAATTCACATGCTGACACCACTATTGCGGCTTTGCGTTAACCACAGGGAGCTTGCGCGTGAAATGCTGAAATGGGTCAGAGAAATTTGATGATTTGTGAACCACTCACGTAACGCAGTTGTTAAAGAAAGAAAATTCTATGTGGGCAAGAGAAGTCGTGGTACTAACTGTACAGAGAGCCATCTTATACTTTTTTGTTTCAGTTCTGCTTCTTAATGTTTCCACTTGTTCCCTTCACTACAGATAGCTTTAGCGGTGGTGGTGTAAGGGTAGTAAACAGGCAGTATGTAACGACGTTTCTTAAGACAAAAGGCACACGCTCCCTTATGCATTTGCCTCGGACGACTCGAAAGCGAAAGCTATCTTCTTTTTCGTCTCACTCGATTGTATTGATACTCCCGCCCCCCCCCCCCCCCCCCCCCCCCCTCTTCAAAGGCTTTCGCACCCATGTGGCTTTGCACTACCACGGGGATCGGATGCATGGCACCTTACGTGGTTTTGCAGTGCCTCCAAGATCGGGCCGCCTTTGAACAAGTGGTGATGTGATCACGTCTTTACGTGACCTCATGTTATGCAAGGTCATAGTGACATCATGGTGACGGCGTGAGAAATTTTGGCGACCTGTGACGTCATGATGACGTTTTAGCGGTACGTCATCATATCATGATGTTTTTTTGCATCACTCGTGTTGACGTCAACGTCGACGGTCACATTTCGCGTTTGATGAGGCATCGAAGGCTTTCACCTTAAAATATTTATTTACGAACCCATTGCTCGCCCACACAAACCAGAGATCTTTTGTGTAAATCGTCGCAAGGGCGCTGCAGTAACGACGTTACTCCGCGAGCGCATTCGGCTGCTGTGCGGTCACGTTGTGTCGGATAACCATATCGTGCTGCTTGCGGAATGGCCCCGCGGACCTGCCAAGAAAAAACAGCTGCTGCGATCCAATCGATTCTGCTGGCCGGCCTGCACGTAAAAATGACACGTACGGCATAAACAGACAGACAAGGGGCCACTTTTGGCGAACTGCTTGCCGTGCTCCAGGGACAAGCGGTGTTCTTCTCGACTTTCTCGCTCTTTCACTCGGTCGTTGTGGTAAAAAGGCGTCCTATTTAGATACGGACTCGGCGCGATGACGCACGCCATCCACGCCCGGCCGCGTCAGTCACGTGTGGTCCGATATTGGCCCCCGTCCACGCTGTACTGAATAATCTTGCCCGCTGTTTCGTAAGCTGCGTTTCTCAACACCTCGACCACCAAGAACCGCCGGTCACGAACGTGTAGTCGAGTACTTGCACGCCTTTTTTAGTTTCTTGTTCCATGCATATCGCGTGCATGTCGATATATGCCAAGAATACGTACAGGCCTTTACGTTTTACGTATATGCGCAACTTCTGGCGTCAATTTCTGAAGCAGCTCCTACTGCGACAACGAAAAACAGAATAATGCTATAGTTGTTTGCTTAAAATCTGTACTGTGCGTAGAAGGCGCTGGGTGTAGAAACTTGTCCAATGTTATTCGCTTTTCTTTTATGAAAAGCGAGTGAGAGCACTCAAATATATTCAATAACGTCTTTGTTACAGCAACCAGCCCCGGTGGCGTTGTATTTGCACGTACAGTAGCACTGTAACACCACAGCTGATGACTTCGCATTTATGGCATACACAGCCGTGGAGCTCAAAGGTCGACGTGGCTCACTACACATCATCATGCGGTGATTTTGGTGAAAAATTCACTCTTTTTCTACCAACTGAATGTGTCGAGCTCGTCGTTTAGTGCACACAACATAGTTCACCCTGCAGATGGTTTATGGAGTTCGTGAAACTTTTTGACAGCGTGTAAAAAAGTCAACTAAATCATTTCACGACGTGTGCACTGGCGCTGGTTGGTACATCTTAAGAATAACATACATCAGCGCTATAGCCTACAGTGCGACAGGTGGCTCCTTCCTTGTACTGAGTCGCGCTGGTTTATATTTTTCTGAAATCATTTCCCGCCACGTGTACAATGACAGTGATTGCATCGACGAGTTCTTGCACGGAGATTACTGCTGACCATTTCTCTTTGAAGAACGGAGTATCTGCGGAATTCGTTCACGGAAGAGACTGTTCCAAAATGGAAACAGTGTAAAATAGATGTAAGAGGACGAGTACATGAGCAAAAATGGTGTAACGCAGCACTCGCACGATATCTTACCCTTTTTATTTCGTTACCACTACGTAAGCTCACAGGGAGGATATGTAAAGAAAGTTCCACTTTATTATGCACTGCACGATACTGAGTGCATTTCCACCAGCAAATAGATAGAATATTCAACGGCAATATCGGTTGCCGTCGGAAACACCTGCCCTTAGTGTTTCCTACATTTTGAATTTTCATGCATGGTAAATGCTTACGAGCTGTGGAAAATTCTCTAACGCATCTTTCTCGTTCTGTGATACGCGAGTTACAAAGAGTATCATCACTAACTTGAGGTTCTATGGTAGAACATGATATAGCATTGAGGAGAACACGCAATCATTGTTAACAACAAAACTATGCTGACGATGTACCTAAGAGATTTCCTTTATTTTCAGCATGTGATGGCAACCAGCAGCGACTATACTCGCGGACAACTTTTCTTGGCAATGAAGGGAAAGCTACGGGGGTGGAGCGTCTGCACATGTACTGCTACGCGAAGTAGTCCGGTTTGGCGCGCGTCTCGTAACGCCGTGGAAAGTGATGGCTAGCGTTGCATTTCGACGCAAACGCTGCTCAGCGTCTAAGGTACGGATAAAAGGCGCGACTTTTTCACGCACGCAAAAACGCAAAGTGACAACGTATAAAGTAAAAGAAGTACAAATATCTCGCTTGTGTGCGCTGCGTTCCGTCTCAAAAGCTACATGTAGTAAATGAAGGAATATTTTATATATCTCATGCAGAAATAAGGACGCAATTGTGGGACTACATTCATCAGCGGTAGGATACGTGCATTGTGGCTCTGTAGCCTTCGCTTCATTGCCAAGAAAAGTTGTCCGCGAGTATAGCGACTTATTCCGACTCGCAAAACTACGGACGCAACAAGTTTCCCGTTGCCACAAACGGGAGACAAAAAAAAAGAAAAAAAGAAGAAACATAATTTCTTCTCCGGCCGACTGTGAATTCGCGCCCGGGCGACGCCCACTTTGTAGCGAACGCCTTCTGGTCTGAATTGTTTCCCCTCAGACAATCAAATATTCGAGCCGGTAATTAGGCGCATGCAAATCGAGACAATGCGCGGCGCGCCATTTGTTTTTCCCTGAAAACCCCCTCGCACACCGCGCCGCTTGAAACACAATGTTACGTTCACGTTCCGACTTCTCTTCTTTCTATTCTTCGTCTTGAATTCTTCGTCATTCACTGCGGAAAACGGTAACGTCTTCTTCTTCTTCGTGATTCGTCTGGCGAGATCGGCACCGGCTGCGAGGATCCGGTCACGCATTGCGATTTCGTGCAAACAGATGCCCCAGCCGAACAAAAATTACTCCCATCCCTGGAAAAAACGGCTCGCTGCTTCAACGAATCTCCTCATGCGCCAGAAGAGCACAGCAGTTGCCAAACAGCTATGTCGGCGGCAAAGTAATGCCTCTCTATGATGGCGGTGGCGCACGTGTAATAAGGAACGCGCAGTGCTCGTTTGCATATTGACGGCAGCAGTTCCCGCCGGGAAATGAACCTGCCATCAAGGACCATAATAGGATGCAGCTTACAACTTGGCTGCATGGTGCGGGTTGATGCAATAACTCTTTTTTATCTTATTTTTTTTTTCTTTTATCGCAAAGCTTTTCTCATTCATATCGTATACGTTTTGCTGGTCTTTGAAGAGAGAAAAAAAATTATGCCGTACGAATGCCACGAATTGAGATATTGGTAACTGATCCATCTCAAGTTTTTAACACTTTCCATGCAGTCTTTCGTTCCTTGCTTATCTTCTGGCCGTTGGCAAAGGTCATTTGTGCACCTAAGGCAATCCACCTCGTAATATTGCAGCGAGTAGGATTACTTAATTTAATTATACAAAATACTTTGCCGGCGTGTTTTGCTTATGGCATGCTGTGCGTCTGAATAAATACGACTATGGAGCATCATGGCGCCATTAACGCTAAGTACCGGGTATTTACGAAATGTATACGAAATTTCTCCAAATGAAGATAAAACCAGATCACAAAGTTAGTACATGCCGCTCGATTTTACCGCGAAGACTTATCTTCAATAATTACTCCAGGTAATTAATTAAAGAAATAATATTAATAAGAATTGGACAATTATGTACTTAAACCTCAAGAGCCAAACAATTGGCCTGAATAGAAAAAAGAGGTGGAATGCATGCAGACAAACGCGTCCCCTGTTTGTTACCTTGCTTCAATAGAATACTTGGAGCTCCCAGTGTTAGCTTGGTGTTTAAGATTTAGGACTGCTAAGGTAAGAGGGTGAAGCTAAGGTAAACTAATATAGATTTATATAAGACCTACCTTAAGTATATCATCCGGCGTGCTCATACCGCACACTACACAAACTCAGAACGTTGAGGTCGCTTAATATATACGGCGAAGTGAAGTCCGGTCATCTTCACAGCAAAAAAGCTCACAAGGTCCTCCAGTCATTAGCATAAGACGACTTTAAAGGGAAAGCGACCTCCTTTTGTAGCGTTAGCTACACTGGCCTAGCCGAGCCAGTTTCGCGTGGCTCCTCAAGAGCCGTGCTGCGCATGCGCGAGGATCAGTGATGTCACACCGCTGGCGCATCGGAGCCGGCACCTCCCGCGCACTCCGCCGCTGCCGCGTGCGACTCGCTGCCGCCGGTCTGCGCTTTCCAGAGGAGTGACGTCGTAGCCGAGGTAGACGTACTGGCGCCGGCGTGCGCGCAGCTATTCGCCTTCGCTGTGCAGTCGCTGTCTGACACTGCGCTGGAGCCGCTTGATAACGCCTCTGACTGGCGTTTGCCAGTGTCTTTTAGCCAGGGAGAAGGAGAGTGCAAATGCTGCTCAACGGCGCGGAAGAGCGGATAAGTTAACTCATCGGATCCGAAGTAGTTGGCTGGCAAAATGAATATACATGTGCCACATAATATGTATACCATGTGTGTGTCATTGGAGTAGCAATAAGCATGATAATTAAGCTAATCCTAGACAATCAGGAAAGCTAAGAACAGTCAGCCGAACCTTTGCTAAAGCTACGTTATTCCCGGCATAGCCGAGCTAAGCCACTGCAGCATTTTCCCTTTTCAGTCGATTGTATTGATCCTGCCCCCTCTGAAAAGTTTCTGCCCCTAAGGTAGTTTTTTCACTGCTTCCGTGATCTTTGTCCAAGCAAAGACGTGAGGACGTCATCTTGTGAACGTCACATTATGTGACGTTGTAGTGACGTCATCATGACGTAACAAGATTTGGCAGCCTGTAACGTCATCGCATAATGACGACCTTTTGCATCACTCGTCATGATCCCGGCATCATAAGTAGCTCATTTCGTCATCAGCCAGGCATACAGAATTGAAGCGACCAATAACTATATATAACGTGTCCATCCGTTGCACAGTAGCGACTGATCGTTTTGATCATTCCTCGTTTCTCTACTGGCGTATGTTATTTGATAAATACGTGCGCACAAACCTCACTTTTACTCAAGTGAAAGAGTGACGACCTAGCTCGGCCGTCCCAGTGTGAACCTTCTTTTTCAAGCAGTAAAAATAAAAATATGCGGTGTTTCAGCGTCTCGGGTGCACGGCACTTCTGGCGATATTACGAAGGGCGCTGCTGGCATTCTCAAGCCCGTGACAGCGCTTTAATCTAACTAAGATAGATGCGTTTGAAGCCTGAGAGATGTGGGTGGACAATTATGGTACGGTGGTATTTCTCATCCCAGCTAACCGGACGTGCGCATGCGCGCGAGTTGCCTGCTCCGCGTCGTATAGCAGTTGTTCTCGCATTCAGCTTCCTGCACTTTCTGACCTGCCAGTTTACTCATATAACGAAGAGCGTAAAGATATAGAGGTCCGCATGTGATAAACTGGCGCGGCTTGTCCCCTCTCGTTCAAGACGGCTGGTACAGACTGCGAGGAATCGTTTCTTTTTTGTTCTCGTGAGCTTTCGGTCTTGTGAGCTGCGGATTTGGCTTAGGCGTATACTAGTCGGTTTCTTAAGCTTTTGTCTCTGTGCGAGATCTTTACTCTTTAGATTATCGCCCTGGAGACGTTTTGTACGCAAGTGTGTGCACCACTTGCAGTATTGTCAAGTACGCGTGCTGATGTAGAACAGGAGCACTACTGTTTGCACGTGTCCTACTCTTGCTTATCAGGACGAGTCACGTAACCTTTTCTGCCACTCATGCCAGCTACGTTTCACCACTTGTACTTGCGATTAGTGGCTAAGAAAGACTAAGATACATTGAGATTTGGATGAAGTGAACCTCCTGCATAATAAATGTGCACGCATATAACTTCATTTTGCAGTGTACTGTTGCTTCTGAAGGCACTACCAAGTTCGGCGATTCGTTCGACGTGCAGCTCTGCGGGAGCCACATCAAGAGAATATTTTTTTCTTTCATCAAAATGAGCATACCCGAACACGAACTTGCAGTATATTTCTAGCTTTAGACTTGATTTTATTTATACCATACAGAGCATCGATGATTTCAGGATAAAGGCTTTAAATTATATTTTATGGATTAATTACATAAAACGCACGAATCAACATATTATGACAATATTTTTGTTGCAATAGAATATCAAGTGCCTTGAGAAAACGTTGTGTCATTTCGTGGCCTCCGCGATTAGCTCAGACAACGCGTTGCCGGAGCTGATCTCGGATGTCACGGACAATTTACCGCATTTACAGAGAGTTCTTCATAGGTGGCGTCTGAAAGGGTTAAGGTCATTTCGCAAAGCAACGCGTATCCATTCAAAATTGGGCTTTAGAAAAGTTTCACATGCGTACTAAGACGTTCGGCTCGGTGCCTAACGCGGAGCTGGATGTTCTGGCGCAACCAGACCCATTAAATTTTTTTTCGGCTTATGGCTTTCGCCTTCGGTATAAGCTTTGGCAGCCCCATTGTAATGGTTGTTCGTCCCAATCAACGAGGCGGAGCTCATAAAATATAGCAAAGTAAAGAAAGCCTTCCGCGTGGCGTTTCCCGTGGTATGTAGTGCTTCCATTACATTAGCCAAGGCAGGAAGACCTATCGCATTATTCCAGACTACCGAGCGTGCCCGAACGATTCTATAATGACTCGAGTGCGCCGCAAGTAGAGAAACGAATGGCTTGAGCCCCGGGAAAAAAATCACTATAAAGCAGATGCGAGCCAGAACTAACCAGGAGCACAAAGAATCTTTGTTGTGCTGAAGTTTGCGTAGCCAGAAGCTCCATTTTTTCTCGGCCAAGTTTCGTTTTTTCATTCTGTTTCATTTTTTGTTTCGTGTCTGCGCATTCTATTGCTTTTAGAAAGTCTCGCAAATCCTCTTTTTTTTGTGTGTAAACTCTGTGGCCATTGCATCAGCATACGAACGAGTGGCGTGCATCGGCAATCATGGCAAGCTAATGGTAAACCGAGCGGATGGGTTAATGGAGACGCAATCCTTTAATTTACTATAGCCGTGATGAATTAGCAGGCATAGATAAAGATAATAAAGAACACAGTTGTGCCACAAGGGCGAAGCTATGAATGCGATAGCAACAAATTGGAGTGTTATACGAAGTGAGGCTAGCCGCTAACTCTATTGGATCTGATCTCGCGTAACTCTACAAAACAGTGGTTTAAACGAATACGGCCGCTCCAGGGAGCCAAGCGGTTTTCGTGCTCTCTGTCGTCTCAACGTGAAGCGTAAAAGCGCAGCATCTGTATGTGCCGTCTGATGATGGCTGGCGAGATGGCGAGCGCGCCTGCCTTTATGATCAAAGTTTGCAGTTGCTGTTCGAGCGAAGCCCAAAAGGAGCCCCTCCAGTCTCCTTCCCCCGACGAAAGACAGGCGGGGCGTTTCCTCCCTGCTTGGGTAGACATCGTTGGCAGGCTTCGCACGCGAGGCGATCTTATCGTATGCGCCCTTCGTGCGACGGAGACAGCCGGCTCGTTTTATCGATGCGTAAGCCGCGTTCGTCCCCAGCGCTCGCGCGTTTTCACTAACGCGTAGAGCATGCGATGCGCGGGGCGATGTTATTGATTTGAACTTTACTCGCAACATGACGGCGACGGCAAAAGCTCGGCCGAGACTGTCCACATAATTGCTATCGCAATAAAAAATAGTAATCAGCGTGTAGAACCATCTTCACGTTTCGTGGGCATCCAGCTAACTTGCTTCAGTCCGGCGCCTCAGTATCTTACTCAGCCGGACTCACTCAGACTCAGACTCACGGCTTCACCTGAGTCTGAGTGAGCCTGAGTGAGTCGACTCATGAGTTCGTTGGGGTAAAATTAGCTTTTTCGATCTTGGTGTCAATCCTCTTTAACGCCAGTATCTCACATAATCCGTACTCTACGATACGCGCTTTGATCTTGTACCTTCAAGTACGAGTTACCATCATATATCATATATGTCATCATTATCATATATCAATCCAGTGGGGACATTTGTATGAAATACGCGACTCACACGAGATATTAATATCAGGAACTTCTCAGGAAAGTGTTTGTGGGTGAAGGTCATGGCACGCCTCCTCCTAACTCACGCCTTTGATCGATAAATATTGAGGTGGCGCATGAATGATATACCCGGCGACAACCTTCTGTGGCAATGAAGGGAAAGCTACGGGGGCGGAGCGTCTGCACATGTACTGCTACGCGAAGTAGTCCGGTTTGGCGCGCGTCTCGTAACGCCGTGGAAAGTGATAGCTAGCGTTGCATTTCGACGCAAACGCTGCTTAGCGTCTAAGGTACGGGTAAAAGGTGCGACTTTTTCAAGCATGCAAAAACGCAGTGACAGCGTATAAAGTAAAAGAAATACAAATATCTCGCTTGTGTGCGCTGCGTTCCGTCTCAAAAAGCTACGTGTAGAAATGAAGGAGTATTTTATATATCTCACGCAGAAAATACGAACACAATTGTGGGACTACATTCAGGATACGTGCATTGTGGCTCTGTAGCTTTCCCTTCATTGCCACAGAAAGTTGTCCCCGAGTATAATGTGCTGATATATGTGTCTATAGACTTGAGTATAAACATAAGCCGATATAAGGCTAATAGTAATGCTGAAGATGAGTGCATCGGGCCATAAGTCGGCAACAAAAGGTGGAGCTCACTCGGACTCACTCAAATATATATTTTGAGCTTAGGGCTCACTCGGACTCAGACTCATCAATATTTTCCTCAACGGGACTCACTCGGACTCAAACTCACCAAGTATTATTCACGTGGACTTACTCAGACTCAGACTCACGGCCCGATCTGAGTTTGAGTGAATCTGAGTGAGTCGACTAATGAGTGAGAGCATGAAAGAAAGAAAGAAATGGGGTTCCCTAAAAATGTATAGAGAGATAAATAAATGTCGTATTGTATGTGTTGCAGAATTTGTTCCACTTTCTCTATTGCAGTTGTGGAATCTCAGTTCACGGACATGTGGAAGGCGTTGTAAAAAAGAAATGCAGATGTATGTGCACATGCATATAATCGGCGCCATCATCTAATTTTTTTACTTGTCTGCTCTTCCAGCATGTGTTTCATTCTGTCGTCCATTATGTCTCTAAGCCTAACTCCCCATGTTTTCACATCTAATCTTAAAAAAAAAAAACATATGACCAATGGCGTTTTTTCTAATGACCAAGAAATATCGCTCCTGCAGCATTGTTAGCTATTATCTCGATGGCAGCGCTCTTCCAAACGGTGTTGCTTTATCTGTTTCTTGAAGTTTAAAATGACATATTTTGTCACCAACACAACAACAACAACAACAACAATAATAATAATAATAATAATAATAATAATAATAATAATAATAATAATAATAATAATAATAATAATAATAATAATAATAATAATAATATTGGGGTTTGCGTGCCAGAACCACGGTATGGTTACCGAGGCAGATAGTTTTATTATTGTCTGAAGGGAATACTTGTGCCAGACTCCAAATACGCAATCGAACTATGTCGGCGAATAAGACCCCTTACGGGACGCTGGTCCAGAATAAGGTAACGATAATTGTGAATCGTATTCCGAGTGCTCGCTTCTGCGAAGACTGTGTTTTGTTTTTTTTAGTCCCTGACTTCTTACGTTTCGTTTGCTTCCTTCGCTGGCCCTTAGGCAAACGAGCCTATAACGACTCCCCGGGTGTGGAGCCACCGTTTTGCGACCGTACGCACACGCAGGCGGGATGTGGAACTGCGCTTCTCGCCCAATTTTGTTTGGTTTTCCCGATAATTTTGCCATCGTCGCGCCCGGCTCGTTGCTGCTAGGGTCATTGTAGCTGTGCGGATGTTACGGGCTCGCAACGTTGTATTATTGGTTAGCAGAGCCACGACCTACATAGGAATCGAGTTGAAGGAGAAGGCAGAATCGCTGGTTTCCAGGTTTGCTTACTTGTTTTCTCAGGGTTGCTGTTAACTCATTTGTAATACTATTGATTGAGAGATATACAAATTGGGGAAAGGCGGGAAGGTTGACCAGGATTGAAACATCCTGTTTGCTACCCTATACTGATAACTAGGGGACAGGGAAGGAGAAATTAAATATGGAAAGAGGAGCGAAGAAAAAAGCAGCGCTCCCACTTTTCAGTATTCGTTGAATTCGTACCTACTTCTTATTTCTTTTCTATTTATGCGACGCTCATATTCTTTTGCTTAGGACATTCCGATTGTATATTGAGCAGTACTTGAGAAGTACGTGTTGTAGTCATCAAATGAAATAGGGAGGGAAAAAAAGGCTAACGCCACAATGGGCGTAGAGCCCGGTATTGCGGCGTCCTGTAAAAATAGCACCACAGGCAAGCCGCAAAAGCGTCCCTCAACATGTAAACGAGCTGAAGGGATATGGACGGCGAGCCTGTTTTTGTTAGCCAAAGCCATATGAAGCCAAGATATGAAGCTAAGGAAAGCATGCATTGGGGACCTTATTTATAGATTTCATGTAAAGATTTGTAATTGTCAGGTAAAGTAGAATGAAAGTGGATGATGAAAAAAAAAACAGAATGCACGCCGCTGGTGGGTACAGAACCTATAACCTCCACAATACGTTGTAGTGCATTACCATTGTGCTACGTCAGTGGCTCTTCACACGTATACTTTCTTGGGAGTGCTAACCAGCCCTTCTCGTGGCCACGGATGCGTATGTGAAGCATTTTTTTTTGCCCGAAGACGTCACGATTACATCACAATGACTAACAAAACCTAGTATTAGCGCCACCTATGGCTGGTTTCTGTAGCCGTATTCTTTGTACGGTTGTGTCTTAAAGCATCTGGGGCCGAATTCGCAAAGCGTCTCTTTCGTAAGTGCGTTTGTCCATTGGTCAAGCCGGCTTCGCCAATGATATATTCCTCTTC
Source organism: Rhipicephalus sanguineus (assembly GCF_013339695.2). NCBI lineage: Eukaryota > Metazoa > Arthropoda > Arachnida > Ixodida > Ixodidae > Rhipicephalus > Rhipicephalus sanguineus. The sequence continues at coordinate 43,815,919 of NC_051177.1, forward strand.
ATGATCGGCTGAAATATTTTCTTGCGGACAATTTTAGCGTAAGATGCTTTAGTGAATACCGGCACAGACCTTTAGCCCTTGCCACGTACTCTATAGGAAAATGATACGCCATAAAAACTTTCGTACTTCCAAACACGCTCTCATCGAACGGTATATTGAAACCTGTGCCTCCGGTCTCAACAAGGCAGGACTCAAAAACAGTATCAAAGTCGCTTTAAATATGACACGATCGCCTAGTCACTGCGGGCCCCAGACAACTTCATTAAGCCACAGGCAGTTAGCGACGTATTCCTGCGTCCGAGATTAGCATCGCCAATTAGTAAGGAACCGCCGGTTCTCAAACCACCTAGAAGCGGTGGGGTTTTGGATGCTGCGGGCCATTCGCACCGGACAACCTAGAAGTTCTCTCTCTCTCTCTATTTTGCTTTCTCCCATCACACTCCTCCACTCCCGTCACGGCTTTTATGCTTCGTGAAATAACTGAGCCCTGCAACCCAAGACTCACAGGATAGAAGCGTCCAGCTCCAATTTGTGCGGGCTGCGCGAGCGAGCGCGTTCCTCCTAACCATCGCGATGCATTCGTTACCCGCAGTGCCTCGTGGTAGCGGCGGTCGAGGTACAGCGTCCTTCTCGCGAACTAATAATCTCCGGAAAGGCGATTATCGGACACCGCCTGGGGGAGAGAACAGCGAATGGTTCGGAGAGGTGAGGAGGATCACAACCACGCGCGAGAGGGTCTCAGAAATGCGACACCGTAGCGTAAACAGTGGAAGGTCTGAGTCAAGTTTTAACGAGGTACGGCATTGAAGTTCCCTGTTTGGAGAAGCTGAGGTCGTGGCTGCGCGCGGAGTTTCTCTAAGCCTCGCTGGAAACAGGGCGCTATTGTTTTGGCGGGTGGGACAGCGGAGAGTCTTTGCTTCGGGGAGAAAGGAGGACATAAGGTGAGCAAAACACGAATATCACAAAACTCAGGAGTCTGTCCCGAGGTGCAGAAGGGGTGAACTTTAACAAACCTACGTAACTAAGCGGACTTTCGGGCAGTGACTGGTGTCGGATATCGGCGGGTAGTCGTAAGATGTGGACTACGAAATTTTGACTGGTCGCCATTTTGTTCCAGTCGTTTACGCGAACTCGTCGACGTTCGCGGTTGCGTAGTTCAAGCGACATTTGATCGTGGGGAAATCATTGGATTTCCACAAGAAGATGAATCGCGCCGTGCAAGTCGTGTCGGCGCCAGCTCTAGCATATTGCGTTACTGACAATTCAGGAGAACAGGAGCGAGTATAAAGAGGATAGGTTTTTGTGTTTCCCGAACTGTCGTTCGCTCCAATTAGTCGATTCATTGTGTATAAAAATTTCATAGTACCGTTCGGATGTATCCTTGAACGTGCGCCGAACGCCAAGGGCTTTGAGAACTATTCATTTATTGATTGTTCAACCGCTGTGGCGTTTCAGCCGGCAATGAAGCACTTTGCAAAATGAGCTACTGCGCATGCGCCAGCAAGTATGTTTTTCAAACAACACAGCCTCCACCAATGAACTAGGTATAAAACGCTATTTTTTTTTCATTCAGCACTTCCCCGCATTTCTTTAATTCCGTTTCTCCCTTTCTTTGTGCCCACTAGAGAGCCTACAGTGAGGCGCGACATGAAGGGCAGTAATTTTGTAAAGGCTCTGTGATGCTCGCGCACATTCGGTGGAATGCGGAGGGGGCGAACGCGCTTAGAGTGAGAAAAGCCATCTGGGAACGAGAGTTTTCGTGTGGAAAATATTATTGCAGGAAAGCGAACTTGCAGATGTTGCGAAGTGGACGCTAGGTGGTGCTCACTATTTTGTAAAAATGTCAGTTGAGAGTGTTACATGTAAAACGAAACAACTAAAATAGCGAGTAACAAAATAGCTTAAGTCTCGCAAGAAAGTCCATGGGTATGACAATGAACAAAGGTGCTTTCCCTGTGTTTCAACGATAGCGGCGGCACTAAAATACTTTTCAAAAGTGAACGGATCCGAAGGAACTTGAATTCTCGCCGTTATTTCTGCGCCGCGGTGCGACTCGATCCGCCGAACTGAGACGAAGGCGCACTCCTCCGAGAGGAACAATCTAGTCTCGGATCACTGGCTTTAAGCGATGCCACGAGAGAGTCCAATTAAAGAGGCCATCAGCGACGAATATTCTTCGATCTAGTTCATTTATCTGCGTGTCACGTTTAGAGTCCGTCTCAGTCAGAAGTAGCCTGAAGTCTTACCGTTTCCTCTCGCCTAACATCTTCTTTTTTTGTCTCCAGTTAGATATACATTTAGGTTGCCCGACGCAAAAATTTATGATAATTAAGAGTGCTTAGCGAGAGTAACTTAAAAAAAACGGGTCAGTGCCAGCATATTTCTAAGTTCTCTGTCGCAGAGACTTCAGCCCGAGTTTAGCCAGTGTATACTGTGGATCGGACTAGGAAACGAAGATGGAGCTGCAACGTTTAACCCGTAGACATGCTGTAATACGGAAGTCAACCACACTGGATGACCCCATAGGAGATTCTTTCATTTCACAGGCACTTCGCAGGCTCAGTCACGAAGAAGATGAGATGATCATGGCCATACGCAAATGAGAACGATGAAATACGTTAATAGTGCTTACAATATATTATGCCATGATAAAAATAAAAACTTACTTAGCTATAAGACATTATATCTATACAACAGTCAAAGCTTATTCGTTAGTGGGGACTGATTTTATCTCTTAGTAACGCTCTAAGCGGCAAAATAACCGACCTTTTTTTGCCATATGGGAAGGAAGTCTGGTCTTTTCTGTTTTTTTTACCAGTGGCCCCCATTGCACTGTTTGTATTCCGAATATCTCACACTATCTATCTGATATGATACCCTCCGACGTCAGGGCCTTATCGGCAAACGTACCCGTGACGCTAGTGTGTTGGCTGTTAGCGTACAACTCGGCTTTCCAAGATGTTATGACGCTACTACAGTTCACTCAATAATGTATTTGCTCTGATAAGGAAATGGAGTCATCATTCTCAAGCAGGGAAGCGCTTTTGGGCGAAATGATTCTGGTTTTGTTATAGTTGGTTTGACAGCCTCGCGAAATGTGTAACCGTAGTTAGGTTTTGTTTAGAATGGTCTTATTTTTTTTTTCTTCAGCAATATACAGAAACATGAGAAGCGAAGAAAAGTATTGTTATTATTGTTTCCGCTCCATCCAGGGCTATGTTTATCACCGAAGGTTCATGGTCGACTGATCTCATTGATAAGACGAGCTTAGGGTAGCCTATACAAGAGATGAAGCGCGGAAAGCACGAAAAGACGAGATCAGAAAGGGCATCGCCACAAATCTCGATGCTTGGTCGTGATCCTGCCGTGCTACTCTAATGCTTCAGCATGCACGAATTGCAATAGATGAAGGATTTTGGGCCCGGACATTCAAAATTTTTTTTAGATCGAAGAACTTTTCGATATCTTTATTGAATAAGCGTATTCTTACAAAGCATTATAGCCTAGAGGGATAAATCTGGCATGACTTTCTCATTGGTATTGTTGCGACCGGGGTTTAGATCCTTCCCACCGCTGCAACCAGTTGTTGCGACGTTAGGGTTGCGTCGTACCCGGACTCCATTTGGTGGCGTGACAGTGTGCGTGTTGAGGAACTGGTGCTAGCAAGTTGGGAGAACGAAAACAAACAAGTTTACTGGCAAAGCTTCGATTTGGGCTAGTTGGTACGGCATTGTAATTTAGATGCGCTGAGCAAAATGCACAAACGGGTAACGGAGTAAGTGGACAGGACGAGTTTGCGCATCACTCGTCCTGTCCACTTATTCCGTTACCCGTTTGTGCATTTCCCTCAGCGCATCTACATTACAAAGTTTACTGGTACTTTTTGGTATACTTCCTTACATAGTGAAAAGGTAAGAGTTGCAGCGATGAGCGAACTGGATGAGCCTTTTACCCAGAGCTCAGAGCCCCTCGTCTCACTCCGCACCGTCGTTATAACACTTCAGGCTGGCTCCTCCTTCTTGATTGTAATCAATCACACACACGACACCACCCACCATGGCACCAGTCAATAACACTGTCGCTGAGGGGTTGTTGCACTCATTGAAGCAGCATAGTACCTGCGGTCAACGACACGCGTGTGGGTTCAGTCGGGAGAACAGGATACTCGGACAAGTTCATCTGCCTCTCCCCGGAAGGGCAGGGTCACAAACGAGCGCGTCAATAAAGCGCGCGCGCGGCCACTTTCAAACGGCAGCGGGATAGCACGGCGCCAGCCGCTCGCCCAAGAAGCGCGAACAACGAAGAAAAAAACAAGTATTAAAGACGCCGGCGCGGCGCTCTCCTCTCACCACTCGAGCCAGACGCAGACACCAGATCAAACGCCCGGTAAAGCCTGGAACCATCTCGAAGGAAAGCATGACGCGACGCCGAGTGACACCGCCGCGAGTAGAAGCGGCGAAAGAAATCTCGATCTTTTTCTACCCTTGGCTGTGCTGCATGCCGGGAAAACACTCCCGACGCTTCTGGAACCCGGGGAAGAGGAGATAAAAGCGTGCACGGACGACGGAGTGAGTCAGTCGGTCCAGAGATGAAGTTATGCTGAGGGTGCCTCCGTCAGCCAAAGAAGACGTGTTTGTGATGTTGTGCTGTCACTCGATTGTCGATCTGGAAGAATCGGCTGACGACGCCGTGTGAGCCGTGACAAGCTACGACGACGGAAGAAACAACGACGATGCGCGCTGGAGTAAGCGTGAGTGTTTCCTGGAAGAGAAGAATTCAAGTACCGTCCAAGAATTGTGGACTGGATACGCTGTTGAATATTGAGGACTTCAACTGTTCTTGAATAGTTGTAATGCATGAGATTGCATTGTAGCGCGTGATCTGTTTGTTTAGTTCCCGTTGTGTTAACACCATCTGAGTTATATTGTGAAGTTGTAAGTGGTGCCAGCCGAGTGTGCGTGTGTTCGTGTTTGTACTCCCTTAACTAAGAATATATTTCGCCTGTGTCATCGACCCTCGGCTCTGACTCGGTCTTTGGACCACAACTGGGCGTTCGCTAGGGCAATAAAAGGACCAACTCTAAATTGTCCGCGCTTTCGTGGTGCGTTTCGTGGGGCCGATACGTCCGCCCTCGGAATCCGCCCGGCGATTGCCAATCCCCATTAACGGGATCAGTGAAAGGGTTTACGGCGACTTAATGGCTCTTGTCGAAACATACAGTACCGATCGGCAACGCAGCACACCGAATCATGTCAAAATGGCCCATTGTGAAGACGTCGCCGACTTTGACGTTTCTTCTAGTTCATTTTATCTCTGCCGCCCAACGGAGCTCGTACGAGGCTCTTCCCATTGTGGGGCGCTTCTCGTCGCGGCGAGTCGGCGTTCTGGGATGGATGCAAGTGCCCCAGTAGTGTGAGAACGCATCACACCGTCTATTGTCATAGCACGTCGCGTCGCCAGCGACGGTCAGTCATAACGGTATGTACGGTGCTTCTGCCCAGGTCTCCCATACCAAATGCGGGACCGCATTGAGTGAATGGACAGTTAGGTTACGTGATCGCATATTTCTCCAGTGGTCTTCGCCGCCTCTGGCGCCATTTGTAGACTATCGTGCTATCGCGTAGCTCACAGATCGTTTTACTTACATATCACGATCAGGAATGAGTCCTGAATGAGAGAACGCAGTATATATAGTGTAATACGAAAGCGTCCGAGGCGCTGCACTCTCGCCTTTCAGAATCATTAATGCGCCTTCCAACGAAGCCATAGCGTGAGCCCACTGGAGGGCTTCGCAAATAAAGCCACACGAGCAGCGTATGTGGCGCACGCCGAAGCCAGCAAATACTTCAATCCACCGGCGTCGTAACGATGCCTTGCAGGGCGTCTGGCGTCAGAAGTGCCGTCGGCTAATGGCTTTTGCCTCGTGTCCGTGAGGCGATTTTGATGCGGAGTTTTACGCCATCTACGCGCGCTGTCTTGAAATCTTCAAAATAAATAGATTTGCCGGCGGTCCCCGGGACATTGCCGTTTTCTTTCTCTGCCTCATCTACGGCGCTGGAGAAGAAGCCAGGGCAGGAAAGAAAAAAATAAACGTAGATTTCGAGAGAAAATTACTTTCACAGGCACTCATGCTAGAAGCTGCAGAAGCACTGGATAGCAGTTTTGGTTCTTACCTTTAGAGATAGTCAAGTAGACGTGCACGAGTTTAAAAGCTTACGACAAAATGAAACTAGCAAACTACATTGGTTACGGTGCTCGGCTGCTGACCTGGAAGTCGCGGGTTTGATTCCGGCCTCGGCACTCGCATTTCGGTGGAGGAGAAATGCCAGAGGCCCGTCTACTATGCGATGTGAGCGCACGTTAAAGAACGCCAGACAGTCGAAATTTCGGAGCCCTCCACTATGGCGTCTCTCATAGCCGAAGTTGCTTCGGGACGTTAAACGCCTTAAACCAACCAACCAGCCTCATAACTCTATCGTTTTCTTGGCTTGTGAAACCCTAGAAATTATTATTAGAAGTGAGTAAACGTTGCACTGACAGTGATTAGAGAAAAAGAGCAACAGGCAAGCCTAATGTTTCTTCTTCTGTACAAAGCATGTGAATAAAATGAAACAACGCTTGAAGCGCGAGGATGTAGTGAAGAAAAAAAAATTGCCGTGGTTGAACGCGGTTAAACCAGGTTTGTCGAGCGACATCTCGGTTTTGTTTGCCTTCGGAAAGGACGAAGCCATTGGTCCGCAGATATTTAACTTTATCGCATGTCCTGGTTTAAGTAAGGACGGCGAGAAGTCTACAGGCTTCCATTACTCTCCGCGACAAGGGAGTCAATGTGTTGCACCACAAGACAACACAGACACGCGGCCCGGCGCCGTCGGTGCTCTCGGCAAGAACGCTCAGTGAATGGATGGATGTATGCATGCTATGAGCGTCCCCTGTATAATCGGGCGGTGACATGTGTGCCACCAGGCTGGACAAAAAAGAAAAAGAAAAAATATTTAAGTTAGCCTAATCCCTTGTCTACTTCGATTAAATCGTCATACCATACAAAAAAAAATCACTGTCCAGCTTTCTGCCCCTTACGGCAGAATGAACTTATTTTCCCAATTCTTTTTTGTCCATTCTCTATACTTTTCTGCCACCAATACTCTAACCTGAATGCATCCAGGGTAAATTTGGATGCATCCAGCGCCTCTGCCGGTGGCGCCACGAAACACTCACCTTGAGCTGCTGTTCGCTTCATCAAACGTGCCACATTAGTTTAGGCTGAAGGTATTTAGCAAATGACCTTCGCTGGAGCTTGAAGAGTAAGCGCGCACACAAAGGCGTTTTCTAGGCTTTTACTGGGAGGAACAGAGCTGTCGCTTTCAGGGGTTCAACATGACACGGCGACTGAATGATTGGGAGGAGCACCACAGCAGTGGACTCCCCAACTGGAATTCTTTCCTTTGTACATATTGTGGGCACTAGTTATGTGCTTCTTTCTCATCTGTCCATTATCATGATCTTCATGATCCGTTTGTCTCTCTGTCCTCATCGTCACCGTGTGTCATTGTCATCATCATCATCGGTTGTGTGCGCGCTCTGCCCGTTCTCTTCCGAGGCCTTGAGCCTAATAAACGTCGTTTCAACCAAGACGTCATAATACGTTTAAGTGCTCGGGAGTTTTTGGACGCCACTTTCAGCAAAATGCCACCCCACCGTGGCAAGGGATCGAATGCGCGCCCTCGTGTTTAGTAGCGCAGCGCTCTAGCGCCTAAGCCATTGCACTGGACAATATGTACGTGTAGAGGCGCCAGTAATTCTTTATATAGACTTAATAAAATATAGAACAAGCGCATTCGATAAGCGTTCAAGTGTTCAAGATTGTCATGCGATGTCGGCTGCTACTGGGACGTGAAAGATGGGATGTCGAAAATTTCGGTTGCAGCTTGTCGCTTAACGTACGTGATGGCGAGTACAGGATGAATTTGCCACTTCTGATGCGAGTGTCTGATAAAAGTATTTCCTCTCAAGCTCCTGAAGCAATGTCAGTGTAATGCGTTCGATTCAGCCACATCGCTTTATTTATTATTACCTTTTTTCAAGCATACGCGGCTCAATCGAATATTCGACGTAATAACGCAACGCTTACTGGTCAATAACTCGCTATGGAGACATTTTACGCAAGGAAAGCATTACCGTTACTTCAATTGCAGCTAGTTCTCTTAGTGGCATTGCATTTCTTTCTCTCCGTTTTCTCTTTAAGAACACTCGTTTCACTCTCATTAAGAGGTAGGAACTTTGTAACATCAGACGAGGCAGTCACATCCTGTCGGTTGATCGAGAACTCCGACAGCCCTGATGATCCCGTCATTTGTCAGGCAGCCCGTTTCATATCTGCACCCAATCTTCTTTGCGACGGTGCAAACTGCGAATAGATAGCCGGCAGTAAAGCGAGGCCCTGGTGTCGCGACTCGTTCCTGTCCTCCCGACCATGCGAGCATATCAGGCTCCCTGACGTCACTCTAGAAATCCTGTTCTTCCTCTTTTTTTTGTATTTCGCTGCCTACGCGCGAGATTGAAGTTCATCGGCTTGTTTGTTTTTGAACGCCGGTGGTTTTCGCAAAACTGCTGGCAGTAGCGAACGAGCGAGGAAGGGGGGGGGGGGCGACGCCGCGAAAGTCAATACCGCCAGTAACGCGCGGAGTCGCGGTTGCTCCGTAGGCATCAGCAGCAGTTTGTCTTTCCCGGCAGCGCGCATCGCACGTCAGTGTTTACGGGAAAAAAAAGATTGAACACAAAACGCGAAAGTGGTATGGGAGGAAAGAGTATGACATAGGACCCACGAAGCCTGGCCGCGACTTCCTAACAGTAGCTCCCATGGACTGCCCCCGAAACGTCGTACGTGCGCAGCAATTAAGCCTCATCGGTGCGCAACTTCTGTGGGAATTGGGAATTTTCCTCTGCCTTATAATGCACGGCCAGCCTCTCTAATGAGAGAAAGGAAGGTAAATAGTGAATGGTGAAGCGCAGATGAACAGAAAATGAACTGCTTTATTAGTATTACAGCGAAGCTATCTTACTCTACCTTGTGGCGTCGTCGTCGTAGTAGTAATAGTAGTAATAGTAGCAATAATAGTAAGCGTCACGCAGCTCACGTGGCCAGAGGAGAGAGTGAATAAAGAAATAGACAAAACGATGGTGATCATGATCATGCTGATGACTTATGAATGATGATGACTTTTTGTACCGAAAGTCATTGTCGTCATCATCGCAGCTTCACTGTGCGATGGTTTTCACAAGGTGGAACTGGCTGGATTTTGTTGTTGTTATTTTTCGGATTTTACTCGCCAGATCCACGAGCTGATTATGAGAAACGCCGGAATAATTATGGCAACGTTAGCTCCTTTAACAGACAGACCATAGAGCGCAATCTTTGTAATTGTACTGAAGTACAGAGCCAATTGGTAGCGACAACGCTTGCTCACAATAATGGTATACGATAGTCGGGAAAGACCGCCCAGGAGTACCAATCAATTCATTGTGTGAAGCAAATGGTAACGAAGGTATCATTGTGTTTCTTAATAGTAATGAACCTGTGCAATCGGCTTTAGTGCTGACAGATTCTGCCAAGTGTCCACGACTATGCTTCCATCACCCCTGTTTTCGCTTTAAATTGATGAATCACCTTGAATTTTCTCTTCTCTGGTGCTGCCTTCCTTTCCCTTTTAACAGCGAAGCTGTTAGTCAAACCATAAAGACGGCAGTGGTGTTGCAGAAATTTATCATCATCATGAACGTGTATGTGCCGCAGAAGTTGTGTAAATCCCACTGCTCACTGCTCAGGCGTGGCTGTAATAACCCCAATGGGTGAGAGAACGAGTACAGAGAGAGAGAGAGAGAAATAAACAAACAGAAAGAGAGAGAAAGAAAGATATAAGGAAAGAAAACGAGAGAAATTCTTGCCGAAAAAAACGTTCCTCACGAGGCGGGATTCGAGCCTGCGAACCCTCGATCCGAAGACCAGCATCCTAATCACTCGGCTATGCAGGCACGCTAGCAGAGCATAGCGTAGCCTTTTATAGTATAGTGCAGCAAGGGGGTGGGAAATGGAAGTGGCGTGAGGAGGAGGGAAAGGAGGAAGGGAGAGAATAAAGCGTAGCACAGAAAGAAAGAGGAATATATATAGAGAAAGAAATGCACAAAAAGAGAAAGACAGGAGATCAACGAAAGAGAGAAAAAATAAGATAGAAAGAGGAAGCAAGCATCGCGACCAGATACCGCACCACATGGCCAAGTCGCGCATGCGCGGTAGCTCCCCAAAACCTACGTCCGTCAAAGAACTGCGCAGTTTTGTAGGACTATGCTCCTACTTTCGGCGCTTCATACGAAACTTCGCGACTATCATATCGCCGCTGCCGAAGCTCCTTGGCAGCAACGGGCCCCTCAATACGTGGTCGTCAGAGTGCGACGACGCTTTCGCCAAGCTCCGTCGTTTGTTGACGTCGCCTCCCATACTACGCCACTACGACCCCATGGCCTCTGCAGAGGTACACACAGACGCCAGCGGTGTTGGCCTTGGCGCTGTCCTTGCGCAGCGCAAACCAGGGTTCCCTGAATATGTCGTGGCATATGCAAGTCGTACGCTCAACTAAGCCGAAACCAATTACACCGTCACCGGAAAGGAATGCCTGGCGATCATCTGGGCCCGCCGAAACGCCGAAACTACCGCCCTCCCAGCGGCTACAGCGCGCGATGTAGCCTCCTTCCTGCTCCGCCGGTTCATGCTGCGCCACGGTCCACCCCAGGAGCTGCTCAGCGATCGAGGCCCTATCTTCCTGTCGGAAGTCGTCGAAGCCATCCTCAAAGAGTGCAACGTTGTTCACCGCAAAACTACTGCTTACCACCCGCAGACGAATGGGCTCACCGAACGCTTTAACCGCACGCTCGGCGACATGCTCTCGATGTACGTCGCCGCCGATCACACAAATTGGGATTCCATTCTGCCTTTCGTCACGTACGCCTACAATACCGCCCCTCAAAGCACCACTGGTTTCTCACCATTTTTCTTATTGTACGGCAGGCACACGTCGCACACAATCGACACAATCCTTCCATACAAGCCGGATCGATCTGAGTGTGCCCCTATTTCTGCCGCAGCAAGACTTGCTGAGGAGTGTCGCGAGCTTGCCAGGACCTTTACTACGCAGGACCAAGAGCGGCAGAAGAGCATTAGCAATGCCACCAACACTTCTGCGCCCACGTTCTTACCTGGAGCGCTCGTATGGCTCCCTACCACTGCAAGTGGCCTCTCTTCCAAACTGCTGCCCAAATACGAAGGCCCCTACCGTGTCGTCGAACGCACATCCCCGGTCAACTACCTGATTGAACCCATCGACCCATCTTCGGACATGCGCCGTCGAGGGCGCGACATTGTCAACGTGGAGCGCCTCAAGTCCTACCATGAGCCGCTCATAGTGACCAGCTCCTAGGTCGCCAGACGGCTCCCTTTTCGTACCCGGGTTAATTGTAGAGAAGCATTAGAACGCTGTAATGGGCCGTCCTCTCGAGCGCCTTCTAGTGGGTCGCCCTCTTCGCCTCTTCTCGGAGAGCACGCCCCTCGTGCTCGTGCTCGTGAGAGTCTGCGCTCCGTCGTGTCTGTTGTGCATCGTCGCCGGCAATCCAGCCGTCAATAAACGCCTTTACACTTGCTATTACTTCTGTCGTGGTAAAAAAGATGTTTCGCAAGCAAAAAACAAAACGAGACAAAACTAACAAGATCACGTCACACCCTCCTGTACTTCTTGTTTCGTAGTCGTCTACTGGCCTGCCGCGACAGCTATTTTCCCAAAACGTTGGCCCCTCGCCCATCCTCACCCGGGGGTTGTAGGAATTTAAAAAAAACCGGTCCTGCAATATATATGTTTTCATTTCATCGTCTTCCTGCGCATATACGAAGGAATAAGCTCAGTTCACATTAAAAAAAAAGTTTTTGCATGAATAAGTGAAAACTCTCTTGCACGGACATAACGTTGAATGATTACGGTTGTCGTTGCTTCTTGAAAGGTAAGAGCGTACAAAAGGGCCAGAACAATGTTGCTCTGATGTACTTCGGGTGTGCATTAATGCAATCTCCGAGGGAGGTAATTTTCCCTGAGTGCGAAGTGGCTCTGTCTAGCCAAGGCGAAGGAAGAAAAAAATATTCTTTTCGATCTTCTCGTTTTACTTTCCAGCTCCAGCACACCTCCTTTTTTCTTTTCTTTTTTTTTTTTGGGAACATCAGAGCATTACTAAAAGTTCCAGTTCCTCAAGCGAACGGAGTGAAGAATGGAGAGCCAGGTTTACCTCGGAAAGTTGAAAGCGCGAGTACTGAGGATTGAAAAGCAAATGAAAAGAAATCAGAGACGAGCATTCAGTTTTCTTTCGGCGCTTCTTAGCTCGAATATATGTAGGAGCGAAAGTGCGTCTGGAGCCAAAGTTAGCGCTAAAAAAACGAACGGAAATTCAAGGCGTAAACAAAAGGATCTTCAGAGCAGCAGGGAGAAGGCGGACGCATAAGTCGGCAGAGGAGCTGGTGGCAGAAATAGCAGGTGCCTTTGCTGCGCGCGTGGAACCACCTCTGGTGCGGGTGGTTGGGGTGCCGCCGAGATTTATTATGCATGTTACCCCAGGAGCCTGTTTCCATTAAGAAATCCCGCGAGGCAGAATGAATCTTGATTCGGTGCCGCTAACTCGCTCGCCACGTGCGGACTTTCGGCGCTTACACCCCCCCCCCCCCCCGTCTGTTCCGCCCTGTTTCGTGCTGAGCCGAGGCGATGTACGACGACTTTGTTGCGCCTAGACGCCCGCTGTGTGTGAGTGCGTATGTGCAGAGATGCCTTACCTTCTTATGTTAACCCACACTTCGCTGCGATCGCTCATTTGCCCAGCCGTGCCGCTTGCTCCTTTCCAGTGTCCCGGCTATGCTTCTATACCTCACAGAGCGAAGTGATCTTACCTGCGCCTTGCTAAAAGCAACAGCGCGCGAGCTGCATCGCTGATACAGGAATAGCGCCTAATAATGACTGTGACGCGAGGTTCGGTGCTATTATCCCTACGCTGTTCTTTGGCGTGGCCCGCTTATACGCCGACTTACTCTCATAATGGATTGTTGCATGTTGCGACTCGGCAATTAAAGTGGCTCGTTATTAGTTGTTGCTTGGTTGTGCTGGTATTTGCGTACGTCTTGTGTAGTGCGTAGGTGGGCGATATATCACACGAAGCTAGACAATCCGCTTTAATATTTATCTCTGTTTTGTATACGAGTTTGCACGGAATGCTGTGGAAGCTTGCTGACAAAGGCCTCTTGGTGTATACCTACCGATACATCGGTGTCCTCCGTGGCAGGACTTCAGGAATTACTTATGTACATGGAGTTTATTAATCGATAAATACTGGCAATAAACGCACGAACGCAAGAAAATACAGTTTTTTACAAAATATTCGTTAACGATATTACCACGCAAATTGTACCAGACAAGCGCACAACATTGTTGGGACGTGGAAACTAACGCTTCAACGAGACCACACCGTACTGGTGTTGCTAGGCGGCCCCTGCTGCTGTACAGAGTTAGCACATTCACACCCGCACACTCAGACTACCTACTGACTCGCATATCACGAGTGTTATCTTTTGTGATACTTCTGTAACACTGGACAAAGAACTTTCCGTTTCACGTTAAAAGACCCCCTTGATCTGGCGATCATAGCAGTGTAAGAAACATCACAGGAGAATGACAATTGATTTTAGCGTATACAGCAGCACGCTACTGGGCGCTACCGGCAGCTTTTCACGCAAGCGTCTGTACATTGTATTTATCGTGACTAACGAGTGATGTCGCGCACCGCACGAGAGTGACTGACTTTGACGTTGTGTATGTGCTCCCTTTGTTCCTCTAGTTTACACCCTTAACGTTTGAACTCCCCCTTTCCTTTTCCCATGTAGCATACCGGTAATTCTGATCTGGTTAACCTCCCTGCCTGTCTCCTCTGTCCTGTTTCCTTCAATACCGTTGTCCTTTAATATAATACTTTTGGTCAGCAGAAACTCGGGCAGTCACAAAAAACTTAAGACATACAATGCCCACATATATACTCAGTTTATTTTCCTGTACGCTGACTGCTGTGCTGTTAGAAAGGACCTTCCGGCACTTTAGGATGTTTGCAATAGCTTTTCACTTGAAGGATACCCAGCAAATTGTAACTAATTGTTGGAAATAAAGTTCTGACCCTAATTTTGATTCTTATCTCACCTTTCCTCACGTACGCATGTCGCTGGAACATCCTATCACACTTCAGAGCAAACCAGCTTCTGTATATTAGAAAAATGGGGTACTTTACGTCCGCCTGCAAGACCCGCTTATTCTGGACTCGCTAAGGAACTTTGGCTTGCATGCTAATCCAACTCTTAAGCTAGAACGCCGAGGAGCTATGAGGTGACATCCAAATGACGTGTCCATAGAGTCCTGGCAAATAAATTCGAGCTCACTCAGACTCACGAAATATATTTTGTTCTAAGGGCTCACTCGGACTCAGACTCACCAAAATTCTCCTCAACCGGACTCACTCGGACTCAAGACTCACTAAACGTTTTTTCAACCGGACTCACTCGGACTCAAACTCACCACCATAAAACTCCGTCGGACTAACTCAGACTCACGGCTTGACCTGAGTCTTAGTGAGCCTGAGTGAGTCGGCTCATGAGTCCGTTAGCGTAAAATTTGCTTTTTCGATCAAGGTGTCAATGCTCTTTAACGCCAATATCTCACATAATCGGTGCTCCACGATACGCCTTTTGATCTTGTACCTTCAAATACGAGTGATCAGTGGTTTATATTCAGTAAGGACATTTTTATGAAATACGCGACTCACACGAGATATTTTTATTAAAAACTTCTCGTGAAAGAGCTTGCGGGGGAGGTCATGGCTCCCTCCCCCCTAACTCAGGCCTCTGATCTATAAATATTGAGGTCGCGCATGAACGCAAGTGCATTGATATATGTGTCAGTAGACTTGAATTTAAACGTAAGCCGATATAAGGCTGATAGTAATGCTGAAGATGAGTAGATAGGACCATAGGTCGGCAATGAAACGTGGAGCTCACTCAGACTCACTCCAGAAATATATTTTGCGTTTAGGGCTCACTCGGACTCACACTCACCCATATGTTCCTCAGCCGGATTCACTGTAACTCAGACTCACTAAAATTTTCATCAACCGGAGTCACTCAGTCTCAAACTCACGAAAATATTATTGACACAGACTCAGACTCGCGGCCCGATCTGAGTATGAGTGAGTCTGAGTGAGTCGACTCATGAGTGAGTTTGCCGACCTATGCCATAGAGTGCTTCTCTTCTATTCAAACCGGCGTCGAGCGGCAGAACGCCGCGGTTCATCCGTCCGTGTTTATTCAAGGAAGGCGACATAAGAAAACGCGGGAAATCTGGTTGAACCAAGGAAAGACGGCAGTGGCGTCGCTCGTCCACAGCAAACCAAGGAGGGGGCGCTAATTGGAAACTTTGTATGCCACGCTTCCTTAGCTGTAAAAAAGAGCGCGCCAGTGTCTTGCTCATTTGAATATGCTAACGAGCTCAAGGCTCCCGACAGTGCTCTCTCTTCCTTCTTCTCCTGCCTCGCCTTCGTCCATTTTAGAGCGCGGGCCCCAGCTGCGCGCCAAAGGAAGGTGCGCGCTGCCAAGGTCTCGTCTTCTCCGCGCCGGCAAATTACGCGCACGCTTTGCCGTACGCCCGATCTCCGTCCCGTTCTCGCAAGAAGCCACCCAACCGTGGCCGGCGGGTTCATATGCGAGAACTTTGAACTCTTCCCAGATCGCCCACCGGAGCTTGAAATAGGAGCCTCTTGTTTCTTTTTCTTTCTATTTTACTGCTGACTCTATTCCGTTGTACGCAAGAGCACTGCTGTCTTAAGGCCTTTTTTCTTTCTTCTTTGTATCACGTTGAAGCGATGGTAGCGTATCTATCAAGCACTAATTAAATTAGCATCATCAAAGGCTAATTAAAATTATAGCAGCAGTTATTTGCCTCTACTGTAGCCCTTTACGGCAGCAGCCTTAGCTGCCTCTTCAAACGCGAAAATCGACTGTCGGCGTCCCGCGGCATCGGCACCAACACAAGTGATGCAAAAAATTATCACCACAGGATGACGTCAATTATGACATCACAGATCGTCAAAATTTGTGACGTCATCAGTGACTGACGTCAATTCACGTGACGTCACATGATGACGTCATATCATGACAATCGCTTGGTCAAAGGTGGTCTGATCACGGAGGCAATGCAAAATCCTAGTGGCATAAAGCTCGTAATGCCTCCGATCCTGGACGCAAGGAAAACCCACTTTAGGTGCAGAAAGCTTTCGAAGTGAGTCGGGGAACGTTCAATACATCGACTAAGAAGAAAAAGAAGAGTCGTCTCAAGCGAATGCATACAATTACATTTTTTAACCTAAATTAAAGATTTGTTTAGTATAATTGGTGATTACCTTAAGCATCCTGCCGCCCGGTTCTTGGCCCATCCCCCTTTGTGGGTGAGCGCCATCAAGTCGAGGACATCATCATCATCATCAGCAGCATAAGGGACCCTCTGAGGTTTCTTTGTTTTGTTTTTTAAGTACAATTGAAATGACTGGCATCCTTGTTGTGGACTGTGTACTTGCGAGAATCTGCCAGTTTGTTGCAGCAAGAAACGCAGAAGCGGTAATGAACCATTCCGACATCCATGCGATGGAAGAGTTTCCAGACGAAGATCTGACAACTAGCTGAGAGGCTTTCACGGAAAACATTACCGGATGATTTATTGCCCTAGTATTTAGAACACTGAATGATTACGCGGTCCTATGCTCAGAACATAAGCAACTGGGATAATAAATGGTCGGAACAGCAAACGTAAATGTTACATGACAAAAAGCCTATCTGTGGTTGAACCAATGTTTGGTTGGAAACATTGATTGTCCTTTTTTTGCCTTTCCAGAGGGCAACGGAGACATTGCAACAGGCATAGCCGTCATTATCTACGTCAGCAGAAACATTGCATAGCTTCACTATTAAAGGGAGACGTCATTCCAAAGCAGATGTGGTTACACAGACAACCAGTCATCAGCCATGCCTAGATATATTATCCCTCCCCTTATCCTCCCCTTATTCCGTCCTTTGCTACTGTCGAATACAAATATCTTCCTTTGACACAAAAAAGTGTAACTCTAACAATTACCAGCTAAGCTATCCTACGTATCACGTGCTCCAGCGCATTACACCCTCGTGCGAACTTAGTTTTGCATTAACTGAAGTTTTCTCATTACCTGCAGAGTCCGAGTGCAGCATAGTCACTGTAATGTATGCATAATCAATACGAGCCACTACCGTGTCAAGTCAGACCTTTCAGCAACTGCGTCATTGCTTTGTGATTATCACGTATTATTTTTTGTTCGTTTCTATCGTGTAGTTGCTGTTTCATATTTAGGTAGAGCTAATACCCAGTGAGGCAAGCGACGATATATACTTCTAAATACCGTTGATAAATTGATTATTCCTGTTTAGTTTAAGTAGTCGCCGTCAAGTTTAGTGGGACGTCAATTTTAAGGGGGCAAGGCCTCAGGTTCGATACATGTAGCGACGTCTTTTTCTTTTTTAATTTTCACACTAATTTATTACTGTCATAACTAAACCAAAGCTATGTTTGATTACATAATATTCAAGCCTTTATGATATTATATCTGATTACATTACCAAAACGAGACATGTCTTAACTTAGAATAATGTCACGTGGTCGTGACGTCGACGAAGACAACAGTCAGCACGTCCGAGATGAAACTGTTTATTTGGCCGAACTTGTGGCCGAGAAACTGAGAACTAGAACTACAGCAATACACGCTGTACAATGATAGCGGCGAACAGGGCGTCGTCCGTCGATCAACTGACAAGCGGTCAATCGCCTCGGCTTTTATACAGGCGGTATCGAACTTTCCAGCAATATCGCTGGTGGCGGCGTTATCTCTAGACAAAGCTGGAACATTCGCGTGCGGGGCGCAATCTTAACAGAACGATCTACTATAGACGTGAAGCTTCTCGAACAATGCTTCGCGGACAGCGTCGAGCGTTGATAACCGTCCCTGCCGGTCAAACCCGAATACATCAAAACAAGACAAGAAGTGGGCGTGGCATTGCCCCCCCTCTGAAAAAGCATCGTCCCGATGCTTGTGAAAGAACATATAAGAGAGAGAAAAAACAAGTGCATACAAAAATAAATTACGATAACAAAGGAAGAAAAATAGAGTCCCCAGGTTCGCTAACGCGCAAAAAACGGCTTAAGGCGCACGACATGGACGACTTCAGGTCGTGCGCGGCGTCGCTGGGAGTTCGTAATGCCGTCCGGGATCACCTCGTAGTCAAGATCGCCGAGGCGTCGAAGAACCTTGTATGGCCCGAAGTATCGCCGAAGGAGTTTTTCGCAAAGCCCACGTCGGCGTATCGGCGTCCAGACCCAAACACGGTCGCCGGGCTGGTATTCCGCGAAGCGTCGTCGAAGATTGTAGCGACGGCTGTCGGTGTGCTGCTGGGTCTTGATGCGCAGGCGGGCGAGCTGTCGAGCTTCTTCGGCACGTTGTAAGTAAGCGGCGGCATCGAGGTTTTCTTCGTCGGTGATGTTGGGTAGCATGGCGTCGAGCGTCGTCGCCGGGCTCCTTCCGTAGACCAACTTGTACGGCGTCATCTGCGTCGTTTCTTGGACGGCCGTGTTGTATGCGAAGGTCACATACGGAAGGATGGCATCCCACGTCTTGTGTTCGACGTCGACATACATGGCTAACATGTCGGCGATGGTCTTGTTTAGCCGCTCGGTCAGGCCATTTGTCTGTGGGTGGTACGCTGTGGTCCGGCGGTGGTTTGTTTGGCTGTATCTCAGTATTGCCTGAGTTAGGCCAGCAGTAAACGCCGTACCTCTGTCGGTGATGAGAACTTCTGGGGCGCCATGACGCAGGACGATGTTCTCAACGAAGAACTTCGCTACCTCGGCGGCACTGCCTCTAGGCAGGGCCCTCGTCTCGGCGTAGCGGGTGAGGTAGTCTGTAGCTACGACGATCCATTTGTTTCCGGTATTGGACGTCGGGAACGGCCCCAGTAAGTCCATCCCGATTTGCTGGAACGGCCGTCGAGGTGGCTCGATAGGCTGCAGAAGTCCGGCTGGCCTAGTGGGCGGTGTCTTGCGTCGCTGACAGTCCCGGCAGGTCTTCACGTAACGAGTGACGTCGGCGGAAAGGCGCGGCCAGTAGTACTTCTCCTGTATTCTTGCTAGCGTGCGAGAAACACCCAGGTGTCCAGCCGTCGGGTCGTCGTGCAGAGCCTGGAGGACCTCTGGCCGCAATGTCGAGGGTACCACGAGAAGGCAATCGGCTCGAAGCGGTGAGAAGTTCTTCTTTAGGAGAACACCGTTGCGCAAGAAAAATGACGCCAGTCCCCGCGTGAATACCTTCGGAACAACGGTGGTCCTGCCCTCGAGGTATTCCACAAGGCCCCTGAGTTCTGGATCCGTTCGCTGTCGTTCGGCGAAGTCGTCGGCACTTAGGATTCCCAAGAAGGAGTCGTCCTCCTTGTCGTCCTGCGGCGGTGGGTCGACGGGGGTGCGAGACAGGCAGTCAGCGTCGGAGTGTTTCCTTCCGGACTTGTAAACGACGGTAATGTCGAATTCTTGAAGTCGTAGGCTCCACCGTGCGAGGCGACCTGAAGGGTCCTTCAAGTTAGCTAGCCAACACAATGCGTGGTGGTCGCTCACAACTTTGAAGGGCCTGCCGTAGAGGTAGGGGCGAAACTTGGATGCAGCCCAGATGATCGCTAGGCACTCCTTTTCTGTTGTGGAATAGTTCGTTTCTGCCTTTGATAGCGACCGGCTAGCATAACTGATGACCCTTTCCTGCCCGTCAGTCTTCTGCACAAGGACGGCCCCGAGTCCTACGCTGCTTGCGTCGGTGTGGATTTCCGTATCGGCGTATTCGTCGAAATGTGCTAGTATCGGAGGCATCTGAAGGCGTCGTTTCAGTTCTTCAAATGCTTCGATTTGCGCCGTTTCCCACTTGAATGGCACGTCGGTCTTCGTGAGGTGAGTCAGCGGTTCGGCGATTCGTGAAAATTCCTTGACAAAGCGCCTGTAGTAGGCGCACAAGCCGAGAAAACGGCGCACGGCTTTCGTGTCGGTGGGGGGCGGGAAGGCAGCGATGGCAGCTGTTTTCCGTGGGTCTGGGCGAACACCACCCTTGCTGATCACGTGACCCAAAAACAGCAGCTCCTCGTATGCAAAGCGGCACTTTTCAGGCTTCAAGGTGAGGCCAGAAGTCTTGATTGCTTGTAGTACAGTGTCAAGGCGCCGGAGGTGTTCGTCGAAGCTTGAGGCAAACACAATGACGTCGTCCAAGTACACAAGGCAAGTCTGCCACTTCAATCCAGCCAGCACGGTGTCCATAACGCGCTGGAACGTCGCAGGTGCCGAGCAAAGACCAAAGGGCATAACCTTGAACTCGAAGAGGCCGTCTGGTGTTATAAAGGCAGTCTTCTCTCGGTCTCTCTCGTCGACTTCGATTTGCCAATAGCCGGTCTTGAGGTCCATCGACGAAAAGTACCTCGCGTTGTAGAGTCGATCCAGGGTGTCGTCTATCCGTGGGAGAGGGTAGACGTCCTTCTTCGTGATTTTGTTCAGGCGGCGATAATCGACGCAGAAGCGTAGGGTTCCGTCTTTCTTCTTCACTAACACCACGGGTGACGCCCATGGACTCTTCGACGGCTGGATGATGTCGTCGCGTAGCATTTCGTCGACTTGTTTCTTTATGGATTCGCGTTCTCGCGTTGAAACTCTGTACGGGCTCTGCCGGAGTGACCTGGCATTTTCCTCTGTTATGATGCGATGTTTTGCGACTGGGGTCTGGCGGATTCTTGACGATGACGAAAAGCAGTCCCTGTATTTCAAGAGCAGGGTTTTGAGCTGTTCTTGTTTATGCTTCGGAAGGCTAGGATTAACGTCGAAAACTGGTTGAGAAGCTTGGTTCGTCGGTGTTGGCTCGGAAGAATCGGCGATGGCGAAAGCCATCGACGTAGCCGTGATTTCTTCGATGTAGGCGACTGTCGTGTCTTTGTTTACGTGCTTATACTCGTTGCTAAAATTTGTGAGCATCACTGTTGCTTTGCCTCCCCGCAACTCTGCTATTCCTCTTGCGACGCAAATCTCGCGGTTAATCAACTGGTGCTGGTCGCATTCAATGACGCCTTCCAGGTCTGCTACTTTCTGAGAGCCGACGGAAATGATGACGCTGGAGCGAGGGGGAATGGTGACTTGGTCTTCCAGCACATTCAAGGCATGCTTCCCTGGCGGCGTGTACCGCGGTAATGCTTTTTCTGTAGATAGTGTTATCGACTTCGATCTGAGGTCGATGACTGCACCATGAAGGCCTAAGAAGTCCATACCAAGGATGACATCTCGGGAGCAATGCTGAAGGACTACGAAGCTTGCGGGATAAATCCGGTTGTTGATGGAGACCCTCGCTGTGCAGATTCCTGCCGGCGTTACTAGGTGACCTCCCGCTGTGCGGATTTCGGGGCCTTCCCAGGCGGTCTTGACTTTCTTCAGCTTCGTCGCGAACGGTCCACTGATGACAGAATAGTCGGCTCCAGTATCGACGAGAGCGGTGACGTTGTGGCCGTCGATGAGAACGTCGAGGTCACTCGTTCGTCGCCTACCGTTTCGATTTGGTCGCGGCGTCGGATCACGGCTACGTCGGTTTGTCCCGCTGCTTCGTCGTTGTGTCATCAGGTCTTCTTCGGGCCGTGAAGTTTCGACGTCAGGGCTTCGTTTGGCTTGCGGCGTGTTCTTTAGATGTCGTTGCGGCGTTGTCGACGGCGGCGGAGGATCTTCGGTATTTCGTCGTACAGCAACCGCACCTCCATCGGTTGCTGCCCTTAGTTTTCCGGATACGGGCTGGGTGACCGGCCTCGCGTTGGGCCAGTGTATGGTCGGCGTTGGGGGGAGACGTAGCGGCCTGGCGACGGCGAACGGGAAGGTTGTCGGGGCGTCCATTGCGTTCCCGCGAGGTAGTCGGCGATGTCGTGTGGTCTTTCCCCTCGCTGTGGACGCGGCGCGTCGATGGCGAACCCACGCAGTCCCATCTGTCGGTACTGGCAGCGGCGGTAAGTGTGGCCAGCTTCCCCGCAATGGTAGCAGAGTGGGCGGTGGTCGGGGGTGCGCCAAACGTCGGTCTTTCTCGGCGTGTATAGCTGGCCGGCTGGCGGGCGGTATGACGTCGGTGGCGGCGGCGGTGGCGCCTGGCGGCGGAACTGCTGGGGTGGCGCTGCGTCTTGACGTGGACGAGGAGGGGGGGCGTTGCGTCGGGCTGCAGCGGCATAGCTCACTGCTTGCGGCTGTGGCTGCGCTGACTCGGGGGTGCCCAGAGACTGCTGTATTTCCTCTCGGACGATATCAGCGATCGAGGCAACTTCAGGCTGTGGTAAGGGTAAAAGCTTGCGCAGTTCTTCCTGCACGATCGCTCGGATCGTTTCACGCAGGTCGTCGGAGCCGACGGCATGAACAGCTGGGCTGTCTTGAATCGATCGGCGATTGTACTGGCGGTTGCGCATTTCCAGGGTCTTCTCAATCGTCGTCGCCTCTGAGATGAATTCTTGGACTGTCGAGGGTGGGTTCCGCATCAGCCCAGCGAAGAGCTCTTGCTTTACCCCTCGCATGAGCAACCTGACTTTCTTGTCCTCGGGCATGGCTGGGTCAACGTGGCGGAACAGTCTGGTCATTTCCTCTCCAAAGATGGCAACACTTTCATTTGGAAGTTGGACCCGCGTCTCTAGCAAGGCTGCGGCCCTTTCTTTTCTGACGACGCTTGCAAACGTCTGCAGAAAAGCGCTGCGAAAGGCGTCCCATGTTCGAAGAGTGGACTCCCGATTCTCGAACCAGGTCCTTGCTGCGTCTTCGAGGTAAAAGTAAACGTGACGCAGCTTGTCCTCGGAGTCCCAGTTGTTGAATGTTGAGACCCTTTCGAAAGTCTCGAGCCAGGTGTCCGGGTCTTCGAATGACGACCCGCGGAAGGTTGGCGGCTCCTTGGGCTGCCGGAGTAGGATCGGCGCAGGCTGCACGGGGTCGGTCATCGTCGCTGCGGTGGATGTTGGGACCTTGGGCTGCCTGGTTTGTTCGGGAAGGAGCCCGTGCTCTGGCTGCAGTCCCTTCTGCCTGCGGCTTATTCGACGATCCGGGTATTCTTTGCTGTCGTCCTCCTCGCGGCTTGGACTTGGGTCAGCGCTTCGCGGGGGCGTCCGGATCATGGAAGAAGCAGCTCCTCCACCAGATGTCACGTGGTCGTGACGTCGACGAAGACAACAGTCAGCACGTCCGAGATGAAACTGTTTATTTGGCCGAACTTGTGGCCGAGAAACTGAGAACTAGAACTACAGCAATACACGCTGTACAATGATAGCGGCGAACAGGGCGTCGTCCGTCGATCAACTGACAAGCGGTCAATCGCGTCGGCTTTTATACAGGCGGTATCGAACTTTCCAGCAATATCGCTGGTGGCGGCGCTATCTCTAGACAAAGCTGGAACATTCGCGTGCGGGGCGCAATCTTAACAGAACGATCTACTATAGACGTGAAGCTTCTCGAACAATGCTTCGCGGACAGCGTCGAGCGTTGATAACCGTCCCTGCCGGTCAAACCCGAATACATCAAAACAAGACAAGAAGTGGGCGTGGCAATAAATACCGGTAGTGGAGCTTTACTCTTCCAACAACCAAAAATCACTCTAGATGAACTCAGAATCATTTTGCAGGTGTTTTCTGGTGATCTTGTTCTGTTCAACTCTAGTGTCTAGGGTAAATCCATTTCTGGCATCGCTCAGAGCGTATAAATCACGTAACGTGGAACCGAAGTATAAAAAATTTGCATTGGCTCATCTCGGCTATGACAGGATATACGTAGCGGTAGCTAAGGTTCAGCTGATTATTCTTAACTTTCCTGGTTGTCAAGCTTCTCCGCTCTTCTGCGCCGCTTAGCATCATTCGCGCTCTCCTTCTCCATGGCAATACCACACTTGCAAACGCCAGCCAGCCGGTCTGACAAATGACTAACCTCCCTGTCCTTCCGTTTCTCTTTTCCTCATCCTCCTCCGTGCTATATATATACCCCCACTGATACGTCTGCGTATGCGTGCAAAATGGGAGGCGCTATCAAGCGGCTCCGGTGCAGCGTCAGACGGCCACTGCGCAACGGAGGCGTACAGTTGGGTGAGCGCCGGCGCCAATGCGTCTGCCACGGCTATGACATCACTCCTCTAGAATGCGCAGACCGGCGAAGCGCGCGCGGCGGTGGCGGCTCCGGTGCGCCAGCTGTGCGCCGTGTCACGTCACTGCTCCTCGCGCATGCGCAGCACGGCTCTCCAACTGCCAAGCGAAACTGCTTTGCCTCGGCCAGTGTGGCTAACGCTACAAAAGCATGAGGATGCGTGCGCAGATGCATTGCTATCTTCGCACCATCCGCGGAAACGCTGCGCCTCTCTCTCTCTCTCTCTCTCTCTCTCTCTCTCTATATATATATATATATATATATATATATATATGTGTGTGTGTGTGTGTGTGTGTGTGTGCGCCTTTAAAGCATACTTTGCCACAATTACGCCGTGCGCCAGGAGGACAAAACCACTTGAAGGCGAAGTCTATACCAAGAATCTGGGACATGGTCGCTTCTTTTCTCAAACACCTTTAGCATTCTCGCTTACTTCAATGAATGATTGAATGAATGAATGAATCAATCAATCAATCAATCATTTAATGTGCCCAAGAACAACCGTAAGTTGATTATGTTGGCGAACGCAAATAATAATAATAATAATAATAATAATAATAATAATAATAATAATAATAATAATAATAATAATAATAATAATAATAATAATAATACAGCCTTTGCAGTTGCTCCAGTGATATTGATACCGGGACATCTACAAGCAGTTAGCTTTGCCAGATAGGCTTTAAAAAAGCATGACTATTCATGCGCTTTCATTACTATTCTATGTAGAAGAAACAGAAAGTTAGATTTGAAAGCGGACGATCAACATAAAAAGTCACAGTTTCGCCGCAAGGGCGAAGCAATGGATGCGATAGCAATAAATTGGAATGTCACACGAAGAACGAGGAGAAGCTCGATACTTGCAGCGCCTGTCACAGTTATTATAGCTTTGTGCTCGAGCAACACGCTGCAAGTGTCGACAGTGGAGAATCAGATGCTCTTAGATATTTCTTTTAAGAGCTTGCTCGCCGGCTTCTTAAGCTGGGGCGAAATCCCGCGCCGTAACCTGCATCCATCCATTCAAAGCGTCGTGAAACGCGAAGGGGAACGCTACGCGAGTCGTGTCTTCCCTCTAGCCTGGCCGTTAATTCTCACAGGGAAAGCGGGCAACGCGGTCAACAGCCAGGCGAGCGTCGGACAGCTACTTTTAGGGCCACTTTGTCGTGCGCGCCTCAAGCTCCTTGGCCTCAAGGGCAGTTTTCAAATTGAAAGAAAATTAGAAGCGTTGCGTCTGCAAGTGTCGCCAATGGAGAATCAGATGCTCTTAGATATTTCTTTTTCTTTTAAACTGCGGCGCGTAGAGTGACCTCCTGCGTTTCTTGCCACACGGGGGCGTCTGATGCAAGGTGTGCCAAGTTGGTTGGTTGGTTGAAAAACTTTATTTGGGTCCTGCAAGGCGCGCGTCAGCGCGCAGCGGGCGACTCCTACGTCGGGACCGTCAGACCAAGCCTGCCGGCCCAGTGTTCTTTGTTTTTTTTTTTGTTCTTCCATATGACGAGTGGGTACAGAATAGGGCCACGGTGTCGTGCGCGTCTCAAGGGCAGTTTTCAAATTGAAAGAAAATTAGGAGCGTTGCGTGATAGAAAACACGCTCAAGCTCCTCCGAGATTTGCTTACCCCCAGCGGTAAATGGTGTATATAAATAGCTCGCCGTTATTTCGCCGGCGCATGCATAGGGCATGGTTGAGTTGTCTAATGCAGCGGGCTGGGGAGCGAGGGAACGATGGTTCGAATCCACGGTCGGGTCCTTCGGATTTTTTTCTTCTCCTTTATTTTTGTCTGTGCCTTCTTTATATATATGCATACATGTACATATCCGGCGAATGACGGCGACGGTGACGGCAAAAATCAGCCGAGAGTGTCCATATAATTGCTATCGCAATAACAGAAAACTGCGTGCTCCTGGTTCTGTATTATACACGAGGCGACCAATCGGTTTACAGCATTTATTGTACAGCAACGCTTTTTTTTGTTTCTTGACTGGTACACATGAGTGAACCAGTCGAAAGAAACAAGAAATGTGCTAAGAAAAAACAAAGGACAACACGATTTCCTTACAGCGGCTTCGTGATTTTTCTCTTTCTGTTGCTTTTCTCCAGTAGCGAAGGATATGCTTGTACGTGAGCCGAATTCCAGGATATGTGGGGCATGTACACTTACACAGTTTGCCTTTTTACTTTTCTTTTGGTGCGTGTGTGTTCGCCACATTAGACGAATGGTAACTTCGACTGCGCATTTTAAAAAAATAAACGCAACCTACATCTTGTTTGCGACTTGCCCAGTTCCACCAAATCGATGGCGGAGGTCATTCAAAGCCCGTAAGCAGATGAAAACGCTTCGCACGCGCGGGCTACGAAACGAAGGAAGCTTTATTGAGAGAAAAAAGAGGGGGTAAGCGCGGAGAGGAGAGGAGAAAGTGGTGAGGGGAGCACATTGGCGAATGTGGTCATTTGAATTCAGCTGGCGTGCAGAGCCCCGCAGCGGGTCTGCACAAATAACTTGGAATAATATGCAAATTAACGATGACACGCCTAGGCGTTTTGCCCACGCAATCCTCGCCCCAGTTGGCTGCGACGCCTTGCCAGCAAGCCGCTGCACACACGGGTGCCACTTTCGTCGGCTCTGCCCTTTTAGTCGTCGTCCCCCTTTCGCACGAACGAGATTCCAGTCGCGTTCGACAACGCTCCAGCGGGAGCTCAAATGACACGGGCGAAATAAATTGGGTGTTGCCCCGAGCCTTCGACGCTTTAGAGAGATTGTTCCGCCGTTTCTCACCTTCAAGCGTAACTTCGAGATGCTTGTACGTCTATCTGTGTTTGTTTTTTGTTGCAATTTAAACAGGGACACTAGCAAAGGGTACCAAAGAAAATTGTCTAGGCGTCTCGCTTAGATATCACCATGTTTACTGCCGCAATTTTTTTTGTCCGGAGAAGTATTTCGGAAAGTTCTAGCCGTAGGGGATTGTTTACGAATGACATAAATGACAGGTTGGCAAGAGCCGGCATCGGCGTCCCCAATCCTGTCCGTACTTTTCGTGATAGCGTGCATTATAGCAGCTACGTTCCGAGCAAATTGAATTATTGTAATAATAATAATATTTGAGGTTTAACGTCCCAAAACCACGATATGATTATGAGAGACGCCGTAGTGAAGGGCTCCGGAAATTTCTCGCGTGATTGATCCTGTTTCCTCCACTGCTTGCAAAAACTGGTTTGAATTCTGTAAACAACAAAAAAGACATTAAAGGGTTCAAAGCATGCAGTGGGATTCATAATAATAATATTTGGGGTTTAACATCCGAAAACCACAATATGATTATGAGGGGACGCCATAGTGGAGGGCTCCAGAAATTTCGACCACCTGGGGTTCTTTAACGTGCACCTAAATTTAAGTACACGGGCCTCAAACATTTTCGCCTCCATCGAAAATGCAGCCGTCGCGGCCGGTATTCAATCCCGCGACCTTCGGGTCAGCAGTCGAGCGCCATAACCACTAGACCACTGTGGCGGGGCTGAATTATTGTAGGCTTTCTGAGCTCAACATTTACTCATTTTCCAGATTTGGCATGCGTGCATGCGCCAAGTGTTGGGGAAATTTCTGACGCTACACCACGTCCTGTGCGACTGTCCGGTATATAATGCTCAGAGACAGTCATTGGCGTCCGTTCTAGCGCGCCTTGATAGTAGACCAATGTCTGTTCAAACAATACTTGCATGTTGTCAACGGAAGACATCACAACTGAAGGCGACGAAGGCACTGCTGAGGTTTTTGAGAGCGACGAACTTGGCCAAGCGCCTGTGACAGAAATGTCGCGTACCACGCAGAAGTGACGAACTACCACGCAAGAGTGACCGACTGATTCTATGTGTGCTGTGTCATGTGCTATCTTTCTCTCTTTCTCTCTCTCTCTTTCCTCTCCATCTTTAAATCTCCCCCACCCTGTCCCCATGTGTAGGGTAGCAAACCGGTTGTCCTATACTGGTTAACCTCCCTGCCTTTCCTTCTCTACTATTTCTTCTCTCTCTCTCTGATGCTTATACCCCGAACTCTGTTTTGCTTTCGTCATACTACGCGAACTGCGATAACACAGTTCGCTTTCTTTTACAAGGCTTATTATTCTCCCACACGGATCCCACACCCCTGTTATTGTAGCCCATTTACGTTCTTTCTTTTCTTATTCTGTTTCAGCTTCTATTTCAGACCCCTTTGTAGGACACCAAACCCATGCAAACTGGTCAATCTCCCTTCATTTTCTTTGTCATTATCTCTACTCTTACACATTTATTTGCCCTTCTTCTATCCCTCAGTGTAAGCCATAAAACCTCACTTTCTTTCCCGCGTCCTTTGTCTATTTCGCTTTCTCTCCAACGGGAGAGAGAGAATAAGAAAGAGAGCGTTGCTGCGGTTTCTAAGAGGAGCGCGACCTAACGACAGACTGTGACTCTCAATTCACAATGGCTTTGGGCAGTATTTGGATATTCCCATAGTTTAAAGTACTTTCACGTGTCATCTTACACTCTTCTCCTGTTTCGTTCTTTCAAGCCCTTCGTTCTTCCAGGACCTATTTTTCTTCGCAGGTACACCGCAGCCAGTTGAAGATATCCTCTGGTTAACCTTCCTCTCTTTACTTTTCTCTCTCGTTTTCTCTCTCTGCATTTGTCATGATCGTGCCCATTGCAGTCTGCTACACGGGCCGCCAACAAGCGCGTCCTGCTTTCACAACAATATTTTCTCTCCCTCAAAATAAACAACCAGTGAACACAATGTCAGACTGCATCTTGAGAATGCATAGGATGTTCTCTACTTCCAACATGTATTTCAGGCTTCACGATATCGGTTTTCAACAAGCTCAACCTTTAGGCAAACCTCGTAAGACGCGCATAAAAAGAATACTATGTACTGCGATCCACTAACAAAAGTAGGGGGTAATATGACTTGCTGGAAGGATAGGTTGAAAAGCAAGAAGAATGAGTGCCCCGTTCGACTGCAATGCAAGAGAAATACAGATTAAGTGAAGCGAGACGCGCACCATTCTGGCACACAGTGGCTGATGCATAATTCGTGTCTATCGAGCTGCTTGTGAAAATGAATCCGGGTCTCCCCGCTACTACCCGTGCTGCCATATGTGACCTACTTCGGTATTGCATGCGCCACGTATATCGATCTGAAATTCAACGAGATGACATTAGGGTACAGTTTATTACCGCCGCACATGCCATAGATAAGCGAAACGACATGCGGGGCAGCGTTATAGCGCACCACATGGAAATGCCGTTCGTGCCGCGGATGTATACGCGACCCACCTTCCTTAACGTAGGTAAGCAATGCTAAGCAATATAAGATCAGTAAACAAAACAGGAAGTATTAATCGCGAATACTTTCTTATCAATATATTCTTGACGCTGTCCTAACAACTTACGACCGATTGTTCCTTAGTGCAGTATATTTCGCAAGACAATTTACGAACCCGCCTTTATCTCCTGCAGACAACACTGTATTCTAGCGGGCGCCTCTGTGTCATGTGTTGGTCAGAGTTTATTGAACGTAGATATCCAGAAAGGCGGAAGTTTAGTGGAAGATGGAATCTTGAAGGGATGAAAAATTCATCAGCACGGGGTGCCGCCGGAGCCGTCGTTTCGACACCTTGAAAAAGACAAGTCCACTTGATGAAACGTCTGCTTCGGCGACGCCCTCTGTTGACGAATTTTTTATCCCTTGAACGTAGACAGGAAGATGACAACTTCAGTTCGGGGCTAGCCTGCCGTTGATATCATATGATGAAAGCTGTCTATGTTCTAACAGAAGTAGGAAAAGAGAGACAGGGGGAAAGATGAAGAAATGTCAGAGAGGTTAACCGGAGGCTATCTCCGGTTTGCTACCCTGTACTTGGCAATTGGAAAACGGATCTAAAAGAATGAAAGAGAAGAAGAATGGCCTATGATGACAGTACAGAGTCATGACTATGGCACCGTCCAAGTACGACACACCAACATTGTCTGGGAACAGTCACAATAATAGTAGAAAGAATAATACAAAACATTTTATAGGAAGTGAACAGGGGTTCAGAAGACTGTTTTCGATCAGCATTATAAATATTTTTCGCGCTAAAATAGCGGAGCAAGCTTCCTTGCAGTGCAAAATAGGATGTACAAACTACTATACCAAAGTGGAAACAAGTATGACGAAATGAATATGCACTAGAACAATGCGTAAATTTAAAAAAAACGTAATTCGTGCGAAGCGTGCTATGTTTACTCGCATAGAGCCAGCAGTAGCTATTGTTCTCTAGCTGTGAGTGCTGACTATCCGCTCATATAAAAGTGTAATAAAGGGTTACATTTGTTTTACAAGAGCCCGTTAATTGGGAGGCTCAAGTGCTACTGTGTTTCTGCCTCCTTCTAATAAATGTCTCGCACATTACAATGGTCTCTCCAAGGAAAATTTGCCGCAATCTTTAACAACGGACCTGTTTTAGGGCTGGGCCTGACGACAGATGAGCGTCCGCGCTGGATGTCACGCTCCGGTTCCCAAATACGCCTGTAGACGGCGTGACTGCCTCGGTCGCACGCGAAGCGGTAGCCGCGCAGAGAAACGGGCAAGCGCGGCTCGAGCGTGAATAGGGCCTAACGTCGTCCCGCAAAAATCTGTTCCCAGGTACACCTATAGATGGCGTAACGGCCTTGGTCACGGTAAAAAGTAGCGGCACTCTCCTCTACTCCAGCGCTTTCCTCCTCTATATCCTATCCCAACAGGCCCAGCGTCCTCTCCCAACAGGTCGCTCCACCTCTATATCCTATCCCAACCGGCCGCCGTACGGGCGTACGGGCGCCGACCCTGTGCGTTGGCTGGTAGGTGATACCGATCCTGCTAGCTGCTAGCGCCGGCGAGAAATGAAAACACTATGGAAAAAAAATGGTTCGCGCGCGTTTCCCGAGCGACGGCCTGAGCGGCGCTGCGGAAAGCGCCGAGACGAGAGGCGGGATAGGAGAGCGCGTGGCGCGGCGGCGCGGCGACTCGGTTAAAAGAAAGACGGTACTTTCTAAAAAATATCCAGAGACTTTAGGTCGCGGACGAAGCGGTAATCGCAAGGGAAACGCAAGAGAACCTCAGCTCTGCTGTTTCTGTAGATTTCACATTGGGTAGAACTGGGGTAAGTTTTTATACTACCGTGAACAGGTGTTGCTCGCAACGCATTAATTACCTATTTGTCAGTGATTTGGAACTAACGACGACGGTAAACCTTTCTTTGGGTGTGCACGCGCTGCTCCTTCCTTTTTAGGGGCGTAGCTCCTCTTATTCTAACCTTGTTACGTCTCCGTTGTCTGGCGTATCTCCCGGCAGCCGGCAGTATCTGTCCGGTGGTGGTGGTGGTGGTGTGCGGCGTGACCACCCTTACGGCGCATGCGCATACCCTCTCCACTCCCCCTCACCATTCCCCATGTCCACTACCCCTCTCCCCTTTCCCTCTCTACTCACCCTCTCCCATTCCCCTCTCCGCTTCCCCTCTCCCATAACCAGTCTTAAAAACGGAGGGGGCGTGCACACATGAAGGCTCCCTAAAGACAATGCGCTACGACAGTACGTGATATGTATCGCCCTCTCCTCTCCTACGCTTCCCCCCCTTTCTCCTCTCGTACGCCGCCCCCCCCCCCCTATCTTGCCTCGCGGCGCAGCGGCGCCGACGCAGGCAGCGTCGCGGCAGCGTCTTGATTGAAAAAACCGACCGCTCGCGCTGCACAACCGTTCACTGACCACCCCGTATATATAGGCACTGGATTTTGACCTCCAAGGTAGTGCGTGTGTGCGATTTCTCCTGTGCGTGATTAAACAATGAAAATTCACAGCGTACATGTAAAATTAAAGTGAGCTGCAAGTCGTCATAACTCTCATCGAACCTTTAGTATAAACGCGCCCGATCTCACGTCGATGATCATGTACTAGGCAGAATTCACGGAAGATTCACGGTTTACCGATGAACCTCCGCAGCTTCGCCCACTCATCATCATTCACTCCGTGGATATGCTGTGATTTTTTATAGCACTTCGGTGCTACTTTCGTTGTAGCTGCTACGTCCTATTTATAATGGGTGCCCCTTATAGCAATTCGGGAAGGAAGGCGATGCCCCTATCGTTACCTTCAGGGCTGGGCAAAGATACTTTGAAATTGTACCGCGATACGATACAAGATACCCAGGCAAGAAGTATTGGAGATACAGATACAAGATACTACTGCAATAATTGTATCCGATACGATACTTGCCAAATGTATCTTAAGATACTTCGATACATTCGCAAATTTGTTATTATAGACCACCATAATGTAGGATAGCGAACGCCTATGCACAAAAAGGTTTGCTTGAAAATTGCTTTATTGTGACCAATTTTGTTTCACTTTAATGAAATGTCTGTTAGTATCTCAAAAGTTTTGTCCTTCTTGCTCAAAGTGCATTAGTTTACTTCCGACAGAACTTATTGGGATTTGTTTCGGCTGCTTAACAGGACAGCTGTTCACTGACAGCGCCTCTTGCTTGTCATTTTTGTAATTGATGAGAGTCGCTGCTCAGCTTGCCGACTAGGTAGCCGGTCGCCATCTAATCACAAGAACTTCAATAAGAAGCCTTCGCACGATGGCGCAAATACCGGTGTAGAGTTTTACCTTGGCTTAAAAGGCCGTTTACGCAATACCGAATCACCGGTGTACAGCAGCGACAGCGCTGCTCGCTACATTTTTCGTGACGCATTGTGTATACGTATAGAGCTCATAAAACTGCAATGACTTTTCATGTTCTACTTATGTGCTGGCGTAAAACGTTCGTTATCAATATGCTCACTAATGTGCAATCTTTTAACAATTTTCCTTCAACGAGAGAACATGTGCACCCCAGAAATACTTAATACCTATTGTATTATATGACGTGGTGGTGACGATGAAGAAGGCGGCAGTCACTCTGGTAGAAACGAAACTGCTCATTGGGCAAGCTTGTGCCCAGAAAAATAAGTAACTCAATGTACAAGCAAAAGAACGCTGTACACTGATAGCGGCAATAAATGTCGTTGGCCTTCGGTTTTGTGATCATCGGCGGAACACATCAGCGATCGAACCTTCCAGCGTTACCGCTGGTGCTCGCGTAAGCTCCCGAATGAACTACAGTGCTCGCGTCCTGCGCATAATTTTAATAGTAATTGTTGCGGTTTTGCATCACAAAACCACGATATGATTGTGATGGATGCCGTAGTGGAGGGCCACCCGGGGTTCTAAACGACCACATGGGGGTTTTAGACCACCTGGGGTTTTAGACCACCTGGGGTTTTCGACCACTTGGGGTTCTTTAACGTGCACCTAAATCTAAGTACACGGGCCTAGGGCATTTCGCCTCCATCGAAATGTGGCCGCCGCAGCTGGGATTTGCACGTAATCTTAACGGAGCAATCTGAAACAACCGCGAAGATTCCGAAACATCGCGGTGCGGCTTGAGTCGAGCACTGCTAATATTTTTTTTGCAGTTTAAACCCAATCACACCACAATAAAGAAATAAGAGCACGTGGCAGTATAGTTGCACAAATCGGCGCAGCACACCGCTGCTATTCACGCTATTGCCCGATTACCTGGCGAATAGTAATAGTAAAAAGAAAAAAATTAGGGAGGCCTAAAAGAGGGAAACAAATATATGTAAATAAAATAGAAAATCTGTTCTGTACCAAACATTCATCGTGAATAAGTATTGAAACACGATACAGGCGGCAGCCCTAATAGCTATGTCAAGTAAGCATGAGGTATCGTCAACTTACTTGTTAATGTAACACAATAAAATATTTAGTGCCTATGAAAAATTGACTGAAACGGCTTGTTGGGACGCCCATGAGAAAAAAAGGTCATTTGGTATAGCAATGTTTCTCGAATCCCTTTCCTATCAGCTTTAAGGTGGCTTCTAATTATTTTCATAATTACAATGCAAGCTCAATTTCGCTGTTTTACTAAGCAATAAGCAGGATGTCTGGTTCTGTATACTGACTTCGCGCCCACATAATTACACATTTACTTTCAAAATAGCACTGAGAGAACAGTAAATTCAAGTGAAATATAAATGCGTAAACAGTAGCAGAAATAAAGCAGACAGTTCAAAGTAAGAATAAAGTAGAGAGCTTATTTTGGCAGCACGTTACAAGAGACATATTGCTGTGACCAGACCGGACAAAAACAGTTCAGAACCCTAGGTAATGTACGGGACGCACAAGATGGACCAAGAAAGCACTTGTGCTAACAATCAAATTATGATTTCAAGAACTCTCTGAATAAAGATAGCAAGAACATAATAATAATCGTTAGGGTTTACGTCCCGAAACGACGGTACGATTATGAGGGACGCCTCAGTGGAGAGCTCCGGAAATTTCGACCACCTAGAGTTCTTTAACGTGCACCTAAATCGAAGTACACGGTCTCAAATATTTTCGCCTCCATCGAAAATGCGACCGCCGCGGCCGGGAGTAAATCGACAGCAGGAAGATAGGGTACATGAACATATCTTCTGCTAGGTAAACGCTTCATCTATTAGATCTAGCATCGGTACAAGTGGTGCTGTAGTTAGAAGATCTTTCATATCGGTGATGTATGAAAGCCACGAGACGCAAAGCAACCCTATGCTTCAGATTTCGTAACAAAGTACTTCGCAGGGTAGCGGCATCAGAATTTGCGCGATAATCGCCGCACGCATTGTGGTACGCGGCGCTGGACAGTGGATAAGGGTAAGTATCATGGCACTGGCACACCACAAAAGAAAAAAATTAAGAAAAGAAAGGCACGTGAGCTAAGCACAGACGTTCGCGCACTTGTTCTGTCGTGACTACGCGAGCGCTGTCATGTTGCTCTGCTCCACCAAAGGAACGGGCACACCTCATCGCCTGCCCTCACTGGTGGACTCTGGAGGAAAAATAAAATTATGCCACTGCGCTTAGTTTTATTCAGGCAGTTTGTAGGCACCAGTACCAGCTTGAGAAGCGG
The DNA here is from genome assembly GCF_013339695.2 of Rhipicephalus sanguineus. Classification (NCBI taxonomy): domain Eukaryota; kingdom Metazoa; phylum Arthropoda; class Arachnida; order Ixodida; family Ixodidae; genus Rhipicephalus; species Rhipicephalus sanguineus. The sequence continues at coordinate 43,851,277 of NC_051177.1, forward strand.
AGTTGAGCCAGCGATTATTGTTTCGTACGGTGGTGTTTCTACAGGAGTATTTTGTATCTTAAGATACACGATACATTATTGAATGTATCGGAAATACAGATACAGATACTCGTCTTGCGAGACGTATCGCGATACAGATACAAGATACCAATAGAGTATCTAAGATAGTATCTCAGATACATGTATCTTCGATACTGCCCAGCACTGGTTACCTTCGGACTCACTCGGGTTTCGGCGCGTTTCGGCAGACTTGGTATAATGATACGGAGGAACGCTATGTTTTCGCTATTCGCCTGGTTGCCTGTGTGTCGGGCGCACCTTCGCAACATCACCTGACGTGTTGACTCCGGGGAGCGTCCAGCGAAAGAAAAAGCAGCGACGCGCGAAACTAATATACCTCCCACCTCCTCCTTTCCCTTACCCCGCTAGGCACGACCAACGCAACGCGGCTGCGCTGTTTCACCCAAGACTTATTTACTTACTTGCCTTGTATAGAACGGGGTCCCTTGCTGAAGGCACGACAAGAGAACCTCGTCTGAGTCCTCCAAAGAGCCACGTCCTGCATTAACTCGTGTCTCCATTAGTGCCAGCGCCTGTTTGCGTAGAGTTTCGCAAGGACCGTACGGGGCCTCCTCGTGCCCACGGGAGAACGCGCATTGTTCAAGTGCAGCCCAAGGCGTGATAGTCTCGGACCTACTTCTACAAAAGTGCCCTAGGGTGAGAAAAGAAAAAAAAACGAAGCGACAGAGAACGAGTACTATACCGACGCGAAAGCTGGCAAAAAGGAGTTACAACATAGTCTGGGACGTAATAAGAGAGAAGATCTTCTGATAGCAAAAGTGGGGACTTGTCAATAATTCAAGGAAGCTTGAAGGACTAGTGGAGATTGATCTCGCCTGTGCGATGAGTGGGTCCATTTTGCGCCCGTCGTCGCGACCTGTGTTATCCATCTTGTTCCCGAAGCACTGCCTCCTTCGGACCGGAGGCAAAGACTAGCGAAGTCGCAAATCGGGTAAAACACGGGAATAGCAGCGAGGAAGAAGTTGATGTTCAGCAAAAGGGGCGGTGCCCAATGATGAAGTGGCTAACTTTGTCTCGGTGCTGTTTCGTAAGTTTTGATAAAGCGCTACTTTTACTTTTGATATCAGTAACGTTGTGTAAAACGCACCAGGATGTTTAATCTCCTCTGAAACCAACTGTTCCGTTCGACACTGCTTTTACTAAAGTGAACAACACATTCTCGTGAGAATTTCGTTGTCGCGAAAGTAGAAAAATATGCACACCAATTACTTCGCTCAACCAAAATTTATTTTAAGAAGTCGATGATCTTGCTCTGTTTCAGGTTGTTTTGAAGGAGCTTAACGGCTGGAGCCTCGCGGCTTAATAAGCTTTGCACAGTGTCAAAAACAGGCTTTTAAATAGGAGGGGGCATATTTCCGAAAACGGAAGAACACTGCACGTAAGCAAATCGCTGGAGATCTCGGCGTCTACAATGACAGACGCGCGGCCCCAGCTTAAGCATCCACAGAATATCTGTCGGCATGACGCCACTTTCGTGGGTGTCGTCACTTGACACGTCATGTGCCGACGTAGTTTTAAACAGAGCCGTTAGCAAAAAGAAAAAAGAAAGCGTTCTCAGCGAAAAAAAATGTCTTGTGTTGCTATCATCATCATTCTACCGAGTGTGAACAGCAATGGTTTCACGGATGCTTGTTGGCGGAAACGTATGTGCCCGACTTGTCAGCTAACGTTTCGGTTTGCATGGACATAACTCCTGTCTGCCCGCGCTGTTGGTGTGTGTGTACAGTACATTTGAGCACATGATGTGGGACTTCGCCCACATTGACAAGGAACTCAAGGCGCAAATCATCCCAAGACGAGGCTTCGGGCAATCCAAGGGGTCCATGCTGCCGCGAGCAGGTACTCCCTCCTGGCCCAACGTGGGAGCGGCCCGCAGGGGGGTCGGGGTAAAACCCGGCTCTCCTCCCCCGGTGTTCAATAAGTTAATAATCTATCTGTCGAATGAGCGCTGCTGCAATTTACGAACTTCTCGGTTCCCAACTAGCTCATGGGTTGAAAAAAAAAATGTTACGAATCGCTACCTGAAACCTTCGTTATTGCGGGAGTGTTTTTTATAATCTCTTCGCTGTCGAGAGGGGGAAAATGTTCGCCGGGGATGCCAGATTTCTTCGTTGCCGCGAGAATTTCGTTCTTGAGGGCTTTCGTTATTGAGGGGTTCAACTGTATTCGGCCGATTCCACGAAAGATCAAAAAAGTGTGTATATTTGATGTTTCCGATTTTCCTGATAATTTTTTATGTTGTGCACACATGACTGCACAGCACGAAAACGCAGTTCGTTTTCAAATAATTTTTTTTTTTCAACACAGTAAAATTCGAGAAGTGTCGCCGGTTGACGACGACCATTTTACGAAGAGTGCGTTTTCGTAACTTCGGAACCATGCTGGCAGCTACTCAAGCTATATATTACAAATATCTTTCTTTTTAGTGGAAGTGGAAGTAAAGAGGAAATAGCTCTTATCATTTCATTGAATTCTGAGCAAATTATGTATTTTTTAAAAATTCACGAAAAACGCTGCGTTTTTGAAAATCAGTCAAATTTGGGACGCTATGGCTACTTCTGTAAACACCTTAGCTTGTTCATATTTGCAGTATGAATAGGCCTTTATGTGAATAAAGGCCTATTCATACATAAAGGCCTATTCATACATAAAGGCCTGTGAATAGGCCTTTATGTGAATAATGAGCCTCTGCATTTGTATTTCTCTAATAATTTTCAAAGTAGTAAATTTTCACGCTCGAAACACCAAAAAGAGAAAAGTGCTCCTCGATTCAAAAATCTATAATAAAAAAAACCCCAATCTCAATTTTGTCCAATGTCCCCCAATATGTTCTCAAAGGACTGCAGAATGATATTATGGAAAAACATGTTGCATCATTTTTATTAGAACAAAATCAGAAAATGTCAAACATTGTGTTTCCAGAGCGTGGTGGCTACTGCGTAAAGGACATCTCTAGTAACAAGAAAATACAGTAACAAGTCTTTTTTCTTCTCTGAGCTTCGCTAAACAACAGTAATAATCCATTGTCGGAAAGTGGGAACTGTTTTGTAAAGAAAAAAGATTGTTCCAATTAAATGCATTTGCGACACCAATTATATTCCTCGTCGACGGGCAGCACGGACATTTCATTCCTCTGGATAATTTTTTTTTTTTGAGTAAATGCGCTTATATGAAAGCAACGAAGCTAAACGCGAAATTTGTGTAGCTGAGTCCATGATGCATTGTAAGACTGTGAGAAATCGCAAATGGCGACAGTGGTGAACGGCGAGTACCGAAGTGCAACCTAAGCACAGCAGCCACACATTGTTTGCCAGGCTTTGTCGCTGTGCACGAGAAAATGCTGGGGTGTCGATTGCGTTGGTTACACGATACATTTTTCACCGCTCGTCGCTCTCCCGCCCGGTCTCTGGATCCGCAGCGTGCGGATCGTGTGGCGGATCGAGTGGCCCGCGCTACAAGCACTCGTGTAAACGGAGTAGCATGCGCTACGCGGACAGGTGCAAAGGGCGGCGCGATAGACGCCCGCCTGAGCAGACGACAGCAACGAGCACGGCTACGGCAGTCAGCCAAACACCACCTGAGATAGAAGTTAAGCATCCAAATTGTGCTTCACTTTGATGCGATTACTGTCCTACGCTCTGAAGGTGGCTATGGGTAGGCGTTATACCCATGACCGAGATTTTGTACGGACTGCCTCAAGGTGCACAAAAAGAAAATTCCGCTGCAGCGCAATTTTCGTTATGTAGAAGATATCGGATCGAGTCTCTTTTGCGGAGGGTCATGAAATAGGATGCGCGCTCAATTCAAGAGGGAGACCAGATCTGCCAGCACTGCTTCAAGAGATACAAGGAGATGCAAAACAAAGCAGATCCAATGCAAACAAAACGTGTTTTGTCCGTGGCCAGAACTGCTGCCACCAATCTTCACGTAATCGATTCTTTTAAATTCTGCAATGATCACATAAGGTTTGACAACGTACACATTTGGGCCAACAAAAACCACACCTCTTGGCGACGGCTCTCCAGAAATTCATTTCCATTCATGAAGAGACCTTGGCTTTATACCAGTCTCTCAATTCTGGCACAGCACATCATCATAAGAGACGCATGGAGGCAATGCGTTCTTTAGCCCTCAAGATATGAATTATACTCAACTGAAATAGATGAAAGAAAAAGAGGCTACAACTGAAAGTGCCTAGTGTGGACTGAGGGATGTCTAACACTGGCGTGAAGTCGCAAACCACGCGAATGCATTTAATTGAAACGGTCTTTTTCTTTAAAAAACAGTTCCCAATTTCCGACCATAGATCATTACTGTTGTTTAGCGAAGCTCAGAGAAGAAAAAGATGTGTTACTGTATTTTCTTGTTACTAGAGATGTCCTTTACGCAGTAGCCACCACGCTCTGGAAACACACTGTTTGACATTTTCTGCTTTTGTTCTAATAAAAATGATGCAACATGTTCTTTTCATAATATCATTCTGCAGTCCTTTGAGAACATTTTGGGGGACTTTGAACAAATTTGAGATTGGGTTTTTTTTATTATATATTTTCGAATTGAGGAGCACTTTTCTCTTTTTGGTGTTTCGAGCATGAAAATTTACTATTTTGAAAATGAAGGTAAACATTAGACAGAAGTCTGTCTGGTTGGGTAAGTAAACTGAGATAACTGATATTTATTCTCCAACCAAGTTACGAAGACACGTAAAAACCCGACGTTTCGGAACCAGCTCGGTTCCTTCCTCAGGGGGGACTGCGGCGGCTTAGCAGCGGCCTCTTTAAGGCACTCTCGCGGCGGTTAACGACCCCACGCATTATCGAGGAGCGTAGCCCATGCGCATACACCGGGGGGAGAGTTCCGAGTGAACGGTTGATATTTTGAGTGGTCCTCTGTATATGCCACGACTCCAGTAGTAACCTCCTCCTCCACTTGGTTTCACTTTCGAGGATGGCGGTTCCGTTGAAGTCTATTCTGTGGTCAAACGTCTCTGCGTGCTCGGCGACGGCGCTGCGTTCTTTGTTGAGTTTACGGACGTCGTTGACGTGTTGCCTAATCCGTTCGGGGAAGTTTTTGGTCTCGCCGATGTATGACGAGGGGCAGTCGGCACACGGTATTTTGTAAACGACGCCGGGCGCCCTGTCTTTTGTTGGTCGGTCTTTCGGGCGGGGAAGGAAGCGGCCCAGCGTGCATGAAGGCACGTGCGCGATGTGCACGCCTTCTTTCCTAAAAATCCGAGCCAACGCCTCGCTGGCTCCCTGGACGTATGGGACCGACACGCGTTTTGGAGAGCTGTTCGTCAATGCTGGCTGGGAGTCGCGTAACCTCTTTTTTCTCTGCGCGGCGGGCGACGGATCGAATGAAATTTCTGGGATAACCGTTTTTTCTGAGGTCCGCAATTACGCGGGCCTCTTCTTCCGGCGTTCCGTGTCAGTGGAACATATCTTTTTGGCTCTCTGAAGTAATGTGGACACAACGGAGGCCTTGTGGGTGGAGGGATGGGACGAATCGTATTGAAGGTACCGGCCGGTGTGCGTCGGCTTCCTGTAAACGGAGAACTCCAAGTCACTGCCCCTTCTTGCCACCTGGACGTCGAGAAAGGGGAGGGTGCGGTCGCGTTCACACTCGACCGTGAAACTGTATGGCTGGGTGAACGGAATTTAGGTGCAGTCTGAAGTTTTCAATTTCAGATGTCTTCATGACACAAAAGCAATCGTCCACGTAGCGAAGAAAGAGCTTGGGTCGCGGCGAGAAGGAGCCAAGTGCTTCCCTTTCTATATGTTCCATGGTCAGGTTTGCCATTGTGACGGAGATGGAGGCTCCCATTGCGGTTCCACTGTTTTGCCTGAAGATTGTTCCTTTGTAGGAAAAATACGTGCTGGACAGGCAGAATTCCAGTAGGCGGCAGAGTTCGTCAACAGTGAGTGGGGTCCTTTGACTCAAGCCATCGTCACCCTCAGAGCAGCACGGGCACAGGATACAGAAAGGGTACCGGCACATTGGTGAACAAAAGATACGACGTCGAACGAGACCAGGCTCTCGTCTTCGTCGATGCTCACCTCTGATGCTAGCTGCACGAAATGGCTGGAGTCGCGGACATGAGTTGGGGTATTCCGGGAAATCGTCATGAGAGCAGAAACAACGTGGTCAACGCCCGCCTGCACGAAATCCAACGCCTCTCTACGGAAAAAGGAATAGACCTGTTCTTCGCCAAGCGTAAACTTCAGCACCGCATTCCTGGATTGATTGCTCCGATCGACGCAATTCGCGGACTCCGTTGGCGGCGTCGTCTGCAGACAGGCATCGGACCGCGCAGGATAGGAAACTTTCTCACCTGTTGGACCGGGGTTCGCCCCAAGGCAACCCAAATCCCAGGTTTGTGACCAATTGTCATCCCGCCCACTCACTAATCGGGAAACTTCTGTTCTGGCAAAGGGACACGGTATAACGTGTCAACGACGCCCCGTTTATCGAAAGTCGTCGCGGCTGTAGAGGAAGCCGTCCAGAGTGTGAGGCCAAGCGCCAGAGAAGAAATTAGACTAAAATCAATTGGAATCCTTCGAAATTGCCGTCACAAGGGAAAAAGAACTTGACCGCAGAAGAGAGCAAAGCCCTTCGGGAACTCCGACAAGATCAGAGCATTGTCATCCTCCCCGCTGACAAGGGCAACTCAACGGTGGTGCTGGACAGCCGGGACTATGACCGGAAGAGATTTCGGCCCTTTTAGAGGGTGACGCATATACGCAGCTAAAAAAGGATCCGACGAAGCAAACTCAGACTCAGCTAAACAGTACTCTCCGAAATTTTCAAGCACCACCCACAATTAAAAGCACTACCTAAGTCTAATCTGCCGCAACGGCTCCGCACCGGGTTTCTACGGACTACCCAAAATTCACAAGCCTGGCGCCCCCTCCGACCGATCGTCGACTTCACTTCCTCTCCATGCCGAGCCCTTTCAAGCTTCCTGCACCGAATCATCGCCCCTCTCACCCGGAATACCCCAACTCAGTCCGCGACTCCAGCCATTTCGTGCAGCTAGCATCAGAGGTGAGCATCGACGAAGACGAGAGCCTGGTCTCGTTCGACGTCGTATCTTTGTTCACCAATGTGCCGGTACCCTTATCTGTATCCTGTGCCCGTGCTGCTCTTGAGGGTGACGATGGCTTGAGTCAAAGGACCCCACTCATGTTGACGAACTCTGCCGCCTACTGGAATTCTGCCTGTCCAGCACGTATTTTTCCTACAAGGAACAATCTTCAGGCAAAACAGTGGAACCGCAATGGGAGCCTCCATCTCCGTCACAATGGCAAACCTGACCATGGAACATATAGAAAGGGAAGCACTTGGCTCCTTCTCGCCGCGACCCAAGCTCTTTCTTCGCTACGTGGACGATTGCTTTGTGTCATGAAGACGCTGAAATTGAAAACTTCAGACTGCACCTAAATTCCGTTCACCCAGCCATACAGTTCACGGTCGAGTGTGAACGCGACGCACCCTCCCCTTTCTCGACGTCCAGGTAGCAAGAAGGGGCAGTGACTTGGAGTTCTCCGTTTACAGGAAGCCGACGCACACCGGCCGGTACCTTCAATACGATTCGTCCCATCCCTCCACCCACAAGGCCTCCGTTGTGTCCACATTACTTCAGAGAGCCAAAAAGATATGTTCCACTGACACGGAACGCCGGAAAGAAGAGGCCCGCGTAATTGCGGACCTCAGAAAAAACGGTTATCCCAGAAATTTCATTCGATCCGTCGCCCGCCGCGCAGAGAAAAGAGGTTACGCGACTCCCAGCCAGCATTGACGAACAGCTCTCCAAAACGCGTGTCGGTCCCATACGTCCAGGGAGCCAGCGAGGCGTTGGCTCGGATTTTTAGGAAAGAAGGCGTGCACATCGCGCACGTGCCTTCATGCACGCTGGGCCGCCTTCCCCGCCCGAAAGACCGACCAACAAAAGACAGGGCGCCCGGCGTCGTTTACAAAATACCGTGTGCCGACTGCCCCTCGTCATACATCGGCGAGACCAAAAACTTCCCCGAACGGATTAGGCAACACGTCAACGACGTCCGTAAACTCAACAAAGAACGCAGCGCCGTCGCCGAGCACGCAGGACGTTTGACCACAGAATAGACTTCAACGGAACCGCCATCCTCGAAAGTGAAACCAAGTGGAGGAGGAGGTTACTACTGGAGTCGTGGCATATACAGAGGACCACTCAAAATATCAACCGTTCACTCGGAACTCTCCCCCGGTGTATGCGCATGGGCTACGCTCCTCGATAATGCGTGGGGTCGTTAACCGCCGCGAGAGTGCCTAAAGAGGCCGTGCTAAGCCGCCGCAGTCCCCCCTGAGGAAGGAACCGAGCTGGTTCCGAAACGTCGGGTTTTACGTGTCTTCGTAACTTTGGTTGGAGAATAAATATCAGTTATTCACTATTTTGAAAATTATTAGAGAAATACAAATGCAGTGGTTCATTATTCACATAAAGGCCTATTCATACTGCAAATATGAACAAGCTAAGATGTTCACAGAAGTAGCCATAGCGTCCCAAATTTGACTGATTTTTAAAAACGCAGCGTTTTTCGTGATTTTTAAAAATACATAATTTGCTCAGAATTCCATGAAATGACAAGAGCTATTCCTCTTTACTTCCACTCCACTAAAAGAAAGATTTTGTAATATATAGCTTCAGTAGCTGCCAGCATGATGCGAATTTACGAAAAGCACCTACGTAAATGGTCGTCGTCAACCGGCGACACTGTCGGTCCTTCTGCTATTCCTGTGTTGAAAAAAAATTTCTGTGAAAACGAACTGCGTAGTTCGTGCTGTGCAGTCATATGCACAACATACAAAATTATCAGGAAAATCGGAAACATCAATATACACACTTTTTTATCTTTCGTGGAATCGACCATTCGCTGTTTAGATGGCAGTGCGTCGGCTCCTTTCGCTTCCACAGTTTGATTTTGCTTCTTGCTGCCTAAGCGGCTCTTAATTGTCTATGGATTGGGGGGGGGGGGCGCAGTATACGCAGGTAGGTTGTTAAAAACTTTATTTTTCCTTTTGAAAGGAAAGGGGCAAAGGATGAGATAGGGGGAGGTTGCTACACGCGGTAGTCCTCCGCAACATTCTCTGCCCAACCCAGGATGGCCTCCTGGACGTCGGGTTTCGAGCGTGAAGTTTAACGGCTAGCAAGCTTTTTATGCGTTTTTCTGGATACCACGCACCAGGCATTCTCAGAGTGGATTAATCAGCCTTACGTATGTTTAAGCATGAGAAATTCTTATGGGGACATTGGCAAGTGTAATCTTGCACACCGCAGCTATGCTTCGTAAAAAAAGATGGTTGGTTTGATCCCTCCGTCGTAGGAATCGGTATAACCGAAAGTGAAACGGTCGTCACAAAGTAGTTATTGTTAGTGATTGGAATATGAGAGCTGTACAATTTACGGTTGTTTGGCAGATATAGCACCGCTTGATGTGGGCGCATCGCACTCACGTTGCCGCCTAGTGGCACATCTCCGTACCGACGACAACGCCCACAATAAATTAAACCCTTGCGGTAGCTGAGTTCTTAACATACGTGGACTCCGCATATGGTGAATCCCGCGCAATGATGGCATCAACAAGCACTAATAAACATAATGGTCGATATGCACTCCTTCAAGCGACGTGATAAATGCGGAAACGCTACGTCGCGTCGTGTCTTCCCTCCAGCCTGGCGCTACTTCTCACAGGGCGAGCAGGGAACGCGGTGCGACAGCAGGCGAGCGTCGGAGAGCTATTTGCTTGAGCGATGCTTTAGGGCGGTCATGTAGGCTCTCTAGAGGCTTGCGCTAAAACGCCACCTCACGGTGTGTTAAAGCGTTGACGAATTAAATTTGTATGGAAACGCGCGAATGGGACGGTCGTTGCACGGCCGACATAAAAAAAACTGTTTTTTTTATGTAGCGGCCGTGGTCGCTACAACGGCGCGTTTCTTTTTTTTTTTTTAGGCTAGTGGCAAGATTGTCACCGCCCGTTATTCTAGGCACTATAGCCCCGTTATAAAGGGGACGCTCTAGCCTCCATCCATCCAGGCCACTCTGAGAGGCAAGTGTGAAAGATAAAGGGCGTTTGTGTCGCCCTCCGCAATCTGTTTGCCAGTAGCTCAGTGTGCTAAACGCCGTCAGCCATCGTCGCGGAACGAGAGGTCAGGGTTCGGTTCCCGTCAACGGAACTTTTTTCTTATGCTTTTTTTTCTTTGCCATCTCATGACATTCATTTTGCTGA